>NW_006408529.1:18408011-18413865 GCF_000296735.1 Chrysochloris asiatica | reverse complement strand
CCACTCATAGTGGACCCATGTACAACAGAATAAAACACTGACTAATCCAGCACCATCCTCACAATTGTTGTTACATCTGAGCCCATCGTTGCAGCTCATGTGTTAATCAGCCTCACTGGGGTCATCATCTTTTTTGCTGACCCTCCACTGTATGAAGCATGATGTTCTTCTCCATGGATTGGACCCTCTTGATAACATGTCCAAAATATGAGAGGCAGAGTCTTGCCATTATTCTAGCTTCTGAGGAGCATTCTGGCTGCACTTCTTCCAACACAGATTGGTTTGTTCTTTTGGCCGTCCATGGTAGAAACAAACAAACAAAAAAACATACAGTGTCAAAGAAGGGAAAAGAAGGGAACAGAGATCCAGGTGGTGAGGTGGTCAGATAGATTTCAGGATAAAATATTAAATGGAGGAAAAAGTTAATAGAATATTATAGGGTAACTTCAAAGAAAATTAATGCTTCACTACATAGTAAGAAAATGAAAACATTAAAACTGAAGAAACTAAAATGAAAAAGCACATAAAACCAGGAACTCAGCAAAGGAAGGCATGCAGAACAAAGAAACCAGCAGCACCACACACGTAAAAACAAACAAGCATAATGACAGTAATTAATTCATACCTATTGATAATTGCACTGAATGTCAACGGATTAAATGCACACTAGTCAAGAGGCAGAGATTGGAAGAATGGATAAGAAAACAAGATCCTTCAATATGCTGTCTGCAAGAGATACAGTTATATACAAAGACAAAAACAGATTAAAAGTTAAAAGGATGGAAAAATAATACCAAGCTAATTGCAATAAGAAGCGTGCAGAAGTGGTAATACTAATCTCTATAAAATAAACTTTAAGGCAAAACCCAGCATAATAGATATAAAGATGGACATTATCTCATGATTAAAGGGTCAGTTGAACAAGATGACGTAACCATAGTAAAATCTATGCTCCCAATGAAAGATCCCAAAATATATAAAGCAAATCCTAATGGAATTGAAGAATGAAATAGACAATTCTACAGTAATAGAGGGAGATTTTAATATATCACTTTCGAAAAAGGATAAAACAACCAGAAAGAAACTCAACAAAGACAAAGAGGAAATAATGCAATCAATTAACTTGACCTCCTAGATGTTTGCAGAGCATTCAACCCAACAACACACAGTATGTATTTTTTTCCAGTGCACATGGAACATTCTCCAGAATAGACCATATGTTAGGCCACAAAACAAGCATCCATAAATTTACAAACATGAAAATATTTCAAAGCATCTTCTCAGATCACAAAGAAGACATAGTTGTGTAACCAAGATATACTAGAAAGACAAAGTCTATTTCGTCATGAGATTTGTAGTATTAGAAAGGAAGATTTTCAAGGAATGAATGTAATAATACCAGAATGATAAAGGAGTGAGAAGTGATGAATAAATAACAATAACGAGGCTAAAATGGATAAGAAAGGAGTATTACTGCTGGTTGTATTTTAAATAGTATTAAAGTTTAATTTGAAGTAACAGGAATTTGATATCAAATGTACAGAACATGCAAATATTTCCAAATTCTGGAGATGGTCATGTTGGTTTTTGGTCTTATAGTGAATAAGTGATATGTATGTGAGAACCAAGAAGACATAGTAGCACAGTGGTTAAAGCACTCAGCTACCAACCAAAATGTTTGAACCTGCTGGTCGCTCTCCAGGAGAAAGATGCGGCAGTCAGTTTGCATTAAGATTTATAGCCTTGGAAATTGTGGGGCATTTCTAGTGTCCTGTTATGGTCATTTGGACTTCTGGTATGGTGCTGTGGATCAGCACTGGACTGCATACCAAAACCCACCAGCTCCTCCTGGGAAATCCTAGACGGGGTACCTGTGAGTCAGAACAGACTCAGCAGCACTTAACAACAATAACACCAACATTACGGTTGTTATGATTTGGAATCAGTTTAAGGGAAGTGGGTTTACTTTTTGGTTATGTGTTTTTGTTACATGCCTTGAGTTAGTTCCAACTCATAGCAACCCTGTATAGGGTTTCTGAGGAATGTCTGGTGAGTTTGAACCACCAGTCTTGTGGTTCAAATTGTTCTTGAGGTCGAGTGCTTATCCTACAGCACCACATCAAGTGTTGTTGTAAAGTGCTGTCGAGTCGGTCCCGACCCATAACGATTAGGGTTTCCAAGAAGCGGCTGGTGAGCTGGAACTGCCGAATTGCAGTTCAAATGGCTTTGCAGTCTGGCGCGTTAACCCACAGTGCCACACCAGTACCAATAAATCCTTGGTTAACATTCTAATGTGTGCTACAAGGAAGCTTCACATCGCTTGTGGAGAAATTCCATTTTCTTTTAATCAGTTTTACATTCAACAAATCATATACTTTGCTTCATTTCAATGATTGCAATCTCCTCCATGTAACAACAGTTATCTTACTTCCTCTGTGATAATTTCCATTTCTTCCTCCTTCCCATCCTATCTCAACTTTGTCCTTAGAGAAATGTGGCCTTTTTGATCTTGAATACTTCACGATGAACATACCTTACTGGTGTTGTAGTTCCATTATCTGAATACCCTTTTCATTGAACTTTTTGAAGTCCCTTTATATAAGTAAACTAAAGTGGGGCATTTTATTTGTTAACAGTACTATTGACAATGTATTTTATTGTGAACATATCATGCTATTGTTTCTTGGATCTTAGCATTGACGTCAGCTGTTTGAATGAAGTGTATGGTAGGGTGGTTAGGTGCTGTCACTCTTGGACTATTTGAAACTACAGTGAGGAAAGGGGAAACAACGTGGTAAGGAAAAAAACAGGCTAACTAAAAAAACAAAACCGCAGGGTAATGAAGTGTGTACTACATGAAATTATGCTTTCACACCTTTATTTAAGGCATTTTCCTTGAGTCCCTTCTAATAGATAAACACAGTTTGGGAAAACCCCAGTATCTAGGTATTACATAGTCTTTTTTTCTTTTTTTAAAGAGCACTGTTTTATAATTGTGGGGAAGATAATGTTGATTTAGAGTCTTAGTAAGTACTTAAGAAAAAACACTTTGAATTAAGCACAAACTGTTCATTTGAATAGCCTTTAATTGGTAGTTTTGTGAGATTAGTTAGGATTATAGGAGAAAATAAATTAGAGTGATAACATCTATTCGTACGTATGAATTATTTAAAGTGTTTCTCCTTGAAAAAGTCACAGAATGCTGGGCAGGAGAAAGTTTAGCCTTCAGAGTTCTAAAGTTTGAAACTGCAGATTTGCTATTTTGATAGAAAAATAAAAAGTAGAGAAATTGGGATTTTGTTAAGTCTCATTTATTGAAAATTAAGTGACTTTCAAGAGCAACAATACCTGCAAAATCACTTTATTCTGTATTAGATTTCATCATTTCTAAAGGAAGATGATACAGAGGCACTAGAGCATAGTAACATTTTTTCTAGGGGTTCCCTTTACTATAGACTCTTTTATGTCAATTATTAATCCTTTCTGGGACACTTAAATTACATACAGATGGAGTTGGAATCCTGGATAACTTCATCTCAGTTACAAAAACAAAACAAACCCTTTCCTATAAAATAATATGGGCTTTAGCTAATAAAAAACAAAACAGATTTGAGTTTTTCTTCCTTCTTAATATTTCTGCCATTTATACTGTGAATTTTAAGACTCATGAAAGTGAGAAAGCATAGAATGGATTAGTTTTGTAAATGAAGTAAGTGTATTTGGAACTTAACATTCATTTATTAACTTTTTTTTCCCCTTGAGAAGCTAGAGATTTACTCAGGTTTTTCTAAGACTGTATGTACTTTGAGTTGTAACATTTCATAATTTACTTTATTTTGTGAAGATGAATGAACTGTTAAAATTTTGCAGGTCTCATCACAACTACATCTAGGAAACTAGACCGAGAACAGCAAGATGAACACATTTTAGAAGTAAGTGTTTATTAATTTTGAAATTATAAATATTATGGGGAAAACTATTTTGTTTACACGAACAGTATTGACAGCTATTACTGTCTTGTTCTATTTGCCTACATTTTGTTATGCTTGTTACATATCCCAAATACTAGGGAAAGGGAGAATGCTGGTGTGGTGATGCAGGATAAGCACTGTACTGGGAACAACAAGGATGGCAGTTCAAACCCACCAGTCACTCTCAGAAACCTGCATAGGTTCGCCATGAGTCAGAACCAATTCTGTGGCACAAAACAACAACTAGTATTGACAGTTGTTAGTATTTTATTTTATATGCTTTTGATTATTAATTAAAAACAAAAGTAATGAAAGCACTATGAATTTAGTTCACGTTTCCTTTGCTCGTCTCTTTCCATCCCAGAATGCACAGCTGCTATCTTGATTTCCATTCTAACTTATATACTTTATGCATGTATTGCATGCACATGTATGCATGTGCAGACACACACATAACACTAAACAGAATGTACATAATATTATTTGGGTTTGATTTTCATTTACAAAATGGTATTTTTCTTTGTACCCTGAATGTGATGGATTGACACAGTGGCAGCCACAGTGAGCTCAAACATAACAACAATTGTGAGAATGGTGCAGGACCAGGCAGTGTTTTGTTGTGCATAGGGTCCCTAGGAGTCAGAACTGACTGAATGGCACCTAAAGAACATTTTTCTCTAAATATTTGACAGCTTTTTTTTTCCTTTGTGTTAGGTTTTTGCAATATGAGTGTATTTGATAAATGTAGTTCAGCCCTTTTAGTTACAGTTAGCTTGTGTCTACTTGTGTTTTATTTTTGCTGTTTAAAAAACTCTTTTGCAATGTGTTTTATATTTGTTAAATTTCAAATAATGTAAATTTAATGCTTTTGTAAAATTTCTAACATAAAGCTAAATTGGGGTCTGATGTGTGCGGTATGTAGAAGGTTTCTTATATGATTTCTTATTTTCAGGATTAATTTAAAAGCTGCCCTTTTTGATCTTGAATAATTGACCAGTCCTATTAAACATATCTTACTAGTGTTGTAAGCATACCTTCAAGTCCGTACAAAAATCTAGCTTCTTTTAATCATTGGTTGTCTCCTTTCTTGAAGGAAAAGATACAGGAGTAGTTTGGAGAAGGTAGGTTAAGTGGACTAGGGATACCAGGCCCAAGAAGTTTATTGAGTGTCATTTCCTGCAGACCAGGAAAAGGCCAAGAGAAGAAGCAGCCTTGAAAAAGGAAAAGGGGGCAGAGCAGAACCATTATGTCTGCAGGCATTTCTGTTATCACACTTTAGAGGCTAGTGTTGATTGTAGAGCCAGACTTGGAAAAGATCATATCCATTTGTTTAATTTTAAGGTGTTTGTACATCTGTTTTGTTCTACCAATATGGATAAGTGGAAAAATTCTGTTTTTATTTTACTATTTAACATTTCCTTTATTTAAAAAAAATATTACTAGTATTCTTAACAATGCATGTTTAATTTCATATGCTTTTGGTCCTGATTTTCTAACTTTGTCAGTGAAATATCTCATTTTTATAGCTGTGCAAATATGTAAATGTGTGAATACCCTATATAGAAAAGTCTCATAGCCACAGCGCTCTCCCCAGTTAGTAATCTCTTTATGAGATTTCACTGTCTTATAGAGAAGTTTTCCATCATAATATTAGAAGCTGTGTCCCTGGCAACTGATTACTGAACCCAAATTTGAGAACCATTTCTAGATGCATAGTTCTTCTTGTATTTCTCTTACTTTTCTAAAAGTCATGTGAAAATGATCAAGAGGATTAGGCATGTGTAATAGTGCTTTGTAAATTGTAGAGTTTCATACAAATGTGGACTATCATTAGGACAAAGAAATTCATTTTTTATATAATATATATTATGTGTGTGTGTGTA
>NW_006408529.1:18402145-18407820 GCF_000296735.1 Chrysochloris asiatica | reverse complement strand
TCTACACAAATAATTCAGTGACATTAGTTATATTAAATTAAAAAAACTTTTTTTTACAGTGTATATGTAAGTGGAGTCCTGATTGGCACCGTAGGATCAGCACTGAATGGCTAAGAAGCCCACCTCACCAGTTGCTTCTTGGAAACCTTATACAGGGTTGCTATGAGTCAGAACTGACTTGATGGCACTTAACAACAATAGTGTGTTTTAACATTTATTGATCTTTTGCCTTGCAACACAGGTAACTGTGACAGATAACGGTAGTCCTTCCAAATCAACAATTGCAAGAGTAATTGTGAAAATCCTTGATGAAAATGACAACAAACCTCAGTTCCTGCAAAAGTTCTACAAAATTGGACTCCCAGAGCGGGAAAAACCAGAACGAGAAAGAACTGCCAAGCGAGAACCTCTATATCGTGTGATAGCTACAGACAAAGATGAAGGTCCCAATGCAGAAATCTCCTACAGCATTGAAGAGGGAAATGAGAATGGCAAGTTTTTCATTGAACCAAAAACTGGAGTGGTTTCATCAAAGAAATTTTCTGGAGCTGGAGAATATGACATTCTTACAGTAAGCTAAGATCTTATTCTTTGAATTCCTTATATGCTTTGACTTATGAACCTATAGCTGTCTATTTAGTACATAACCTTATTGTCTGTGATAAAAATTAGGCAGTACTTGATAATGTTTGATAAGGATGTTTCTCCACCCCCACAACATCTACATTTATTGTGTATAATAAAGGTGGTCATGAGGATGTTACTCTTTTTAATTAAACATTAAACATGCTGTATACAGACAAAAATATTTGAAAATGGCTCAGATACTTCATTTAAGACTGAATCAACCTTTCCTTTAGTTGCGGGTTATAACTTGTGGTTTGCTAAAGGTTGTAACTTTAAAATAACAGTTTTTATTTCCTTCACTCATCTTTTATAGATAAAAGCAGTTGATAATGGTCGCCCTCAAAAGTCATCAACCACTCGCCTTCATATTGAATGGATCTCCAAACCCAAACCATCCCTGGAGCCAATTTTATTTGAAGAATCGTTTTTCACCTTTACTGTAATGGAAAGTGATCCAGTTGCTCACATGATTGGAGTGATATCTGTTGAACCCCTTGGCACACCGCTTTGGTTTGACATCATTGGTAAGCTATTCTTTAAAGTTTCTATTATCCTTGTACAGGTTAAGCTCTAGAGAACTTGTTTGTATTTTGTTGTTGTTGAATCATGTGTACATCTCAGACTTTAATACTGGTAGTAAAACCTGTAGATGGAAAATGTACTTTAAATTGCAATCGTTTCATTGAAAAAATGGTCATAAAATGCAGCATATATTTAAGTATGTTTTAAATTGGTATTCTATATTATTAATATAAAAATAAATTTTTATGTGAATATACCTACAGTATGATTAAGGAGCCCTGGTAGCGTAGTGGTCACGGTCAATACTGTAAAACTACCAGCTGTTCTGTGGGAGAAAGATGAGGCTTTCTGCTCCTGTAAAAATTTAAAGCCTCGGAAACCCTGTCCTACAGCGTCGCTATGAGTCAGAACCGACTCCATGGCACATAACAACAATATTATTAATATAAAAATTAAGTTTTCTTTTAAAATGTAACAAGTAGAGAAAATCCTAAACCTTTTGGTCTAAAAAGCACAGCTTCTTAGCTTATTTTCTGATACGTAACATATGGCATGTTATTATTTTTATTGAACATGATTGAATTAGTTTAAAATAGCTGCCTCAGTTACTGTTACATGTCAGTATTTTATAGAAAATAAGCTTGCAAACTTTGGTTTGTATAATTATACATTTTTTGTTTTGTTTTGTTAACCTTAGTTTAGTAGGAAGTGTAGGTAGGTCTCATTAGATTAGATCATTTTGTAGTAAGGTTTACATGCCAGAGCGAACTCTACTTTTTTGATTTTTTTTTTTTTACTGTTTGTTGTTAAGTGCCGTAAAGTTGGTTCAGACTCAGCAACTTTATGTAGGGTTTCCAAGGCTTTAAATCTTTGTAGAAGCAGAAAGCTTCGTTTTTCTACCAAGGAACAAGTGATTGGCTTGAACCTTTGACCTTGGGTTTTGTTTTGTTTTTTAATGAGTGTTCTAATTTTTTATTATAATGTTCTAATTATAAAGATCCTTAAGATCAAAAGTACTTGCTGGGGGATTCAGCTCTAGTTGGAACTTTTTATCTCTTTCCCATCACACACTTATCCAGCTGACTTCCACATCCCTTTCAGCAATTTGAGGCAGAAGGGACATTATTGGCAGTGTCTACCAGGTCCATTTGGTACAGACTGTACCACCTGAACACTAAATATTTGTTGTTGTTTTTCCGTTTTGGTTATTGTATTGTTGGATATGCATTCTTCCTGAAACCTATGCAGTTTAATTTTAAGAAAAGAGTGGGTTTCTTTCCATAGTTAGCTATAATGCGAATAGTTCATTCTCTTCAGTTAACTTTTGTCACCTTTCTCTGGGTTATTATTGCTTAACTACATTGGGAATTGGTTTGATTGATTGTTCTTCCTTGTTCTGTGCTTTTCTTCCATGCTTGCTTGCTTCTTTTTGGCTGTGCCAGGAGATACACTTGCTAGAGAAGTGTTTTACATCTTTCAGATGACTTGTGACCTGAACTGTACAGCAGAAGGTATCTGCTGAGATCACATAATTTGTCTTCATATTATGAGATCTAAAAATTAAAGCATTGTTTTCCAGAACCTTTTAATTTCTAGTGATGCTCCCCCCCCCCCACATAGTGTGTTCATGGTGTCCCATTTTAGTTGTAAATATGTTGACCTTTAATACATACTTACATTCTTAATTTTAGGTTTGATTTACGATTTTATGTGTGTTTGCTTTTGGTTAGATTTAGTAATAGATCTTCATCATGACAATAAGTCATTATTTTCATTCCACTTCATTTCATGGTTATAAGTATCTCAAGCTTAATGAATTTAAAATGCAAAGCACCCCAGATTATATATTTAAGTTTGAATGATAAATCTCTAGGATGTAATATGAGATGCATTTTGGTGTTAGTATTAATATTTGAGAGTTTGACAACAACTCCCCTAATTTTTATTTTAATTGTTTATAAGAGCCAGCACTAATTGAAGGTAACTGCCATTGTTTTTGTTTTTTTCAGAATTAACATTTGTCTTGATTAGTTATTTTGTCAGTGTAGTATGCTCAAAGTGTGATAAATATTTTTTTGAATAATTAAACTTTTAAGTGGCTAACATTGGTTGTTAACTGATGTTTCAATGTAACTTCTGAGCTATAAATTAAAAAGATACTCGGAAACCTTCAAAAGGACATTGAAACTGATTCATTGACTATATTAGTAATTTTCTTCTGTGTTCAGAGTTGCTTTTTTTCCTTTTCTGTCAATTAATAACATCCTGAAAGTATGGCTCCACTTTGCTTTCTAGTGTAATAAGCATTACCTTTCTACTTGGCCACTCTTCTTGTCTTTCAAAATGCTGGCTCCTTGGAGTCATTTTATAAATTTATTACGTTTTCTTTCACTGACATTATGAATTAGAAAGCAACAAACAGATGACCAATGCTCTGCCTGTGACTTGCTTTCACTCTTCTATTTGTCATTTAAACTAGGTGGCAACTATGACAGTCACTTTGATGTGGATAAGGGCACTGGAACCATCATTGTTGCCAAACCTCTTGATGCAGAACAAAAATCAAATTATAACCTTACAGTGGAAGCTACAGATGGAACCACAACTATAGTTACTCAGGTAAGTCAACCACTGAGACAGTTGTCAGAGAAGAATTGAGATACCGTTCTGACTTAGGTATACTGATTGCAGTGTCCTGAAGCGGGAACAGTTGGTTCTGCCCTCCCAGGTTAGATGATGTTGTTAGGTGCCTTTGTGTTAATTCTAATTCTTAGTGACCGTGTGCACAACAGAACAAAAACACTGCCGAGTTCTGTTCCATCCTCACAGTTGTCATGTCTGAGCCCATTGCGTGATCCATTGTGACATCCATTTCATTGGGGGGTGGGGGGATGCGGTCCTCCTTTTCCATGACCCTACACTTCAACCTCTGGTAGCGTAGTGGTTATGAATTGGGCTGCTAACCTCAAGGTCGGAAGTTTGAAACTACCAGCTGTTCCACAGGAGAAAGATAAGGCTTTCTGCTCCCATAGACATTTACAGCCTCGGAAACCCTGTACAGGGTCACTGTGAGTCAGAATCAACTCTGTGGTACTTAACAACAACAGCAACACTTCAGCCTTACCAGCCATTCCTCAAAAATCCTATACAGGGTCGCTATGAGTCAAAATTTACTTTAAAACAACACCACCTTATCAAGCATGATGTCCTTCTACTGGAACTGATCCCTCCTGGTAACATGTCTGGGGAGGATAGATTTGCCATTTAAGCTTCTAAGGAGCATTTTAGCTGTACTTTCAATATAGATTTGTTTGTTCTCTGCCTGTCTATGGTACTTTTAATGCTCTTCTCCAGTTCAGATGCATTGATTTTTCAAAGGTCTTCCTTATTTATTTTCCAACTTTCACATGCATGTGAGGCTATTGGAAATATCATGGCTTGGATCAAGGCACACTTTAGTTCTCAAACATTGATCTTTACATTTTAAAGAGGTCTTTAACATCAGATTTGAGTAATATAATCCATCCTTTGTTTCTTGACTGTTGCTTCAGTGAGTACTGATTGTAGATGGAAACAACATGAAGTCTTAGAAAACTTCAGTCTTTAATTCATTTTTTGTGTTATTTATTGGTCCAGTTATGAGGATTTTATTTTCTTTACATTGAGATACAGTCCATACTGAAGACTGTAGTATTTCATCTTCATTAGTATTTTAAGTCCTCTTAGATTCAGCAAGGTGACTGTGGTATCTGCATGTTGCAGGTTGTTAATTAGTCTTCAAATATCAGGTTTTAACTTAAAAACAGCCACCACTTGTCTGTCAGTTTGTCTTGTTTTACTGTGGTGGCTTGTGAGTTGCTGGGATTCTGAAGCTAGGCCGCCGGTATTTTAAATAACAGCAAGGTCACCCATGGTGGACAGGTTTCAGAGGAGCTTACAGACAAAGATAGACTAGGAAGAAAGAGTGACGAACCTTATGAATAGCAGAGAAACACTGTCATATATAGCTCTGGAAAATGACCCCTCAAGTTGGAAGGCACTCAAAATGCGACTGGGGAAGAGCTGCCTCTTCAAAGTAGAGTTGACCGTGGATAACGCGAATGGAGTAAAACCCGTGGGGGAAAAGCCTGAGTGAGGTACCTTCATTTGCTGGTGGGGCACAACTCAAAATGAAGAGAAACAGCTGTAAACATCCATTGAAAATCAGAACATGGAATGTACAAAGTATGAATCTGGGAAAATTGGAAGTTGTCAAAAATGAAATGGAATGCATGAACATGGATATCTTAGGCATTAGTGAGCTGAAATAGGTTGGTATTGGCCATTTTGAATCTGACAACCACATAGTTTACTATGCCAGGAATGACAAATTGAAGAGGAATGGTGTTGCACTCATCGTCAAAAAGAACATATCCAGATCAGTCATGTGGTACAATGCTGTCTGTGATAGGATAATACCCATGCGCCTATAGGGAAGCCCAGTTAACACCACTATTATTCAAATTTACACACCAACCACTAAAGCC
>NW_006408529.1:18369264-18399588 GCF_000296735.1 Chrysochloris asiatica | reverse complement strand
ACAACAGCAACAACAACAAAGTTAATATTGGGATCCTGGTGTGGCACTGTTGGCTAAGCACTGGACTTGCTAGCCACAAGGTTGATGGTTCAAAAGCACTTGCGTATCATTGGACACTCTTTGCAGGGTTGCTATCAGCCTCACAACACTTAAGAACAACAACAAAGTTAGTATGCTTATATAGCTTACACACATATGCACCAAGGATTTTTATATTCAAGAAAAAAAACCTTGAATAAGACTTTGTATCAATTAAACAGTTTTAAAACTTTCAAAAGAAGACGTGACAGCAACAAAAAACATCCATGAGCTACAAATAAGCACTGGACTGCTAATCACAAGAACCGTGGTTTAAACCCACCAGATGCTCTCACAAACTCTATACAGGGTTCCTGTAAGTATGATTGGACTCAGTGGCACTTACCAACAAATCCTCTTGAAGTATGAATTGCCCAAGTTATTTTATTTAAAGCTGATTAATTGATTAGAGTCCTGGTGTAGTGCTGTGGGTTAATATGCTGGACTTCGAAGTCATTTGAACCACAAAGTCAGAGGTTCAAACTTACCAGCCACTCTTTGGAAACCCTGTACAGGGTCGCTGTGGGTCAGAATGGACTCAGTGGCACATAACAACAATAAAGGGCTTCATCTTTTGAATTACTTTTTTGTATGTTTCCTCCACAACTATCATAACTTGTTATTAAGTGTCATTATGTTGGTCTGACTCATAGGAACTTTGCATAGGGTTTCCTAGGAGCACCT
Source organism: Chrysochloris asiatica (assembly GCF_000296735.1). Classification (NCBI taxonomy): domain Eukaryota; kingdom Metazoa; phylum Chordata; class Mammalia; order Afrosoricida; family Chrysochloridae; genus Chrysochloris; species Chrysochloris asiatica. The sequence continues at coordinate 18,398,826 of NW_006408529.1, read as the reverse complement.
GGGTGACTTTGAATCACCTACCTTCCAGTTCTTAGTCCAGTGCTTACCCTACAGCACCAAACCAGATCCTTTAATAGTGATGTGCTTTCCAATTAATATGAAATGTTTCTGATAATTTCTTTAATGCCTTTATTTCTGGTCATTTAGAGATGGCCAAATTGAAATGATAAAACCCTATAAATTTACTTTCAGTTCTCATTATTTCTTTTTGATTTTAGTGTGGGATGTTTGAGTTCTGCCAAAGGAACGTTCCTGAATGAATAATCATTGTGAGGTTTCAGAAGGAGGCATAGAGTCATTCATTCATTTAACAAGTATTTCCTTAGCACTGGTTATGTCCCAAATGTTGTTCTGGAAACTGAGTGTTGTTGTTGTTAACTTCCATTGAGTCGATTCCAACCCATAGGCACCCTGTATAGGGTTTCCAAGGAGCAGCTGGTAAGCCTTAACTGTGGACCTTGCAGTCCAAGGACTTTGCAGTTTGATGCATTAACCCATAGCACCACACTAGTAAACTGAATAGCAGGACATAAAATATGCAAAACTTCTGCCCTCTTGCCAGTTACATCAGAATAGTAGAAGATAAGAGATTTATGCGTAATATACTACATCAAGCTAAAATTACCTTCATTTATTTCTATTTTGACAATAATACCCTATTTGCACTTTATTACTTTGTTTTTATCCTTGTGTGATTTTTACACAGTGATTGTAAATAAAACAACTAAAAAGCTCTACGTTTTCTTGTATTTCTCACTTAAGACTTTTGTTGATTTTGATAGGACTTTACATTAAAATGACCCTATTATAAAATAATCCACTGTGTGTGCTGACTGAACAGTTTTTTCCCCCTCATATTAGGGAAGATTTCTTTCTACCCTATTATGCTTACCACGCTGCTATATTGTTATAAAGTGGAATCCTAAATGGTTATCATGTCCAATCCAAAATTAAAGTCACAGAAACATTCAGTTTCATTGATTTTCTTGCTAATGGAGAATTACTATGGCATGAAGGCAATTCAAATATAAAAAATAATACTCTGAGACCAGATTTTGCATTTTCACATTTGGTTTACTGCTAGTAGTAAACTAATATTTTCTTTGGAGATAATTTTAGAGAAGATGGGGGGGAGTGGGTAGCTTTCAAAGGTTTTTCTTGGGGAACAATAGAATCTGCTACTACTGGTCATATTGAATGAGATGGGAGTGTTAAGTGTGTGTGTGGAGAAGAGGACTTCTGGTGTCTTACTGTAGGATCAGCACTGAACTGCTAACCACAAGTCAATAGTTCAAACCTACCATCTGCTCCTTGGAAACCCTATACAAGGTTACTGTGAGTTTGAACAGGCTAGACAATGTTTAACAACAGCCACCTCATGGTTTGGCTCAAGTTGAAATGAGAAGTGGATGGGAGCTCTGGGAGCTCAGGTTAGGCTGATAGAAGGCTAAGGCAATCCCAGCTTACCTTTTTCTATTCCTCTTGCAGGAGCCTTGGTGGTGCATAGTGGGTTAAATTGTAGGCCTGATAACAGCAACTTTGATGGTTCCAACTCAGCAACTTCTCGCCAGGAGAATGCTGAGGCTGGCTGCTCCTGTGAAGATTTACAGTCTCCGGAACTCCATGGAGCAGTCCCTTATGCTCTGTCCTGTAGGTTCACTGTTGTTGTTGTTGTTGTTATTGTGTGCCATCGAGTCGATTCCAACTCACAGCGACCCTGTACAGGATTTCTGAGGCTGTATATCTTTGTTGTTGTTGTTATGTGCCGTGGAGTTGGTTCCGACTCATAGCGACCCTGTACAGGGTTTCTGAGGCTATAAATCTTTACGGGAGCAGAAAGCCTCATCTTTCTCCTGCAGAACAGCTCGTAGTTTCGAATTGCTGACCTTGAGATTAACAGCCCAATTCGTAAGTATTATGCTACCAGAGCTCCTTGTAGGGTCACTAGGTATTAAAATTAACTTGGTGGTAGTGGGTCTAGTCCATAGTCCCTTCTCATTTTTAGAGAAATCACTTCCAACTCCTAGCAACCCTGTGACCATAAATTTTCATGAGAGCAGAAAGCCTCATCTTTCTCCTCTATGAGGCTGGTAAGTTTGAACTGTTGAGATTAACAGTCCAGTGCTTATCCTACAGTGCCACATCCAGGGCTCCTTTTGAACTTGTTATTAGAAGTTTTGAATATGTTGTAAACACCTGCAAATACTCTCACAGCTACACCTTATTTAAATTGCTCTTTAAGAAGTAACCTGCAGTGCTTTGGGAAGTTTGTGTAGCTCTAAATATAACAAAAGGAGCTTTGGTAGTGTAGTGGTTACGAATGGGGCTGCGAACCTTAAGGTCAGCAGTTCGAAACTACCAGCCACTCCACGGCAGAAAGAGGAGGCTTTCTGCTCCCGTAAAGATTTACAGCCTCGGAAACCCTGTACAGGGTCGCTATGGGTCAGAACCGACTCGACAGCACTTAACAACAACAAAATATAACAAAGTTACAAATGTTTGGTTCACACAGAGACCAGGGAGTCTTTTATTCTGACATTAATGTTGGCATCTGTGTAGAGATACATGCCCTAAAAGGTGAAAATGATGAAATTAGTATTGAATAAAATGCTTCTACATTTTAATTTCCACTTTACATTTTACTGTTATAAATCCTAAATGAGACTGATCATTTGCTAAAGTGTTTAGTTGCTTTAAAAAAATAAGAAATTACAGTCTCTTAATCATGTCTTTTCAAATGATAAATGAGTAGATAATTTAAAACTGGTTGTGACAATATTTTATCTATTTCTCCAAATGCTTGTGATTTTTAGTATATGTAAAATTGATAGATATGCCATGCGTTGGGGTCACTTTCAGATTGCTATGTAAAAGTTATAGTACAGTATTAAAATTTCAATTTTGTTGGCTACTGTTCTTATTCTCAAGACAAGCAGAATCGATTGATTTCTGTCTCCTTAAAAGTCAGTTCATGAAGTTAGATTTTAGAGTATGAAAATAAGAATGCAACAAGAACAGTAATAAATTTAATGGGCTAATTCTGAGGGAAAGGTTTTAAAAGTCTTGAGGGGAAGTATAAGCACTTGTGGACCAGTTTGAATGATTGCCTAACCAGAAGTTTAGCAAGAAGAACTTATTAGTAAGCGTGAGAAAAGATTCTCTGTGCCAAGCTGTCTCATTACTAAAAATGAGACTTAGCCTTGCTGTGTTCATCACGTATCGGCACACAAGTGAGTAATTAGAAATGCAGTCCTTCCTTCCTGATATTTGAAATGTATTCACTTCTCTTTTCTCTGGGACACATATCTTAAATTTTAGTGCTTCATTTATAACTTTTGTAACTTTGTGAATTATTTTCAGAGGGTTTTGAAAATATGCAAGTAAACTGCTGGAGGGAGAAGATAATCAGGATATCAGAGAATAGGGTTGACTAGTTGTTAAGGTGTAGAACAAAGGGGACAATCAGTAATTAGGTTTAGGTTTCCACACTGGAGCTGAGAATAGGGAGATAAGAATCTAGGTGAGAGCAGGGCAGCAAATGCTAAGAGCACAGAGATCAGAACAGGGCTGATAAAGCAAGGCATGGGAACAGCAGAGCAGATTGGGGTTTTTGGGTAAAACCCACAAGCCAACAGAACAGACTTTGTTGCTGCATCTAGGTCCAAAACAGCAGATGCCAGATTTAGATGGTTTTGGAGAGCATTATGGTGCACTCTCAACAAAGGAAGGTGGGTGGGAGGCCTTATGCTCTGTTAAAATAGCTTTTTTTCCCTCACTTTTCTGATTAGGTATTTTTAGACAGGTATTAATTTGAGTCACTTTCTTTTATCTGGCATTTTCTGATAATTTACCAATTCTAGATTATATTCTTTTCTGTCTTTGAAGCAACCTTAGGTTTTCTTTTTTAATTTCTCATAGGAATTGGCATGGCATTTTGCTGGCTGCTTGTAGGCTACTCCTATCTGCCTACAAGTGGCTATGGCCATTTGTGCTTCTGTTTTCTCATCAGGAAGTCATGGATAATGATAGCATCCTCATAGGTTTCTAATGGGAATTAATGAGATAACACACTGGGTGCTCTTGAAGTCTTGTAACCTAGTAAATGCTCAGGAAGTATTAGCTGTTTTATATCAGTACTAGTTTGGACTCTTTTTCCAACTGATGCTTGAGTCATTTTCCTGTCACCATTCTCTGCCCTTGCAATGCATTCTACACTGCCTCCTGCTAGAATGCTCTTCCTGACTGGGAAGAGGCAGAAAGGGTGAATGTCCTCTGATTAAAAGGTTCATACCCAGGATCGGACATTGTTTCGCTCTGCTGTGCATGGGGTCTCTATGAGTCGGTTCCAACTCCATGGCATCTGACAACAACAACAACAACAACATCATGCACATGATACAAAGTTCCCTACTCTCAGCTCAGGACTCCAAGTTCTGCATGTTTGACTTCATTTTCTTTCTCCTCTGTTTTTGTCATCCCTTGTTTCCAAGTTCATCTTCCCAGTCTCTAAAGCATAGGGCATTTGATTGCACCTCTTGCCTCATGTCTCTGAATCCCTCTTTAGCCCTGCATACACATTCATTTACAAACTGAAAACCTACTCGAAGTCCTAAATACTTAAAAGTTTTCTAAATGCCCAGTCCATCTCTAAATTCTTAAAAAATATATAATTTATAATTTGTGAAACATTGTTGTTATTGTTGTTAAGTGCCGTCGAGTCGGTTCCAACCCTGTACAGGGTTTACAAGGCTGTTAATCTTTATGGGAGCAGAACGCCTCATCTTTCTCCCGCGGAGCAGCTGGTAGTTTCCAACTGCTGGCCTTAAGGTTCGCAGCCCGATTCGTAACCACTACTCTACCAGAGCTCCAGTACGCTTTATACATGTGAGACATCGCTCAGGGAAGTTGAGAGCTTTAAGAGAGCGGAACTTATTTTATATCTTTGTTACCTAGTACTGCTGTAACAGAAATAGTACGGTGGGTGGCTTTAAAGAATAGAAATTTATTTCTCACTGTTTTGGATGCTAAAAGTCCATATCAGGATCTCTTCCTTGTCAGCAACACTGGATATTCCTTGGTTCCTTTGTATTCCTTGGCTTATAGACAGTACTCACATGGTGCCTGCGTCTATTCGGTAGTTTTATAACTCAGAAATGATTTAGGTTTACAATCTACCCTACACTTATATGACCTCATTACTTATATATCAAAAGGAAGCCATCCTCAGTTAGAAAGGCCAGGATACATTTTTGAGGGACACAATGCAATTCATGACACCTCAGTAATAGGCAAGTTCTAATTGTGTAAGTAAGTAACAGATAGGTTTCAATTGAATGGTTTTATTAAAAAGTTGTCACTGTTTCGAGCCCTTGCTACTTAATTGTGATTTTAATTAATCTTAGAAAAGGATTCAATTATCTATGCTCGATACCCACTCCATGGGAAAAAGAATTTTTAAATGTATACTGGGAATGAATATATAATGATTTAATTTATAGAAATTACCCTTCTAGCCATCCTTTCTGGAATTCCATTGACTTTTAAAAGTGAGGCACTTGTAGTTTTAAATGGTTACGTAACTTTCACACGAAACCTTTTTGTGGTTTCATGAATATAGTTAAAATATTCACATGAAGTGTAATGTTGCAAGCCCATCATTAATGCTTTAGCCTTCTATGAGAACAGTAATAGAGTCTTCATGGAAAGTCCTGTGGTTCATGTTCATGCATCAGTGTGGTTACCAGCCCTCCCTGTGGCCTCCTGGGACTTGGGCCTCCTGTGCCACTTTGACTTGCTCAGAACCGTAACCATCGTTTGTAATTGGTAATGATTTCTAGTATGCCTTGTCCACATACGTCTTTTCAGTTTGAAAGTTAATCCTTGTAATGTGAGATTAAATGTTACTTTTAATTTACTTTAGGACAGAGATTTTAATTGTGTTTTTCTCTAAGGTTTTTATTTTATGATGCCTTAAATATGTAAAAGAGCTTATTATTCAATCTACTTAAAAGTGATTTTAGGAAATATACTTAGTTTACCTATGTAGGTTTTGTGATTATAAAAATACAGTAGTGATTTGAAAATACAGTATTAATTTTTCATTTTATATATTAAAAACAGTACCATCATTTGGAATGTGGAGTCCGAAAGATTAGAGCAAGATATTTAGTGCAATGGTAGTGTTGTTGTTGTTAAGTGCCATCAAGTTGATTCTGACCCATAGCGACTCTATATAGGGTTTATGAGGAGCAGCTGGTGAGCTTGAACCGCCGACTTTGCAGTTCAAATGGCTTTGCAGTCTGGTGCATTGACCCACAGAGCCACACCAGGGCTCCACTGACCGATCCTGGTCCAACCTCATTACTATTGCCACGCTTCAGTCCATCGATGCTGCCGCTTGGCCAATCCATCTCATTGGGGGTCTTCCTCTTTTTCTCTGACCCTCCACCTTACCAAACATGACATGCTTCTCCAGTGACTGGTCCCTCCTGACAATATGTCTGAAGTATGAGAGACGAAGTTTGGCCATCTGTTAGTGTAGTACTAATTGGGCTGCATTTTTCTCATCAAAATTAGTTTCAAGAAGTTAGATAGGTCTTCATCTTCTTCCTCATATTTAGATAATATATCAATGAGAAAAATTTAAAATATATTTTTGGTTCTAGAATTTTGTTGCTTTTACTTCTCATTTGTATTTCAATTTGTTTTTTTAAAAAAGTCTGTTTTTGAAAATGTACACATACTTGAAATGGCACTATAGGACAAGTACCGGACTGCTAACTGGGAGGTTGGTGGTTCAAATCCATCAGCTACTCTTAGAAACCTGTACAGGATTGCTGTGAGTCGGAACCAACTTGACGGCACACAATAACAACAATTTGTTGAATATGAAGACATCATAAGTAGGAATATTATTACTTGACACATTTTGTCATTACAGGTATTCATCAAAGTAATAGATACAAATGACCATCGTCCTCAGTTTTCTTCATCAAAATATGAAGTTGTTATTCCTGAAGATACAGTGCCAGAAACGGAAATTTTGCAAATCAGTGCTGTGGATAAGGATGAGAAAAACAAACTAATCTACACTCTGCAAAGTAGTGTCGATCCCTCAAGTCTCAAGAAATTTCGTCTTGATCCTGCAACTGGGACTCTTTATACATCTGAAAAGCTAGATCATGAAGCCAGTCACCAGCATGTTCTTACGGTGATGGTGCGTCATTATGTTCATTCTTCTGCCGCCATTTCATTTGTTCCTGAAATGTTCCCTGCTCTTGAAACTGATTTTTAATCTTTTTTTTTTTTAATTCCAACAAGATTGATAATGCACTAATTCTTTTAGGTACGGGATCAAGATGTTCCTGTAAAGCGCAACTTTGCAAGGATTATGGTTAATGTCAGTGATACGAACGACCATGCCCCGTGGTTCACAAGCTCATCCTATGAAGGACGGGTTTATGAATCAGCAGCGATTGGCTCTGTTGTGCTACAGGTTACAGCTCTCGACAAGGACAAAGGGAAGAATGCTGAAGTGCTATACTCTATTGAATCAGGTATTTTTGGAGCACTCAATAGTTTTTAAATTTTGCACCGAATTTTAATTGTTGAAATATTTCTTTCCATGCATTGCTTCAAAACTTGCTAAAATTGATCTTTATCTTCATTTTGATAGGAGAAAATGAATGTTTTTCTCCCTAATGTTAGTAACACATTCGAAAGCAGAGAGTGATTAAGTTTGGATAAAATTTTTGGGATTTACAACATTAGCATAATTTGAGGCTCTGAAATGTTCTGCAGTAAAGAAACTGTAGTATTTCCAAAATTATTTTAACCATATAATCGTGATATCTGCTAACTAGGAAAATACTCATCTAGTCTTGTGACGTTTTACTTTTAGTAAAAGTATCTTATCATGAGCAGGGCAAGAAATTCTATGACAAAATATTGAATGAAGCATTTTTATGAAAAAGTGTGTCATGCACCTACTGTTCCTTCTAGGTATTGCTTTTCTACCACTTTGACTCCCATATACTTTTAGCAGTTATGTTTTTCTCATGGAATTTGATTATGGCAGCAGTTCCCAAAGGACTGGGAAGTAGATCCAGAAGAAATGTTGTTAAGGTTGTAGAGCCTGCAGGAGTAGACTGGACAAGAGGCAACAAGGGTAGGCAAGATATATCAGACCACTTGCACGGACCAGCCTAGTGCAAAAGAGCAAGCGATCCAGAGTCTTGTTGTTGGTAGTCTGTTTTATGCTGTTGCTCGTTCATTTACTCATTCCATAGAACAAACTCATTTATGTGCCATTGCTGTGCCAAGAGTGTAGTGCTACAGAGAAGATTGTAATCAGTGCAATGAAACAAACAATGAGTATAAAACTGATGTTCACCCATGTAATCTATCACTCAATTCACAATAAAAACTTGAACAAAAAAGGGAAGACTTAAAAGAGTGCAGTGCTAATTCATACTTGTACTTGATATGTAGGGATCACCATTATCCACAGATGGATGATTCTTGCAAAAGAATTCTGCCATTGACTAAAATAGACATCTAATTTAGAGTGTATGATTTATGCAGTCAGAAATCATCTTGTTTTAGGACTTCCCCTGCTAGGGCCAAGTACTGTGAATATGTGATTACAAGGGTAGCTTTCCATTTTTCCATCTTCTTCAGTTCCACTGTAGAACGTGCATACAGTCTCCCTTACTCTTCCATTTTGTAATGATTTTATAGTAGTGAGACTTTTCCATTTAGCCTAACTGAGGGGATTCAAAACATTTTATGGAAAATGGGATGATAAGAATTTTCCATGAACTTTTTTTTTTTTAATGTTTCATTGTGAATTATATGATAGTTTACATGGGAGAACATTAGTTTTACATTCATCCTATTGTATATCGTTTCATTGCCATGGTTCCAATCCCCTCCATGCATCATCAGCCAACCAAAGGGTATACCCTGCAAGCCTGCCCTCCAGTCGTCAGCACACAGCCTCTCTCCCTCTCTGTGTCTCAAGTCCCCAATGGCTCCATCTCTCCATGTCATTTTCTCTGCCTCCATCTCAGACATACTGCTGGTAGGGTCCCGCTCTCCACTCTTTCCATGAACTTTTCCACTCTTTTCATGAACTTTTTTTTTTGAAGCCACCTTGTATTTATAAATTGTGTCTTTTTTAGATGTTATAAAATTGTTGTTGTGTGCTGTTGAGTCGATTCTGACTCATTGCAACCTTATATAGGATTTCCAAGATTGGCTGGTGGTTTTGAACTTCCAACCTTGTAGTTCAAACAACCTTGCATTAACCCACAGCGCCACACCACTCCGGGCATGAAAATTGAAAGAGGTTTAATTTCACCTTAGGTCACATAATCAAAATTGGAGTAATTAAAAAAAACAACACAATGCTTGCCAACTCTTTATTTCTAAATATATTTAAGTTTCAGTTTTGTCTCTGAAAAGGAGTACATTGAATCCATTACTCACAAATAAGATTTTGTGTACTGGCTTTGATCACAGTGAATTGTAATGTGGCTGATGCCTTGAATAAAGGGTCTAATTTTTTTTAACTGGTTTAGAAATTCAGCATGTGGAAAAACAGTGCATTCCATTTGTGCATGCCTAAGCATTTCAATAAAATAATTTGATCCTCTACAAACTGACTGAGTTTGTGTAGGAGTAAATGTTAAACTTTCCCTTAGCTTTCACATAATTTACAACAACTGGGAGGTTGAAATATGATTGTTGGAGCCTGAGAAAAGGCATGTGCATTCTTTGAATTCTTATAATGACTGATGGAATTAGTAATTTGGTATTTCAAGAATGGAACTATGTCTTCATCCCAAAGAATAGCAAATAGAAAGAGCGTAATGCCATTATAGAAACTGGACTTAAAATTTAAAAAAAAAAAAAACACCATATATATACTTAGTAATTTAAAGATTATGCTACATGATTACTTTATAGGGAACTTGAAATGCAGTTGAATTGTGTGTATGTGTGTGTTTGTGTTTCTGCTGGAATAGTGTAAGCTATAAAATGGTGATATTGCCTTTCATTTAAAGGTTTATTCCTAATCACCTGCTTCTAATTTGTGTTAGATTACATTTAATAAAGTTAAAAAAACAAAAGAACAAGTTATAAATTCAGTCCATAACACTGCATGTTTAATTAGCAGCAGTTTATGAGCAAAAAGGTTTGGTCTGATTAGGAGTCTTTAGGGAAAAAGGAATTAATTAAAGGGTATTTTCACTAACAATTGAATTACGGACTAGAGACACATTAGTGCTATATTTTGGACTGTGCAGTGCTTTTTACCTCTTTTTTTAAATGTAGATTATTAGAGCACTACTTCTAAACTATTACAGTACCTAGAAATAGAAAACTCTCAACCACTGTATTTTCCTTATTATAAAGGGGATTTTCTTACCCAAAACTTAGGTTAAGTATCATTGTAATTGAAATTTAGGCTAAGTATCATTGTAATTGAAATTTAATAGAGGTAACCAGGCTGCTGGCCAGTCAGCACGCTCCCATGGAACACCATAGTGTATCCGTCCCGGAAAGAAATATCATTCATAGATTTCAGTGTTTGATGATTTTACTTATTTAATATCAGGGTATGTTCATGCCACTCAGCAATACCTCACTGATTTCCCACATGTTCTTGATGTTGCTTTCCTGTCTGCAAATCTGATGATTTCTGGTATAAGCAAGGAGACTTCAAACTGTTTGTAGAAATTTGGAATTAAAATAAAAATAACAAATATAAACTTGACTTCACAGCATAAGCTCTGTCAAGTTTTAAGACACTTATGTAAGGGGATGATACCAGTCATCTAGTCCATCCTTAAAAAAAATGAGTGTCCTTGGAATTTAGCCATGTCCATGCAGCCTTTTTTACATTATTAACTGAAGAAAAATGAGTACCATCTACATATTCTTTTAAGATTGGGAAACAAAAATAAATCAGAAGAAGCCAAGTTGATATTGTATGATGGATGCCTCTGATTCCCCATCCGAACTCTTGCCAAATTGCCTTTATTTGATGAGAGAAATTAGCAAGGGCTTCGTGGAGGTAAATGACTCTGGGACTGCTTTCCCAGACATTTTTCTACAAAAGCTTTAGCTAACTCTCTGAAAACACTGCTAATAAGCAGATATCATTGTTCTTTGGCCCTCCAGAAAGTCAACAGGCAAAATGTCTTGAGTATCCCAAAAATTGTTGCCCCGGGACGTTTCCTCTTGATGGATCTGTTTTTGCTTGACTAGACTATTTCTGCCTCATGATAGTTACTGCTTTGATTGTACTTTGTCTTCAGGATTGTACTGGTAAAGTCATGTTTCATCTCCTGTTACAGTTCTTCAAAGAAATGCTTCAGGATCTTGATCCCACTTGTTTAAAATTTCCATCTGCTCTTGTCTGCAGCTGATGTGAGCCCAACCATTTTGGCATGCATAGAGCAAAAAAATTGTTAAACTTTATTTTCTAGTATTATGTTGTTATTGTTAAGTATTGGCGAGCCGGTTCCGACCCATAGCAACCCTGTATAGGGTTTTCTCAAGAGTAGCTAGTGAGCTTGAACTGCCAGCGGTTCATACTGACTTTTGTAGTCCAGTGCATTAACCCACAACGTCACACCAGGACTCCAGTATTATTCAGATAAGGGACTCTTTTCAAACTGATGTCCTATCCTCCTTAGTGTTTCAAATTAGATCCTATTCAGACATGTTATAACAAATTATTGCTGTTGTTTTAAAAATTGTCTGTAGTTGTTTAGCACCGTTGAGTTGTTTCTAATAACGACCCTGAATAGGGTTTCTAAAAAGCGATTGGTAGATTTGAACCACCAACTTTGCAGTTCAAACTGACCTTGTGGCCCGCCCAGTGCTTATCCTATAGCAAGCACCACATTAGTACAAGTTTATTTTGATACAAAAAAAAAAAAAGAAAAAATTAATATGCTGTTCTTAAATGCTGTCTAGTTGGTTCTATCTCATGGGGACTCTGTATAGGATTTCCAAGGAGCAGCTGGTGGGTTTAAACTCCTGACCATGTGGTTAGCAGTTAAATGCATATCCTACAATACTACAGCAGGACTTCAAAATTAATACGTTTCCCCTTAATACATATTTTCCCTCAACTTTTTGGAGCCTCATGTACACATGTGGGATCTGAATGTTACAACCATATATTCAGTAACTGGGTTCTTGTGTACTGTTCTTGTTACCAGTAATAAGCTCAGGTCTGTCTACATGTCAAGGTACTCCAGAGAATAAAGAACATATCTGAATTTCACATGGCTGATAACATTTTTCAATCAGATTCCCAATTAGATGGTACATTCCTCTTGTTAACACTTTCAAATGATTTTTCTCTAAAAACCTAGAGTAACTGGAATTGAGAGACCAAAAGCCTGGAAAAATTATATTCACTAAGACATTAAACATATGGTTCTATTTTATTTGGTTTAACTGATTTTTATGCTCCCGTCACTACCTACATCTGAGTGGATTTCTGGTATGGCACTGTAGGTTAAACACTGGACTGCTAACCGCAAGGTTCAAATTCACCAGCTGCTCCTTGGAAATCTTAACCAGGGTCGCTATGAGTTAGAACCAACTCGATGGCACTAAAAAACAACAGCTACATTTCAGTATATTCATGTGTGAAAGTTGTTTCATTCAATATCTATTTACTCAGTGCCCGCAAGTGCCCATCAGGTTATTTTAGGTACTATACTAATGAGCAAGGCAGGCCATGCTTAAATGGAACCATCTTTCTCCTTCAGCATAACTGGTAATTTCGAACTGCAGACCTTGAGACTAGCAGCCTTACTCATAACCTCTATGCTACCAGAGCTCCTTTATGGTCTAGAGAGAAAGCAAATGATTGTTGTTGTTAAATGCTGTCAAGTCAATTCTGACTCATAGCAAACTTGTGTAGGGTTTTCCATGGAGCAGCTGGAGAGTTTGAACCACTGACCTTGTAGTTTAACTGACCTTGTGGTCTAGTACTTTATCCAGTGGCGCCACACCAGGACTAGCAAGTTAAAAATGAACATAAAATGAATGCAATGCCAGGTTGTGATACATGCTGTAAAGGAAAGTGCAAGGTAAAGAGCTATGAACAGCCATGCTGAATAGAGAAAGGAGGTCAGGGAAAGCCTCTCTGTGCAAGGGGCACTCAAATAAAATGGAAATAAATAATGAAGTGAATGAATAAATGGATAGAATAGCTGAGGGAAGTGCCTTCCAGTCTACAGAAAAACCAAATGTGTAGAGGTCCCAGGTGTGAACTGGGCACTTGACTGAAGAAAGTTCAAGGGGTGAGAATGAAGACGATTGTCAAAAGGTTACTGCAATCTCCTGTGGCAGGCCAGCCAATCACTTGCAATTTTGGGAGGTGGGAGTGATATACAGGTAGGATAAGAAAGAATCTTGGAGTTCTGTTGACTGACTTAACTGCAGTTGAGTGAGAATCCAGGACTGTTGACTGTGTAAATACAGACAGGCCGGAAGTAACTATTTGCAAAGTCTGGTAGAGGCGGCAGGACCGACCTCCTCCTCCGGCTAGATTCAGCTCAAGAGTTTAGGGCCAAGGGAAAGCTTGGGCCTCCGCCCTGTTGCAGATGGAAGCAGAGCCTTGGGGCCTGGACACAGAGCCAAGTGGATTTAATGAAAACCAGACCGGGTCTGGGCTAAGAAAAAATTGCTATGGACTTTTAGAAAATGTATTACAGAAAGGAAATGGAGACTGTAGAGGAAGTATTTACTATTAATGATGTGGAGGGAAAAAAAAGTGCTGGACCAATCTACTGGTTTGCAAATTATACTAAGTACTGCAATTCTAGGCAAATAATGCACTTTAATTTTTTCTTTCTGTGCAACACCCCTCATATCAATTTCCTATGCTCTTTGAGTCCAAACTGACTAAAGGGCACACACAACAGCAACATGCATGCTTTGGGTATTATTTGCATGATCGTGTTATTTGTAAAAAAAATATAGTAGCTGTGGTCTGTGAAATGTCACACTAATTGAAAACCTAGAAGAAAACAGAATTTGAGAAGACAAGTTCACTTTGAAATTCATTTGAGGAAAATAAATTCAGCTCTTTGACTAGATAATGGATTCTGTATTCTTTTTTGTGGTCCAGAAAAGGGATAAAGGGCTCACATCAGTAAGTGAAACCTCAGAGACCTTACACACGTCCATCATCTATCAAAAAAGGATATAGAAAACTTTTTTTTTCCTAAAAAGATTTCTACCAGTGGTACCCAGATAAAAATATTTGTGGGAGTTGTAGTTGCAACTAAATAGAATGTAGCTGGGAAAAAATCCAAAGAAAGAAAAATGATCTAGAACAGTACTGCTCTACCTCAGCACTCTTTTGACATTTTCTGCTGTTTCATGTATGTACATTGGAGACATGATGTAGCACTGTAGGATAAGTACTGGACTGTTAACTACATGGTTGGTGATTCAAACCCACCAGCCACTAATACAGGATTCCAACTCGATGGCCCTTAACAACAACTTGTACATTAGGAAGTTTAACAGCATCTCTGATCTCTTCCCTGAAGGTGTCAGTAGTAACACACCCCCACCCCCATTGTGACAATAGAAATATCTCCAGACATTGTAAAATGCGCCCCACCCCAAATGTTAACATAAAAGATAAATTGGCCTGAAAAAGATCAAGAAAGGAATATTGCTCGAGGGTTCAAAATTTTTACAGTGGACTTGGTTATACAAATTTATTCTTCAAATCCTTGCCTACTTAAAAACCTACTGGCTTGAAGCTTGTAATTCTCCTTATGAATTGAAATCTTTGTTATGGATTGAATTGTGCTGTAGGATAAAGCACTGGACCACAAGGTCAGTTCAAACTCAGCAGCCACTCCTTGGAAACACTATTACAGGGTCACTATGAGTCAGAACTGACTGGACAACACTTAACAACAACAACTACAAAAGTGTTTTATAAAACCTAACTCCTGTACTTTTAGTAGTGAAAGTCCACGTGTGGTGCTATAGAATAAGCACTGGACTGCAAGGTTGGCTTGAATTGCAAAATCAGTGCTTCACACTCACCATCTGCTCCTCGAAAATTTTATATAGTTACTAAAGTACTCTAGTAATAAAGTGGTTATGAGTTGGGTTGCTAACCTCAAGGTCAGCAGTTCGAAACTACCAGCCGTTCCATGAAAGAATGATGAGGCTTTCTTCTCCCATAAAGATTTACAGCCTCGGAAACCATGTGCCAGGGTCACTATGAGTTGGAACCAACTTCACGGCACACAGTCACCACCACCGCCATGAGTTGTAACTGACTCATTGATACTTAACAATAACAACAACAGCAACAACATACCTTTGGTGGAGTCCTGGTGTGGTGCTGTGGGATAATGCACTGAACTATAAGGTTGATTTGAACTGAAAAGCCAGTTGGTCAAACCCACCAGCCACTCCTTGGAAACCCTATATAGGGTTACTATGAGTTGCACCAACTCAAAGGCACTTAACAACAACATCAACAAATAACCACAGGGTCAGCGGTTCAAACCCACCTGCCACTTCGCAGAAACCCTATACCAGATCTCTGACTTGGAACCAACTTATTGGCACTTAACAACAACAATGTGCTTTTTTTTTTTTAATTGTAATCTCATTTGGGAATAGATGTTCTTTGTTATATTGACAGGCCATGTCAGTGTAGGATGTGATTGAAGTCAACGTGTAACATAAAAAAGAACAGATTAGGAATAGCGAGGCAAGCAGAGATAAGGGAAGAAAAAACAGAAGTCACTTGAAATCACCCAGGAGTAGAAGCTCAAATGAGGCAAGAGTCTTCCTCCAGAATTTACAGAGAGAAAGCCATCCCCTCATGCCAGTACCCTGAGTTCAGACTTCTAGTCTCCTTAACTGAGAACTAGGTTTCCTTGTTAAAGCCGCCCATATGTGGGATTTCTGTGATAGCAGCAGTGGGTAATAACTAAGACAGCTTTCTGCTTCCTAATGAGGAAGAGACTTGGGAGTATGCAAGTAGTAAATGCTGAAGCTAACATTTTCTAAAGGAGTTTTTCATGTGTTCCCGAACATGTCCTTGTGCAACACACTGCTAGTCCCATTAATGAAGAGAATAATTCATTTAATTTAAGGCATAGAGTGTTGTGTTCATGTATTTTTTTCTTACATATATTTCTTCATATTTTTTTTATAGTTTTATAGATAAAACTCTGAAAAGTATCTTATTTTAGATGGATAGCATTGAAACAAATTTAAGGTTGCTGTCAAATGTTAATTGTCTGAATTTTTGTTTAATTTGAGAATGTAATTTAAAAAGCATTTTTTAAATATTTTCATTTATTTCTGCTGCTCCAATTGCATGCATTTTTCTCTAACAGATCTTTTTTTCTTCACTCAGGAAATATTGGAAATTATTTTACAATCGATCCCATCTTGGGCTCTATAAAAACTGCCAAAGAATTAGATCGAAGCAACCAAGTGGAATATGATTTAATGGTTAAAGCTACTGATAAAGGAAATCCACCAATGAGTGAGATAACATCTGTGCGCGTCTTTGTCACCATTGCCGACAATGCCTCTCCTAAATTTACATCAAAAGAATATTCTGTTGAAATTAGTGAAACAATCAGCATTGGGAGTTTTGTGATAATGGTTATGTCCCATAGTCAGTCATCAGTAGTCTATGAAATAAAAGATGGAAATATTGGCGATGCTTTTGATATCAACCCACATTCCGGAAGTATCATCACTCAAAAAGTCCTGGATTTTGAAACTTTGCCCACTTACACATTGATAATACAAGGAACTAACATGGCTGGCTTGTCCACTAACACAACTGTTCTGGTTCATCTACAGGATGAAAATGACAACGTGCCAATTTTTATGCAGGCAGAATATACAGGACTCATTAGCGAATCAGCCTCAATTAACAGTGTGGTCCTGACAGACAGTAGTGTCCCATTAGTTATTCGAGCAACTGATGCTGATAAGGAATCAAATGCTTTGCTTGTTTATCACATCGTTGAACCATCTGTACACAAATACTTTGCCATTGATTCTAGCACTGGTGCAATTCATACAGTACTAAGTTTGGACTATGAGGAAACAAGTGTTTTTCATTTTACTGTACAAGTGCACGACATGGGAACACCACATTTATTTGCCGAATATGCTGCCAATGTGACTATCCGTGTAATTGACATTAATGACTGCCCTCCTGTGTTCTCCAGATCATTATATGAAGCCCCACTTTTGTTGCCAACATACAAAGGCGTAAAAGTCATCACAGTAAATGCTACAGATGCTGATTCAAGTGCATTCTCACAGTTAATGTATTCTATCACTGAAGGCAACATCGGGGAGAAGTTCTTTATGGACTACAAGACTGGCTCGATAACTGTACAAAACACAACTCAGTTAAGAAGCCGCTATGAGTTAACCATTAGGGCATCTGATGGCAGATTTGCAAGCTTTACCTCTGTGAAAATTAATGTGAAAGAAAGCAGAGAAAGTCAGTTAAAATTTACCCAAGATTTGTATTCTGTGGTAGTGAAAGAGAATTCTACTGAAGTGATGACATTAGCTGTGATTACTGCTATTGGGAATCCAATCAATGAACCTTTGTTTTATCATATCCTCAACCCAGATCGAAGATTTAAAATAAGCCATACTTCAGGAGTGCTCTCGACCACAGGCATACCATTTGATCGTGAACAGCAGGAGGCATTTGATGTGGTGGTAGAAGTTACAGCAGAACATAAGCCTTCAGTAGTTGCTCATGTTGTTGTGAAGGTCACCATTGAAGACCAAAATGATAATGCACCAGTGTTTGTCAATCTTCCTTACTATGCTGTGGTTAAAGTGGATGCCGAGGCAGGTCATATTATTCGCTATGTTACCGCCGTAGACAGAGATAGTGGTAGAAATGGGAAAGTGCATTACTACCTTAAGGAACATCATGAACATTTTCAAATTGGACCCTCTGGTGAAATTTCACTGAAAAAGCAATTTGAACCTGACACCTTAAATAAAGAATATCTTGTCACAGTAGTTGCAAAAGATGGAGGAAGCCCAGCTTTTTCTGCTGAAGTTATAGTTCCCATCACTGTTATGAATAAAGCCATGCCTGTGTTTGAAAAACCTTTCTACAGTGCAGAGATTCCTGAGAATATCCAGATGCACAGTCCAGTGGTCCACGTGCAAGCTAACAGTCCAGAAGGATTGAAAGTGTTCTACAGCATCACAGATGGAGATCCCTTCAGTCAGTTCACCATCAACTTTAATACAGGAGTGATAAATGTCATCGCTCCTTTGGATTTTGAGTCCCACCCAGCATATAAATTGTGCATACGTGCAACTGACTCTTTGACCGATGCTCATGCTGAAGTATTTGTTGACATTATAGTGGAAGACATCAATGATAACCCTCCAGTGTTTGCTCAACAGTCTTATGCTACAACTCTGTCGGAGGCTTCTATAATCGGAACATCTGTCGTTCAAGTTAGAGCAACAGATTCTGATTCAGAACCAAACAGAGGAATTTCATACCACATGTTTGGGAATCACAGCAAGAGTCATGATCATTTCCACATTGATAGCAGCACTGGTCTCATTTCACTAGTCAGGACTTTGGATTATGAAGAGTTCCAGCAGCACAAGATTTTTGTAAGGGCCATTGATGGTGGCATGCCCCCCCTGAGCAGTGATGTGATTGTCACGGTGGATGTCACAGACCTCAATGATAATCCACCACTGTTTGACCAGCAGGTTTATGAAGCCAAAATAAGTGAGCATGCCACCCATGGGCATTTTGTGACTTGTGTAAAAGCTTATGATGCAGACAGTTCAGACATAGACAAGTTGGAATACTCCATTCTGTCTGGCAATGATCATAAGAATTTTGTCATTGACGGTGCAACAGGGATTATCACACTCTCAAACCTGCGCCGGCACACCTTGAAGCCATTTAACCAGCTTAACATTTCTGTTTCTGATGGAGTCTTTAGAAGTTCAGCACAGGTCCAAGTAACTGTAATTGGAGGCAATTTGCACAGCCCTGTTTTCCTTCAGAACGAATATGAAGTAGAGCTAGCTGAAAACGCTCCTTTGCATACTTTGGTAACTGAGGTTAAAGCAACTGATAAAGATTCTGGTATTTATGGCCACATCACTTACCATATTGTAAATGACTTTGCAAAAGACAGATTTTACACAAATGAGAAAGGGCAGATATTTACTTTGGAAAAACTTGATCGAGAGACTGCAGCAGAGAAAGTAATCTCAGTTCGTCTAATGGCTAAGGATGCTGGAGGAAAAGTTGCTTTCTGCACCATTAATGTCATCCTTACAGATGATAACGATAATGCACCCCAGTTTCGAGCAACCAGATATGAAGTAAACATTGGATCTGATGCACCCAAAGGGACATCAGTTATTAAGGTTCTTGCAAGTGATGCTGATGAGGGATCCAATGCTGATGTCGCCTATGCCATTGAAGCCGATTCTGAAAGTGTTAAAGAGAATTTGGAAATCAACAAACTATCTGGTGTAATTACCACAAAGGAAAGCCTAATTGGATTAGAAAATGAGTTTTTCACTTTCTTTGTTAGAGCTGTAGATAATGGGGCTCCACCAAAAGAATCTGTTGTTGCTGTCTATGTTAAAATACTTCCACCGGAAGTGCAGCTTCCCAAATTCTCAGAACCATTTTATACCTATACTGTTTCTGAAGACATGCCTATTGGAACAGAGATAGATCTCATCCGAGCAGAACATAGTGGGACTGTTCTTTACAGCCTAATCAAAGGGAACACTGCAGAAAGTAACCGGGATGAGTTCTTTGTGATTGACAGACAAAGTGGGAGACTGAAACTGGAGAAGAGTCTTGATCATGAGACAACTAAGTGGTATCAATTTTCTGTACTAGCTCGATGCACCCACGATGACTATGAAGTGTTGGCTTCTGTAGATGTTAGTATCCAGGTGAAAGATGCAAATGATAACAGTCCTGTCTTGGAATCTAATCCATATGAAGCATTCATTGTTGAAAACCTGCCAGGGGGAAGTAAAGTCATCCAGACCAGAGCTTCTGACTTAGACTCAGGAATCAACGGCCAAATTATGTATAGTCTAGATCAGACACAAAGTATAGAAGTCATCGAGTCTTTTGCCATTAACATGGAAACAGGCTGGATTACAACCCTAAAGGAACTTGACCATGAAAAGAGAGACCATTACCAGATTAGAGTGATTGCCTCAGATCTTGGAGAAAAGATTCAGCTGTCCTCCACAGCCATTGTGGATGTCACTGTAACGGATGTCAACGACAGTCCCCCACGATTCACGGCAGAGATATATAAAGGGACTGTGAGTGAAGATGATCCTCCAGGTGGTATCATTGCCATTTTAAGTACCACAGATGCGGATTCTGAAGAGATGAACAGACAAGTTACATACTATATAACAGGTAAGAGGGTTCACATCAGACTATCTGATTTGAAATTAATGTATTAAATAAATTCTAAGCATACATTTTATGGAACGTCAGAGTCAAAGGGATGATTTTAGTTAAATGTATATCTAATATAAGTAGAAATAACATCTAATAAAATAGGTTTCAAGATCATTACCAGAGCAAAGCTAAGAATTGTTTCCTTGGACTCTTGATTTTTAGGGCTTATATACTGTTGAATTTTACACTTGGTATATAACAAATATAGGCTAGTTTTGTTTTTTAAAGTGTAATTTCCTTGTACAATAAATTATTGTTTATTAGCCTTTAGTTTTAAGGAGACCTGGTGGTGTGTGGTGGATTATGCGTTGGGCTGCTAACCACAAGGTCAGCAGTTTGAATCCACCAGCTAGCTACTCTTCAGGAGAAAGATGAGGCTTTCTGCTCCCGGAAAGATTTACAGCCTCTGAATCCCTATCCAGGGTCACTGTGAGTTGGAACTGACTCGATGGCATGCCACCACCAACATCTCCACCAGCCTTTCATTTTGTGTTTAAAATATTTTTTATTGCTTTTATTTATTTTATAAATAGGATTACTAATACAAGTATATACCCAAGTTAAATGTAATTAATGTTTTTTAAATCCTTAGTTTTTTAGAATAAAAGCATTATGTATATTTTTTAATAGCTTACTTTTCCTGGTACCTGATCTCTGTCCTTGTTTGCATATTTTTCTCCAATGACTTAATAGGAGGGGATCCTTTGGGACAGTTTGCTATTGAGAATATGCAGAATGAATGGAAGGTCTATGTGAAGAGACCACTGGATAGGGAAGAAAAGGATAATTATCTTCTAACTATCACAGCAACTGATGGGACCTTCTCCTCAAAAGCCATAGTTGAAGTAAAAGTTCTTGATGCAAATGACAACAGTCCAGTTTGTGAAAAGGTAGGCTGTACTCTTCTTAAAGTTATCTATTATGAGTTGAAATTGCCTTAAAACTGAGTAATACTATCATGAAATTTTTTGATGTAACTGAAACATGATTTCTATTATCGCTTACAGTTTGAGGTGAGGATTAGATGTGTACAAGTTTGAAATGCTTCAGGACAACTCATATTTTCAGAATGCTGTGTAGCTCAAAAGCCTCTTTGAATAAGCACTGGACTGCTAACTGAAAGGTTCGCAGTTCAAACACACCAGTTGCTCTTGGAAACCCTATATAGGGTTTCTATGAGTTGGAACCAACTCATTGGCACAGAACAACAACAAATGCAAAAATGCTTTGTAAATTTTTGATGAAGGGCTTCCTTTTATTTGGGGTGAAGTCATTTTGGGGAGAAATCTGGCCAGCCATTCACTGTACAGTTTTCTTTTCCAATTTGACAAATACACAAATGAAACCAAGAGGTCACCAGTGTGACTTCTTAACCTGTGGAACTCATCATTAGATGCAGGAACAAAATACATACCAAAGAAAAGCTGTCCCTATTCAAGGTTACTTGAGGGGATGCTGTGAAGAGATGGGGCTTCAGCTTAGCATTTGGAGACAAGATTGGTCAGACATCAAAATAGATATGGAAAGACCTTGGACATGAGGGAGGTGAATTGGGTGTGTGGGAATAGTAAGTGGTTTAGCTTATCAGAAATTTGTATTGAGTCATGGGAAATAAATCTGAGAGTAGGGTGGGGGGTGGGTGGATGAAGATGGGTAAACTATTAGAGGAAATTTTAAGGGCCATTCCAGGGAATTTGGATTCGATTCTAGGGAAACGAGAGACTCTGAATCCTTTTATGTTTGAAAGCTGGATGTGACGGACGATTCAGGATTTGCCTAAAGATCAGCTTGGTGTAGTATGTTTATTTTTTAGATGAGGACGAGTGAAAACAAACAGGGAAATAACAGTGTAGGCAGTGGTGACTGATGGAATGAAAGGATAGAAGGCACTCTCTAGGGAAAAAACAAACAAACAAACAAAAAAACTGATAGTGTTTGGTCCCTACCTGCATGGGGCAGCATTGTAAGAATGGTGAGTTGTTGCCTTCAACGTTCCCTACAAAAGTGATTGGAGTATGACCAAAGCGATGATGAAAATGACCGTAGAAGGGAATTGATTTTAGAGGAAGTATGTTGAGTTGCAGTTCAGATTTGTTAAGTTTAAGGGAATGAGTCATGCATGTTCGTGAGTTCTTTAGAGATGGGCAAGAGTAAGGGTAGATGTTAGTGAAGGGTAAGTACACTTGGCAGTTTCTGTGGATAACTGATCATCATTGAGAGAATAATTAAAAGGGAATAAAAGAAGAGACAGATATTTCCATGGGGAGAAAAATGGAGAGAACAGACAGAAGGAAGAGAACAATGCCATGTAAGTTGAAAGAAGAATTTTTAGGAGATAGGGAGTCCTGGTGAGGCGCTGCTGGTTAATGTGCCCTGCTGGTTAATGTGCAATGTTGGTTTGAACCATAAGGGAGGTGGTTCAAGCTCAGAGCTGTTAATAGGGAGACAGATATTTAGAGTTCTTGTGAGTATGAAAAATGTAATCAGTGTCACTGAATTGTACATGTAGAAATTGTTACAATGATGTATTTTTGTTATGTGTATTTCCACAACTATTCAAAAAAGAAAAAATCCAGACAGTTCTGAGGGGAATGACGACTTTCAAGAGTAGCAGAGTTAATTCCCATCCATGTTTGTGCTATTTAGTGACAATATTTCAAAAATTATATACATGTACATGTATATATGATGTGTGTGACTATATAGTGTGTGGTATACACATAGACATGTATGTGAGGTATAATATAAATAACAAAACACAAACCTGTCCTAACTTTTTAAGAAATGCATATCTCTACATACTTAAAATCGTGTCTTTCTTAGGCATTCAAGTTGGAATAGGCATCAATTTCACTTTAGATCATGCAATCAAATTCTGAGTACAATAGGAACAATAAAAAGCAAACAAACAACACTTTTCAATCTTTTTTATGTGGCTAAAGTATTGTTCTTATTATTTATTTTAGGATGTTCATATTATTTGGAAGTTACCCAGTTATCACCTCTGGGAATAATAAAATTAAGACAATAGATACTTGAATTCTTCAGTATTGCACAATATTCTGTTTCATGTGCTTTCAAATCCAATTCAACTGTAATTGAGCTAATATTAGAAAAAATAAGTATATCAAAACCATACCTGTTTCTCTTATGTTTTAATTTTTGGCTTGAATTCCTGTTAGTTGGAACTGGACACTGCTGTTTTGTATTTCAGAATTGAGTCCAATGTGAAATTGGAATTGAGAGTAATAGAAGAAGCATGGTCTGAACTTCACTTGCTACCTCAGTGGTGCTGGGGAATCTTAGTTTTCTCCATAATGCGGGGATCACTTCTGTCCCAACTGAAGTTATTAGATTGCAGATAGCAAATTTCCAGTATTTAGACATATACAGAGTGCTATTTACATTTTCTCCTAAGAATTTAAGTTAAACTAAATATAATACCAACTATATGACATCAATATTCTGTAAGGTAAAGGCCATTCAGATGCTTTCTGGGATGCAGAGTTATTAACTGTTACATGAGTTCTTGTTTCAAATGCATTTGATAAAAAAAATAATTACAAAAGCTGTGGATTTCAACTTTAGTCATTTCTCAGGTTTTCTAGCGCCAAAGTTAAAGGACTTATTTTCCCTCATCCCCTTGGCAATCATGCTGACTTTTAATATTTTATGCTAATAATACTGTCAAAAATCTCTTTAGACTGTATATTCAGACACAATTCCAGAAGACACCCTTCCTGGGAAGTTGATCTTGCAGATCTTTGCTACAGATGCAGATATCCGTTCCAATGCTGAAATTACTTATACATTGTTTGGCCCAGGTGCAGAAAAATTCAAACTAAATGCAGACACAGGTAATACTGATATTTGGGGCAAATTGTACATTCTAACAAAAATCATACATGCATTCTAACAAAAATCCAAACGTGAGATTTGAAATTAAATTTTATTCTTTTGAAATTTTCTCTGCTGCTACAAAATTGACGTTTTAGAAACATTAGCAGCAATTGATAAAAGTATCACCTACTTCAACTGAGAATTAAAAACTTAAGTTATTTACATCAACTTATCTTTAAAAAAAGAACTCAGAAGTTAAAGCAAATCTCAAACTTCTTGCTTTATTCAGTTTCACATATAGCTTTTTTCACAAATTTATAATTTAGCATATTTATAATTAAAATGACTCACGGTGTTATATTCATTGTTAAATAGCTAGAATTGTTTTCCTCCTGTAATCTGTCCTTTGTTAAAATTGGAGTTAGAGTAAGAGTTTTCTTTTAATATTATCTGCACCCTTTCCCCCTCTTTCTGAAGACCTGAATATGAACATATAAATTTATTTTTTGAGTTAATTTATAAAATTTTTCAGTTTAATAAGTTAGGTAACTATTTGCTTTTGTGACGTACATAAAATGCTGCAAGAGGCCTTGGCCTTGGAGCTTTATAACTTTAATGAGGTTGTACCTGGCAGGGCTGAGAAACCTGGCAGATCAGTGTGCTAATGCAGTTGTTGCTCCTGCCATCGATTAAATTGTTCCCCGAAAGATGACTTACTCAAATTTTCACTTGTAAAGAGAAAGGGGAACACATAAGATTCAGTATTTCGTTTGATGTCTTAAAAATTTCAAGCAAGTCCATTTATTTTTGTTTGTTGTTTCTTAGGTGAACTGAAAACATTAGCTCCTCTTGATCGTGAGGAGCAAGCAGTTTATAATCTTCTAGTCAAGGCTACAGATGGAGGTGGAAGATTCTGTCAAGCTAGTATTGTGCTTACATTAGAAGATGTAAATGATAATGCTCCTGAATTCTCTGCTGATCCGCACACCATCACTGTGTTTGAGAACACAGAACCTGGAACGCTGTTGACAAGAGTACAGGCCACAGATGCAGATGCAGGTATCAACAGCATGATGCTTTTGTCTTCAGAATGAGCACTGCGATCTTAGGAAGCTCTGTTTTAAAACACATTCTAATCCTGTGTGTTTGCCTTTCATGCGTGATGACTGATTCCCACTGTGGTATTTAATTCCTTAGCACCACTCATCTGTCTGTTTGTCCTGCTGTGCTGGCTTTTTTGTTAGCATGATGCTGGAATATTTCAAATACCAGCAGCTTCAACCATGACAGACAAGTTTCAGTGGAACATCCACACTAAGACCAGGAAGAAGGATCCTGGTGACCCACTTCTCAATAAGAACAAAAACAACAAAAAGGGCCAGTGAAAACCTTATAAATAACCGTGCAATGTTGTCTGTTAATGACAGAAGATGATCTCCTTGGGTTGGAAGGCACTCAGAATACACTGGGAAAGAGCTTCCTCTTCAGAGTGACCTTAGTGATGTAACTAGAACAAAGCTTTCAGGATCTTCTTTTACTTTTGTGGCATAATTTAAAATTAGAAGAAACAGCTGCAAACGTCATTAGTAATGTGAATGTGGAATATATGAATATGTGTCTAGGAAAATTGAAAGTTGTCATAAATGAAGCAGGACACAAACAGTGACATTTTAGGCTGTAGTTAGCTGAAATGAATTGGTATAGGATATTTTGAATCAAATATTCATATGGTCTGCTATGCCGAAAATGACAGAAGAAGAATGATGTTACATTTATTGTCAAAAAGAACATTTCAAGGTACATCTTTAAGTACAGTGCTGTCTGTCATAGGATAATAACCATACAGGTACAAGGAAGATAACTTAATAATGACTATTTTTCAGATTTGCACATAAAATACCAATGCCAAAAGTGAAGAAATTTACTTTTGTCAACTTACTCAGTCTGATAGTGATCAAACATGTACTCAAGATGCATTGATAATTACTGGTGATTTGATTGTGAAAGTTGGAAACAATGAAGTAGGAGGATCTGGAGTTGGAAAATAAGGCCTTGGTATCAAATTGACGCTGGAGATCACAGGCTAGAACTTGGCAAATCCAAAATGACCTATTCATTGCAAATAACCCTTTTACAACAACATAAATAGTGACTATATATGTGGACTTGACCAGATAGATAGAATATACAAGAATCAAATATAATAACCTCTGTGGACAGAGACAGTGGAGACATCAGTCACTACAAGGCAAGGGGCCTTCTACAGAACAGGCCATCAGTTGTCCATATATAAGTTCAAACTGAAGTTAAGAAAATAAAAACAAGACCATAACAGCCAGAGTACAAGCTAAGTGAATTCTACAAATTTAGAGACTACATCAAGATTAGATTTGACACATGTGATACTAGTGACAGAAGATCAGAGATGTTGTGGGTTGACATCAAGGACATCATACAAAGGGGCTTAAAAGCTTCATGAAAAAGTAGAATTAAAAGATAATGGAAGTTTTCCTGAACTTTTTGAAGCCCCACTGAACAAAGTAAATGGTGAAAGGTCATTTGAAAGACATGAAAGAAAGAAAAGACCAAAATGGATGTCAGAAGAGACTCTGAAACTTGCTCTTGAACGTAGAGTAGCTAAAGTGCATAGGCGCTGTGGGGTAATGTGCAAAGTTGTTTTGAAACAAGGTCAGCAGTTCCAGCTCACCAGTAACTTCTTGGAAACCCTATACAGGGTCTCTACGGGTCAGAATTAACACTATGTCACTTAACAACAACAATAAAACATAAGTTCTAGAATGAAAAACTTACTTTAAATCAATATTTCAAGTCTCAAAAGAGTTATATGGAGTTTGTGATCACTAAAATTCTGGTTAGTAAGTATGTTCACTTAACCTTTGTATCCCATTGTAATTATTATTTGAAGTTTGTGAGTAAATCAATAGTAACATAAAGAGGTTTTTGTATCATTGGAAAATAACCAAAGTAAATGCTTTATTGTGATCGTTTCACAAATTTTTCCAAAGACCATAGGATTTTGATAGCAAAATAAAAATAATTTCTCCAGTTACACTATAGGATGAGAATGGCAAAAAAAAATTCAAATAATATTTTGTCACTAAAACCAAATAATACATTTTTATTGTTTAAAAGATGTGGCATATAGCTGCTGAGAAAGCTTATTGATTATGAAATTATGTTTAACTGTAAATTGTTAATCCAGAGTCTTGATAATAAATCTCAATAATGCATGTTACCATTTTTAATATTTTACTATGTGAAATGTTTCAAAAAATATTTGATACTTAAATTTCTTTAAATGAAACATATAAAATTTATATGGCATTCTGACATGATTCTTTGTCTGTACAGGATTGAATCGCAAGATTTCCTACTCACTAATTAACTCTGCTGATGGACAGTTCTCCATTAATGAATTATCTGGAATTATTCAGTTAGAGAAACCTTTGGATAGAGAACTACAGGCAGTATATACTCTTACCTTGAAAGCTGTCGATCAAGGTTTGCCAAGGAGATTGACAGCCACTGGCACAGTTGTTGTATCAGTTTTGGATATAAATGACAATCCTCCTGTGTTTGAATACCGTGAATATGGTGCCACAGTGTCTGAGGACATTCATATTGGAACTGAAGTTGTTCAGGTGTATGCTGCAAGTCGGGATATTGAAGCAAATGCTGAAATCACCTACTTAATAATTAGTGGAAATGAACATGGAAAATTCAGCATAGATTCAAAAACAGGTATTGTACCATGTAGCGCATTGTCCTACTGGAAAGACTAAATTGGTGCTGTGGGTTAATGCGCTGAAAAACAAAGTCGTTTGAACCGCATAGCTGGCAATTTAAGCTCACCAGCTCTTCCTTGGAAACCCCATGGTTCCAAATTGACTTGAAGGTTCTTAACAACAACAGTAATGCAAAGTGACAGAGTATCCTATTTTTATTGAAATAATTTTTTTTTTTTAAATAGCTAATCCTCAGGTATTTTCTAAGTGGGTTCTGTACTTTTTCTAAATTGATGTATTTTTAAAATTAGCATAACTCACGAGCATACCAGAGGGGAGGACTCGGTT
The DNA here is from genome assembly GCF_000296735.1 of Chrysochloris asiatica. Classification (NCBI taxonomy): domain Eukaryota; kingdom Metazoa; phylum Chordata; class Mammalia; order Afrosoricida; family Chrysochloridae; genus Chrysochloris; species Chrysochloris asiatica. The sequence goes on along the minus strand of NW_006408529.1, from coordinate 18,370,347 downwards.
TGCAAAAAAAAAAAAAAAAAAGGGTGTGTTTTTTGTGTAAAAGCCACAGTACATATTGTCAGTAGATGCTTTAAAGAGATGAAAGTGCAGTTTTTTGCTTTTTGGTTAAGTGGAGTTGAAAAGAAGTTTAGAAGACATTATGCTATAGTTTTCCATACTAAAATAACATTTTCTGGCATATCCAATTAAAACTATGAGAAAGTTAAATATAAATAGATAGGTAATTTTCACATACTAGTAATATAGTAAAATACAGAATATGCTACGTTTGTAAAATGAAGAGTGAGAGCTAGTAGAAAATAGTGACCTGTCAGAATTTTGTTTTTTGTTTTTTTTTGCCTCTATCAGAATCTTGTGAAATTGCTTCCCAAGTAAAATAGTGGTTATAATTCTTTCATCTTAGTTTCCAGAGTGACTCTCTGATGATCCATTGAACTGACTTCTTTATATGCTATTTGTATGTAACAGTTCAAGTATAGTCAGTCCCTAGTTTATGAATGAGATCCGTTCCCTAAGTTATGGATAAGATCCATTCCCAATGGTGTCTTGTCTTTAGTACAGTAAAATGGTCGAGGCCTTTTCGGTGCTTACAAATTTGCACGTGCAACAAGGGAAGGTGATAAAGAATTTGAGAGTAGGGGTTGGGTCAGTCATTTCAAAGGGAGCTCTCAGTTACATAATATTTAAAGCAGGGTTTCAAAGCTGATGGCCATCTGGGCTCTTTTGAATGTGTGTTTCTCCACAGTCCTGCCAGCAGTCCAATCTCACTCATCAGGCTCCTGAAAGAGCTCACTGTCTTTTCTGAATCTCCCATTCATAGGTTAAGAACCATAATTTTTCTGATTGCAGATACTTGATGAATCTCCCAAATTGTAAAAATGCTAGTTTGTACCTATTCCCATCATTAGTGTCTTCACATATGTCCCGAATTTTTCATTGATGACCTTCATAATTCTGGGATTCATATTTAGGTCCATAATCCACGTTGAGTTGGATTTTGTATAAGGCGAGAGGTGAAGGTCTTCGTTTCAGACTTTTGCATATCATTTTCCAGTTCTGCCAGCACCATCTGTTGAAGAGACT
>NW_006408529.1:18326155-18365230 GCF_000296735.1 Chrysochloris asiatica | reverse complement strand
TCAGACATTTTATAATCATTTTTCTGAATTCTTTCTCAGGTATCTCCAAGGCCTGCCCTCCTTCCAGCATGGAGAGAAGGTCTACTTCTGGTTCATTTGTCTCAGCTATTTTATCTTTTTTTCTGGACATGTGCCAATATGGTCATTTGCTTTTACTTCTTGGACATGTTTAATGTTTATCTGTGGCCCTAGTAATTAATTAATTATATGTTTTGGTAATTTTTTATGTTTTCTGATTACCTCCAGGAAGTTGTGATCAGGTTGTGGTCTTCCTTTTCACACTCCTTACTGCTTGACTCAGAGTAACTTTTTTTGGGCCTCAGTTGGGCCTGGGCCTTGGCGGCGGGCTGTTTGGGCCTCGGGCTGGTGGGTTGAGCCTAGAGCGGGCGGTTTGGGCCTCTGGGGGCCTTGGCATCAGTGACCGGACTGCAGGAGGGTTGGGCCTCGGGCAGGTGGTTTGGGCCTCGGGCAGGCGGTTTGGGCCTCCTGCATCAGCAGCTGGGCATCGGGCGGCTTGGGCATCAGCGTGTGGGGTGGGCGGATTGGGCCTTGGGGGGGCCTGTGCCTCAGGGACCCGGCTGAGGGCGGGTTGGGTCTCAGGGGCACTGGGCCTTGGCGACCAGGCTACGCGGTGGATTGGGCCTCTGGGGCCCAGGGCCTCAGCGACCTGGCTACGCGGTGGTCATGGGTAGGCGATTTTGGCTTTGGTTAGGCCTGGGCCTTTGTGACCAGTCTGTGGACGGGTTGGACCTCAGGGCAGGCCTTGGCCTCAGTGGGAGTGTCTGGGCCTTGGGAGGGCCTTGGCCTCAGTGGGCGGGCCTGTGCCTTGGGCGTTCCTGAGCCTTGGCGGCTAGGCAGAGTGCTGGTCTAGGCCGGGGCAGTAGAGGGCTGGGATTAGTGGATGTAGGGAGGTATTGTCCATATCTGATGACATAAAAAATGCCTCTGTCAGTCTCTCTGTTGGGTACCCCGAATTTCCTGATATCCATGCCGATATCCCTCTCTATTTGTTCAGCTTTGTTAGTTTATGCTTCCTTTTCTCTGGAAATGCAGCCTTCTAAGTGGAGTTGCTCTAGCTCTGCATTCCAAGGTCTGCAGGGGTCAGAGGCACTCGCTGGTGCGGGCGCGGAAGTGGGAGCCGCGTTCAGACAGGCAAAAGCTTAAAATGCCTGCAATTCCTCAGCAATTTGATCTTTTTAAAAAATGAGTTCAGAATGTTGAAATATAAGATCTTATGTTTGTTCAAAGGCTGTCTGTCTGTCTGTTAGACAGAGGTTTTCTATGTGCGATTCCGCCCCTTTTCCCCGGAGCCCTACCTGAGCTGCCTGGTCCAGGTAGCTCCGCCCCACAAACCCCAGAGTAAATTTTTTTTAAATGATTTTACTTTTTTTCTTAAAATAGTAAGTGTAGGTTGTAGTAAGCCGTGGTTGAGACGATTAAGAGAGAGAGTTGTTTCTATTGATGAATATTGTTGCGTTGTGCACCTGTTGAGTCAGTCTTATAACAACCCTTTACAGAGTTTTTGATAATGGCTAGTGGAAGATAATATTGATTGGAAACAAAATTAAAGCGTCACGAAGAATATCAGAAAAGTAATTTAAAAAAGAATCCAGGCATGGGCAACTTTGTGATTATTCATTATTGGATCAAGGAGTCAGGACACATACAAGAATCACACTTTTGTAATGAATATTAAATGTGCTTAAAAAGTGTCGACTGTTTTAGTGAGAGTTGGAAAAATGATAGTATTTCTAGTACTGGAATTAATTTTTCTTTTCTACACAGGGGCTATATTTATCATTGAGAATCTAGATTATGAAAGCTCTCATGAATATTACCTGACTGTTGAAGCCACTGATGGAGGCACACCTTCATTAAGTGATGTTGCAACTGTGAACATTAATGTAACTGATATCAATGATAACACCCCCATGTTCAGCCAAGACACCTACACAGCCGTGATCAGTGAAGATGCTCTTCTTGAACAGTCTGTCATCATGGTATTATTATATATGTTCCTATTTATTTTTTAATTTTTTTTCTTCTGGTTGTTCACAGGAGGTTTTCGTAAGATTGAACCTGTTTTTCTAGTGTTCTTGGAAATAATTGTAAAGATATGAAAGTATCTTGTTAGACCCATTAATTACTGACTGTTATAAATAGTTGCTTTGTAAACAAGTGGTTTTTAATATCAGAAATTCATTTAATAGGCTTCTGGTTACCCTTTTCTTAGCTGTTTCCTAAACAGGAGTTTGATGTATTGTAGGTTATGGCTGATGATGCTGATGGACCTTTAAACAGTCACATCCACTATTCAATTATAGACGGCAATCAAGGAAGCCCATTTACAATTGACCCGGTCAAAGGTGAAGTGAAAGTCACCAAGCTTCTAGACCGGGAAACAGTAAGTGCAAAAGTTTGGTTTAAATTGCTTATAAATTGCTAAATACATAAACAAGAGTGCTTTGTATACAGAATCTGTGTGGCATAATGGGAAATGCCAAAAGATGGAACCAGTGTTTTCTTAAGGAACGGAGAAATGAGATAGAAATAGTTGGAAAAAGTGAAGATCTCAAGAATATAGGAAGTACATTTTGTACTAAAGTGAAGTTTTGGAGTCCTGGTGTGGCACTGTAGGATAAGCACAGAACTGCAAAGTTGGCATTCCAGACTCAACAATTGCTCCTCAGAAACCCTATACAGGGTCATTTTGAGTTGGCAACAACTTGACGGCACTTAACAGCAACAACGACAATATGAAGTTTGGTTAATAAGTTTCATATTCAATAAAGGAAGAAATTACTACTGCCTCCATATTCAGAGGCAATTCATGTGGGCAGAAGCTAGGCTTTAGATACTAGCAGGGATTTGATAGGTCATATAATGAGTAAGGAATCCTGGTGTGGCGCTGTAAGATAAGCACTAGACTGCAAGGTCTGTTTGAATCACAAAGTCTGTGGTTCAAACTCAACCAGCTGCTCCTCAGAAACCCTATATAGGCTCACTATGAGTTGGTTTTAATTCTTAGTGACCCGTGTATGTTTCTAAGGAATGGCTAGTGAGTTTGAACCACCAACCTTACAGTTAGCATGCCAGTATTTATCCTACAGTATCACTCCAGAACTTCAGGTAAAAGACCACACTAAAAACCAGGGTTAGAGGTTCATACTTGATGCTGCAGGCACTGGTTGGTTGGAGTCGGTTCTGACTCATAGTGGCGCTGGTTAGGGTTTCCAAGGCTGTAAATCTTTATGGAAGCAGAAAGCCTCATCTTTCTCTTGCAGAACAGCTGGCAGTTTTGAAAAGCTGACCATGGAGTTGCTAAAATATTTGTGAGCAGAGATGCAACATTACAAAAGGACCATAGTAGGCCTAATTGTTTACAAAATAAGACTAGTTAAGAAGGCCAGTGACTGTTCATCAGCATGAGGCAACAAGAACCTGATTTGGGAAAGTAGTAGTAAGAACTGAGAAAGAACTAATGTAGAAACTTTGCAGAGGAAGAATCCATAGGTCTTATATATGGCTCTTACAGGAAGTAGTGGAATTAGAGGTGGGTTTTTTTTTCCTTTCTTCAGTGTTGTTGTGACTGAGTAGTACCATTAAAGGGAAATAGGGAAGTCATAAATACAAGGAGAAGTTGAAGAATGTGGCTTTGGATATGCTGACCTTCAGAGGAAAGTGGCATATTAAGTAGCATTGTTCAGCCAACATTTGGAGATTTTATTTTGAAGCTTAGAGACTTCAGAGCTAGAAATATAAAGATGGTACTTGCTCTTGGTGATGATCATAAAAATGTTGTAAGAGATTGCAGTAAATGGGAGTAAATGAAACTAGCCACATTAAGCATCTACTCATTGACCCATCCCTCCATCCCTCCATCTTCCTATCCACCCATCTTTTTATCCTCGCATCTACCCACCCATCCACTCATTCAGGCATCCTCCCAGCCAGCCATTCTGTCAGCTTCCCATGCATCCCACCCATCCATCCATGCATTCCCTCACAATTTTAGGTAAGAGGGAAAATAGAGCAGGGGCTGCCTTGGAGAGATGGAAGAGGTATTCCAATGCTTAAAGCTCCAAAGACACCAGGAGGTAGGGAGACTTGTAGGGAAAGACTTGTTTTTCAGAATTATGACATTGCTGGTAATAAAGAATGTAAATTCAGAAGAATGATAGATAAATCCATATTAAAGAGATTGAGGAGATGGCGATAAAGCGTACTATATTAAACACAATTATTTAATTACTCTTAGACTGATTTTATTTGAACAGGGATTGTCCAAGAAAGAGTATAGGAAGTATGACTGTTATGCCAAGGATTCTTGCATTGCTGAGCAAAGCAAAACTAGAATTTTTGATTTAAGAACAACAAGAATCCTTAATATGCAGATACCGTTTTGTAAGGGAGCAGTAGTGGCCTGTGGTGTTACTAGCTAATCTGCCTTCAGAATTGTTTTCTTGGAGTGTCTTGCAAGACTAATGTTCAATAGAACATACTCTGGGACTTAGCCAGATTTCTGTCTTCTTTCACAACTCCTTCTGCAAGAGAGGACATCACAGGGAGCTGCCTGGAAAAGAAGCTGCCTCACTTGACTCTGTCTCTTTTGTATGAAATTTTGAAGAGGTAATTTTGAGGGAATAAGCAGTTGAGTTTAGTCCAAGTATAAACTGATGGGGTAGAGTGATCTGGAGTGTCCTAAGGTGTTTGGAAATAAGTACTTAGGTATTAGAAACAGCTGTATGTCTATTTTTGGCTGAGAGTAAAACCTGGACCTTTTCTGTTGTTACTAAAGCAGCAGCACTTGAGATATGTAAATATTTTGGATGATGATTTCTGTTATTTTTCTTCTTTCTGTTACTAGAAGTGAAGATTTTAATGATAGGGTACTTTAGCAAAATGAGTATTTTACAGGCTTTGGCGATTATAAACTATTTATTTAATTTTTTTGTAAAGCTCTAATTGTGAATTGAGTGATAAGGTCTACGTGGCAGAACATCAGTTTTGTGTGCAACCAATCGCATCTTGTTTTAGTGCAATGGTTACAGTCCCCTCCATGTGCCATTGGTTAACAGTATTTACCTCTATTCACTCTTTTTTTTTACCATATATATATTTTTTGATGTACACAAAACCACACAGGAATATATCATCGTTTAAACAACTAAAGGGCACATTTGCAGACCAGCCCTCTGCCTGTCAGCACACAGTCTTTTTCTTTTTATGAGTCTAGAGTCCTCAGATGCTCTGTCTCTCCATGCCATCATCTCGCTGCTTCTCTGGTTAGGATCCCACGTTCCGCTCATGCTCTTCCCTCTTGCTGGTTCTAGGGTCCTTTGTTTCTGGAGTGTAAGATTAACTATTCCCCATTTTTTGCCACGCAACATGTACCTTTACACTTGTGACATTTGCAATTAGTCATGATAACAATTACTCATTACTCAATCAAAAGAATCCTATCCCCATCTCCTTTCACCAGACCCATCTAGACAAGAAGAAAACTATTCAGTGGGGATTCTACCTTTCCCCACTTGCTCTGACACTAAACTCCCTCTTGAAAAGTTGTAAGCCAGCCACTTCGTGCCTTTATAGCCCACATTTTAGATAGTCAGTGTCTAAGTTGCCCGTCCCTGTCAGCCCTGTATAATGAGGCTTGATTGAAGACTAATCTCTCAGTTGGTATTTTGAGCAACTACGTCAAGTTCATCAGATTGTATTCATTTATACTTGCTTCCTGCATCCTATTTGTCTTCCTCTAGTCGAGTTCTAGCATCCTGTTATGGCACAGTGGATTAATACACTAGACTGCAAAGTCAGTTTGAACCTTAAGGTCGGTAGTTCAGGCTTACCAGCCACTCCTTGGAAACCCTGTACAGTGTCACTATGGGTTGGAACCGACCCAACAACAACAACAAAAACAAAGTCCAGTTCTGATCATAAAGCCATCCAAGCTAGGTCAAATGGGTACTTGTCTGTAAGTTTGGGGATATTCTTGTGCATCTACGTATTAGCTGGACAGTTCACTCTCAGCTCTAGCCCCCAGTGGCTAGTATAACTTCTTTTTTTTTTTCTTTTCTTGAGCTAATACCTTTAATTTTGTAGATGAGTTATTTGCAGTGCACTTGTATATTGCTTAAAGAATTACCTATGTGCACGATATAGTAAATGATCGCAGTCTTTTGGATCTGCCCTTCCAGATTATCAAGAGTGCTCTTCTGGTTTCAACTCTATTCTTTGACCTTGTGGAAATGTACATGTATTCTCTTTGTCTTTCACCCACAAAGATTTCAGGATATACGCTCACCATTCAAGCTTCTGATAATGGCAGCCCGCCCAGAGTGAACACCACTACTGTGAACATTGATGTGTCTGATGTGAATGACAATCCTCCAGTCTTCTCCAAGGGAAACTACAGTGTAATCATCCAGGTAATCTCAGAGTGCTGGAGGGGTCATTGAATCCATTCCTTTTGAAATGAGTGCTTTCTTTGTCTGCAGTTGTGTTTTGTTTATTTGTTTGAACCATCTTTTCCAAAGACTACTTTTTAGGAAAAACAAAACAATGGAAAAAGAAAGCTCGCAGGATCTCTATTGATACTTCAAGATATACGACCTGTTTCCTTCTTTTTATACTTTGGTTTTTAAAATAAATTCACCCTTATTCTAGGATTGGGGAGTACTTGCTTCTTAATCATCGGTTGCCTCTGCTGCTTTTTTCTCTTTGTCTCCTCCTCTTTCCTTTGTACCTTCCTACCCTAGTCTTCTCTCTACTCTTCCTCATGCCCACTCTTTCCTACCTCCCTCTTTCCGTATGTTTCCTTTCTGACTTTTTTCTCCTGTTCCCCCTCACTGCCACCACCTTTCCTTCGCCTTGCCACAATTGGAATATCATGCTGAAGCATTGATTTCTGAAAATTTCCTGTGTGTCTCCTATTACATAGATTACATTTCTTTTGAAAGTTGTATATGTGTGTGTTTAATTCTGTGCAGGAGAACAAACCTGTGGGTTTCAGTGTACTACAGCTCATGGTAACAGACAAGGATTCTTCTCATAATGGTCCACCTTTCTTCTTTACTCTTGTGAGTGGAAATGACGACCGAGCATTTGAAGTTAACCAGCAAGGAGTCCTCCTGACCGCAGTCGCCATAAAGAGGAAAGTGAAGGATCATTACTTACTGCATGTTAAGGTATGAAAGTCTTTTCTTTATGATTTTATTGTGAAGTCATGGAGAGAAAATAGCTATTTTTTAAGTCTTCATTTTCTATTCCATTCCCTGCCTTTGCTTTTAGTGGTTGTGTTCTTGAATTTGAGAGCATGTATTTCATGAAAATCGTAGAATTGTTCTCTTTTTGCTTTTTTACCATCCCTTCATTTTTATTCCACTGCACTTTGAGGGGGCTCATTTATTCATTTGGTTGCTTTATCATAGACACTGATGGAGTCAAACTTAAGTCTGAATTGGTGGAAGGGCTATAAAATGTTTTTCCTTTTCCTTGATACACTTTTTGGTGCGGAAAAGTAGGTATCTGACAGTTGATTACATTTTAAAATATAAGCAGTATAAATATGTCTTTTGTAAGTTGTAAACAGTAAGTATTTTTCTTTTCTCATAGGTGGCAGATAATGGGAAACCTCAGCTGTCATCTTTGACATACATTGACATTAGGGTCATTGAGGAGAGTATATATCCTCCTGCAATTTTACCATTAGAAATTTTTATTACTGTTTTTGGAGAGGAATACTCAGGTGGTGTCATTGGGAAGATCCATGCAACAGACCAAGACGTATATGACACTTTAACCTACAGTCTTGATCCCCAAATGGACAACTTATTCTCAGTTTCCAGCACAGGTGGTAAGCTGATCGCACACAAAAAACTAGATATAGGGCAATATCTTCTCAATGTCAGTGTGACCGATGGAAGATTTACAACAATGGCTGACATCACGGTGCATATCAAGCAAATCACGCAAGAGATGTTGAACCACACCATTGCAATTCGCTTTGCCAATCTTACTCCAGAAGAATTTGTTGGTGACTACTGGCGCAACTTCCAGAGAGCTTTAAGGAACACCTTGGGTGTGAGGAGGAACGACATACAGATTGTAAGCTTGCAGCCCTCTGAGCCTCAATCACACCTAGATGTCTTACTTTTTGTAGAGAAATCAGGTAGTGCTCAGGTTTCAACAAAAATTCTCCTGCATAAGATTAATTCCTCTGTGGCTGATATCGAGGAAATCATTGGTGTTAGAATATTGAATGTGTTCCAGAAGCTCTGTGCAGGACTAGATTGCCCATGGAAATTCTGTGATGAGAAGGTGTCTGTGGATGAAAATGTCATGTCAACGCATAGCACGGCCAGACTGAGTTTTGTGACTCCCCGCCACCGGAGAACCGCTGTGTGTCTCTGCAAAGGTAACACTGAGCATATAAAACAAGGTGTTTTAGGTTTACTTCCCATACGTCCTTTGAAGGCTATAAATGAAAGATCATTTTCTTGGAATTCCAATTAATTGTCTGTCTCTCTTTCTTGTTTCACCAAGAGGGAAAATGCCCAGTTATCCACCATGGATGTGATGACAAGCCATGCCCTGAGGGATCTGAATGTATCACTGATACCAGAGAGGAAAAATACACATGTGTGTGTCCTGATGGCAAGTTTGGTCAGTGCCCAGGTGAGAGTTCAGTTAGTAAGCATTGCCATTTCAACATTCTTCAAATATGTCATTTACCTGATTATGTTTATCATGTTGTTCAACAAACCCATTATTCGTTTCTAGATGTTTTCATTACTCTTCCAACAAAAGCTTATTGTCTTCTAAGCAATGAGTCCCCCATTTCTCCTTCTCCCACCCACTCCTGATAACCACTTTTGGTAATAAACTTTGATCTCTATACACTTGCCTATTCTAGATATTTCATATAATAGGCACCTAGAATATTTGTCCTTTTGTGATCGACTTATTTCACTCCGCATAATGTTCCAGTTTCATCTGAGTCCAGTCCTGTCAGGAGAAAGGTGTGGCAGTCAGCTTCTGTGAGGATTTATAGCCTGGGAAATCCTATGGGGCAGTTCTGCTCTGTCCTGTTGTGTTGTTATGAATCGTAATGGTCTAGAAGACAGTGGGGTTAGAGTTCCATTGTATGTATGTACCACACATACATTGTTTTGCATTCCTCATCTTTGGCTATAGTGAATAGTGTTACAATGAAGATTGGTGTTCAGGTTATTTGTATGTCTTTTTCAGTGTGTCTTACAAATACACACCAGTAGTAGCTTTTCTTTCCTTTTTGACAATAGCATGCCCTTGAGTTATTAGTATAGTGTTCATTTTTTTTTTTTTTTTATCTTTTATCAGGACTCATAAACATAAGGAGTCCTAGTAGTGATGGATTATGAGCTGGGTTGCTAACCACAAGGTAGCAGTTTGAATCTTCCAGTTCGGAGAAAGATGAGGCTTTCTGCTCCTATAAAGATGTACAACCTCAGAAACCCTATACAGGGTTCTGTGAGTCGGAACTGACTCAGTGGCACACAATCACCACCACCACCACCACCATATTAGCATATAGTCTGGAATTTAGATGTTTATTTTCCTTCTCCTCTCCTTTTTGAAATAAAAATGTGATCACATCTCATGTGGGTCTACCTCTTGCTCCTCCTCACACTTCCTTCCCCTTCTGGTACCCCCATTGAGCAGTATGTCATGGACCTCTATATCTATGGTCAAGAAAAAAAACAGAAAACAACTCGTACTTTTTGCACTGTTGCAGTGTGTTATCTAGTGAAGACTGTGCTATCATTAGCGTATCTCTTGTGGAAAGGCAGTCTTTTCTTTTTAAAATTGACCATGTGTGCCTATACAGTAAATTCTAAGATTAGTATTTACTGTGTTAAAAAACTATATTTAAATTTCTTTTAATATACTATTAAAGGTAGTTTCCCAAAAAGCTGTACAAATCTGATTTCTTACAGTCATCTATAAAGGTGCTTGAATCACCATTCGCTTGACAGGATTAAAAGTTTTGAATTGAATAAAGAATCCTCTTACCCAATGTCATGAAAATGATTTGTAATCATTATTTTAATATGTATTTCTCTGGGTACTTGTGAAAGTTTCCTCTTCACTTGCTCATTGACTGTTAGCATTTTTTATTCTGTGACTTGCTTATTGATACTCTTTGCTTGTCTTTTTCTTGTTACCAATATGTGGAGTTTTTTTGTATGTTATGAGTATTAACATTATTTGCATTATAGCTTCTCCTATCTCTGTTTTAATCTTTTGATGTGTTTTAAAGTATCTTTTGTCAATTTGAATCTAATTTTAATCTTGTGAGTTCTGTATAAGTTACATAACAGTCTCCATCTTGGGGGACTGTTATTTATTTTCAGGAAGGGGTTGTTTTCTGTCTTGCTTGAGAAGGCTTCTCAAACTACCCTGAGGCTGTGTATAAATATTTTTCAGAGTTCTTTAGGATTTTATATTGAACATGTTTACATTTGAACCATTATTTTTAGAATTCATTTTTCTGTGATTCAGTAGGCTAATTTATTCTCTTCCAAATGGCGAGCCAGCTAGATTATACTATTAAATAAATAGGCCTTTTTCTATGGAATTGAGTTTTAGAATGTTTCAATCTTCCATAAAAATTTGGATCAGTCTCTGGAGGGGAATCACACTTTTAAAAACATATCACACTTTTAACTTTTAACTTGGTTCTGATTTATTTTTTCCTACTTGTGATTTACAGGGAGTTCATCTGTAACATTTACTGGAAACAGCTTTGTGAAATACCGGCTAATGGAAAATGAGAACAAATTAGAGATGAAATTGACAATGCGGCTCAGAACATATTCTACACATGCTGTTGTGATGTATGCTCGAGGAACAGACTATAGTATCTTGGAGGTATATACTCATGTGATTTTGTACCTCAGATCATGGGAAACTTTTAAAAGACAAATTTTATTTTTATGTTCACTTTATTTGATTTTTAAAAAAAGGTAAAAAAAAAAAAAAAGTTCAGATTGTCTGAAGTAAAAAAAAAAAAAAAATTATTGAATTCCTTAATTAGTTTATTGATAACGTCTGCATGCTCTTCGGAAACCGTACACAGGGTTGCTATGGGTTACAGCCTATTTACCAGCACTTAGCAACACCAGCAATATACATGCTTTATATGTGATGGCATGAAAAGTTCCTTTTGTTATAGCTCAGATTTGCTTATGACTTTTTAGGTTCACATGATTGCTAACGTTCAGACTTTGATTATGTACTATTGTTAGGTGCCATCATGTCAGTTCCAATTCATAGTAACCCTGTATAGGGGGTTTAGAAGGAGTAACTGGTAGCTTTGAACCACCAATCTTGTGCTTGTCTTACTGTTCCAAAAATGCTGTTTCATATTATTTCATCTAGCTTTCTTTTTTAAACATGATTCATGTTTAAAACTCAAAAGTTTGTCTTTTGAGATTACATGAAGCTCTTTTAATTTTTTTTTTTTTTTAACCATTGAGCAGTTAATTACTAGTCATTTCTTTGATGCTTTTGAAGTGTGATTTGTATCTAAACTTGATATAAAGACTTTCATTATATTTGAAATGGACGAAATGAGCGTATGTTGTAGAAAACTTAAATGTGAGGCCAATTTATTTTTTTGACCTTAATTCACCAAGTAAACCTTCCCCTGTATATTTTTGATTAGAGACTGTGATTGAACTTTCAGTGATCTGAGAGTAATGTGAAGGGTGATTATTTTTTTCATAGATTCATAATGGTAGACTACAATACAAATTTGACTGTGGAAGTGGACCTGGAATTGTGTCTGTTCAAAGCATTCAGGTCAACGATGGGCAGTGGCATTCAGTGTTACTCGAAGTGAATGGAAACTACGCTAGGTTGGTTCTAGACCAAGTCCACACGGCATCAGGTACAGCCCCAGGGACTCTGAAAACCCTCAACCTGGATAATCATGTGTTTTTTGGCGGCCACATCCGTCAGCAAGGCACAAGGCATGGAAGAAGTCCTCAAGTTGGTAATGGCTTCAGGGGTTGTATGGACTCCATTTACTTGAACGGGCAAGAGCTCCCTTTACATAACAAACCAAGAAGCTATGCACACATTGAAGAATCGGTGGATGTATCTCCTGGATGCTTATTAACAGCTACAGAAGACTGCTCAAGCAATCCTTGCCAGAATGGAGGCATTTGCAACCCATCACCTACTGGAGGTAGGTGTTATAAAGTATCTTTTAAAATGTCACACTTGTACACACTTAAGGGGAATTTGCTCACATATTTTTTGTTTTGGTTTGTTTTCCTTTCTTTGTTTAAAAAACATTGGTAGATACGGCAGTGTTAAAATTGAGTAGTATATGTTACAGGAGGTTAGAGTCGTGGGCCACCTCTGCTGGAGAGAACAGCTTCTCTGATGTAGCGCGTCTGCAGGCCTGCTCAGGTACCAGAGCAGAACGTAATTTCTCCATGTGTTCCATTCTGCATCTGTCTGCATCTGTAACCACACACAAAGCGCAGCTAACTGAACTTCTCTTGAATCTCTACCGGCTGTTGTTGTTTTGTGCTTCATCGTCATCCTGTATGACCGTGTAGAACTGCCTGACAGTTTCCCAGGGTTTATTAGGATCTTTACAGTATCAGATTGCTAGGTGTTTTTCTCCAGTGGAGCAGCTGGTACGTTCAAACTGCTCACTTTTCAGTTAGTAGCTGAGCACTTAACTATTATTTCACCAGGAGTGCATCCACATGCACTGTTGTTGGGTGCCATCAAGTCAGTTCTGACAAATAATGACTGACACGGAATCTTTTTGGGAGTAGAAAACCTCATCTCTCTCTCACGGAGTAGCTGGTGGGCTCAAACCACCAACCTTGTTGTTCACAGTCTGATGCTTCTCCTACAGAGCCACCACACTTTTACCATAGGCCCTAGCCACAACAAATTCAGAATTGGTATGACACTGTAGGATAAGTACTGTACTGCTTACTGCTAACCACAAGGTTGGTAGCTCAAATCTACTAACCACTCCTTGGAAACCCAGTACAGGGTCGCTGTGAATCAGAACTGACTTCATGGCACTTACGAACAGCAACAACTGTACAACCCCTCAGTTCTTGGCTTCTACCTGCTAGCGTATGCCTCAGGGCAGAGGGCCGGCTAGAATCTTTGCTGGAACTATGTAGAGTATGATATTTCAGAAGATCTTGAACCCCTTCTAATATCATAAACCTTCATCAAGTTCTGTCATTGGCATTTTGAGAGTGTTGTGGGATAACCTTCAGGATGAAGTTGAGAAAGATATTGTCATTGAGATGTGCTGTGATGATCTTGGAAGCAGGAGGCATGGAACATGGCCGTTTGCTGGCGCTGAAAGCCCCTAGTCCAAGGGGAAACATTTCTTTGACTAAAGCTCATCATGGCCAACCTGGAAGGGACAGGGAAGTGCAGTTATGCCATGTTCCCTTAAGGTAATCATTAATACCTCTAATGATAACTTCACTGTCTTCACAATGTAGGGTCTGGACATGTTGTGTGGTCATTTAGCCAAATTTGATGATCATCATTAGTTCTTAACTTTGAATGGTAATTTATAGTCTTGAGAGTGCTTTTCACACTCATTTTCTCGTTCAGTCCTTAACTAGCCTCATGAGCTGCAAATAAATTGAGGCTCAGTGTAAAACCACTGCTTTCGTATTCTAAGTGTTGTCAATCTACATAGTTACTCAAATAAAGGACTTTTTTTTCCCCTGCTCTGTATATGTCATTCAATAATCTTGCTTAAATTCTGGGTAACTAAAGCCAATTGTGATTTTTTTTCTGCAGTACACTGTTGTAATTGTATCGGCTATGGAAAGCTTGATACAGACAACCTTTTGCATGGAGGCAGTGGTAGTTGTACTGGAGAATTAAACCTCTGCTTATACTTGAAAGCACAACCAATATAGTAAGACTGATCATTTTAGTTACTGAGAGGTATTTTCTGTTCCTTTTTACTGATTTAGGTTATTACTGCAAATGCAATGCCTTATTCATAGGGACATATTGTGAAGTGAGCGTCAATCCGTGCTCCTCCAACCCTTGCCTTTATGGTGGTACATGTCTTGTAGACAACGGAGACTTTGTTTGCCAGTGCAGAGGATTATATACTGGTCAGAGGTACGTGTGCTTTTTCTTATCCTTGGTAGTTAATTGTATTTTAAAGTTTCTAAATGTACGATTGTGCATGTAAAAAAATCTCCAGTTAGTGGTTTCTGTTTTGCTGTATTTCTTTGCAATTGGAGCATTACGCTTATACATGTAATTCCTCACTCTTCAGGTGTCAGCTTAGTCCATATTGCAAGGATGAACCCTGTAAAAATGGAGGAACATGTTTTGACAGTTTGGATGGGGCTGTTTGCCAGTGCGACTCAGGTTTTAGAGGAGAAAGGTAAGTGGCTTCTTTCAGGATTTATGTTTGCACCTTTCTGTAGTGTAATATCCATTGGTAAATGCAGACTCTTCATTAATTTGAACTGAAGTGCTTCAGAATTTGATAATCCACATATTGTTGTTAAGTTCAGTTGAGTCAGTTCTGACTCATAGTGACCCTGCATAGAATTTCCGTTTGAACTGCCAACTTTGCGGTCCAGTGCTTTATCCTACAGTGCCACACCAGTACTCCTTCCTCATATTGCCTCCTTGTATGTTTTTTGTTTACATGCTACACTTTTTTTTAAAATATTGAGAAAGTGAAAAACCTATTCCTTTCCTTTAGAAATAATTGTAAACAAAAAATGTGTGGGTTCTTTCAGGCAGCAAATATTTCTGGAATGAAATATTACCTCTTTTAAAGCAAATACCTATATATCCTTGAGAGTGATGGTAATGATGTTCTTTGTAATAGGCTTCAACTACATTTATATGCAGACCTCTCTCCACTCTCGTTATCTTTTATAATCCTTACCGTCATTCTGAGAAGTCATTATTGTTTCCCAGGTGACGACAATAAGGCATGCCAATACCCATTACCGTTTTTGAAAGAGGTGCATGTCAGATTTTTGTGCCAGTTCCTATTTTGTCTTAGGTTTTTTACCAATTCACTTAATAAAAAGATTACTGAGGTCTGTACCTTTGGGTCAGTCTTATTTGAAGGATTTCCATATAATCCGCTTGTATAAATGTGTATATGGTATTGCAGCGCAGTAGTCTTCATAAATCCTGAAATTTGACATCAGTCGTAATATTTTCTCATTAATTCTACTCAGTAAATACTTTGCAACTTCTGTTGTTGTTAAGTGCTGTTGAGTCGGTTCCGATTCATAGCAACTCTGTATAGGGTTTCCAAGGAGTAGCTGGTAAGTTTGAACCACTGACCATGTGGTTCAGACCGACCTTACAGTAGTACTTTATCCTATAATACCATACCAGGACTCCTTTCCTAAATCTAGTCAGTTAATATATATTATTGGTAGCATTTTGTCAGTGTAATGGATTTTGACAAAATGCTGTGGATATCCAAAATTTCTATGCTAGGTGAGTATGGCGCCTGGTAAATGAACCATTAGCTCAAAGGAGGAAGGACTTAAGAAGTGGCAGGTAGGTATGCACAGGTGCAAAATATGCCCTTGTTCAGAAAGACCAAGGGTGTGTGCATGTTAGGATAGGGTGTGGAAAGTTTTCAGATGGAGTCCCATTTTAAAATGGAAAACATTTATTGTTTTCTCTCCTTTCACATAAGTTTTATGGAACCTGTCATATTCTCAAACTTAAACACATTAAGAAACATAATCTAGTCTATTAGAACAGTTTACAGCATGCCGTTTATCTGTGTGCACATTCCGGATTATTGAATGGTAGATTGTATATCTAACATAGAAACACATGTTTTAGCCTAACAGTTTAATTTAGTAGTCTCTTGAATCCTATAAAAATGGCACGATCTAATGCTGGTCTCCCAAATATATGTTAAAAAGCTATAATCAAGTGGTTGAGTATACCACTGAAGGGTTTTGCATTGTAGTTATTGGTGATAGTGGGAGTTTAGGTTATTTCATTTTGGTTTTGGTCATATATTTTTAAGGAAAAATGATTTTTTACTCCTTTAAGTATATGTTGCCTTTCATCCTGGCAGGTGTCAGAGTGACGTTGATGAGTGTGCGGGCAGCCCCTGCCACAATGGGGCCCTGTGTGAGAATACCCACGGCTCCTATCACTGTAACTGCAGCCAGGAATTTAGGGGCAAACACTGCGAGGACGCTACCCCCAATCAATACGTGTCCACCCCATGGAACATCGGCCTGGCTGAAGGAATTGGAGTCCTTGCTTTTATCATAGGGATCTTTTTACTGGTGTTGGTATTTGTTCTTTGCCGCAAAATGAGTAATCGAAAGAAGAAACACCAGCCCAAACCTGAAGATAAACACTTGGGGCCCACAACTGCGTTCTTACAAAGACCGTATTTTGATTCAAAGTTAAATAAGAACATTTATTCAGACATACCACCCCAGGTGCCTGTCCGGCCTATTTCCTACACTCCAAGCATTCCAAGCGACTCTAGAAACAACCTTGACCGGAATTCCTTCGAAGGATCTGCTATCCCAGAGCATCCTGAGTTCAGCACTTTTAACCCTGAGTCTGTGCATGGACACCGGAAAGCCGTGGCTGTGTGCAGTGTAGCTCCAAACTTGCCTCCTCCGCCTCCTTCAAACTCGCCTTCTGACAGTGACTCCATACAGAAGCCTAGCTGGGACTTTGACTATGACAGTAAGCATGAATGACTTCCTCTAACTAAAATGTCACTGAGAGAAACAGTTGAAATCACATAGCTCTCTGAGAGCTATGTTCGTTCAAGTCAAAATATAGTCTTTGTTGGAGGTAGAGTCACTATAATTATAACATGATTGTCTTGCTAACCAAAAGTTTGGCTGTTTGTGTCCAGCCAAAGGTACCATGAAAAGAAATTCCTGGTGATGGATGTCTAGAAAATCAGCCATTGCAAACCTTGTGGAGCACAGTTCTAGTCTGATGCACATGGGGTTTCCATATGTTGGAATTAACTGGTGGTTAGTGATAAATGCAGGAGTCCTGCATTTATGTGGTGCTGTGGGTTAATGCGCCAGACTACAAAGCCGTTTGAACTGCAAGGTCAGCGGTTCAAGGTCATCAGCTGCTCCTCAGAAACCACCCCATACAGGGTCACTGTGGGTCGGAATCAACTCGACGGCACTTGACCACAACAACAGTGATAAATACAAGGGGGTTTTGTACTATTTTTACATTCTGTCTTTCCACAAGCTTTTTGAAACCTTTCATATGCTCAAAATCTTAAGACCTTTGGGAGATTTGATAGACTTTCTCAGGTGTCTAGAGACTTGGACTGAGCATTTTAGTTATGATGTTATTTTAATAAGGAATCAAATTTAGTCATGTTTCAATTAATATTCTGCAGTGCGGTGATCATTGCATTTTTGTAGGTGGTATGGACCCAGAGCTATACTTACTGAG
The DNA here is from genome assembly GCF_000296735.1 of Chrysochloris asiatica. Taxonomy (NCBI): domain Eukaryota; kingdom Metazoa; phylum Chordata; class Mammalia; order Afrosoricida; family Chrysochloridae; genus Chrysochloris; species Chrysochloris asiatica. Next base: position 18,347,728 of record NW_006408529.1, on the reverse strand, counting down.
ACTTTTTATGACAAGTTATTAAAAACTTTTGGGATATTTGCATGCTTGGGTTTATATATATACATACAGATATATAACTAAAGATGGCAGCTTTTATATTGTGATCTCAAGTATACCGAGTGCTTTATATGAGAAGCTATATATGCCATTTTTCAAACAAAATTTTAATATCAAAATATTGTCTAATGATATTCATAGTATGATTTATAATCTGTGGATATTCCAAGAATATTTGCAGGAATTTTGTTGGTGGTGGTTTTTCCTTCTTTTAAGGCAGTTGTTTGTTAGCACTTGCCCTGTATCAGAATGTAGCAGTGACTAAAACAGCCCTTTGTCTACCTGGAGCTTACTGGGGTTTTGTTTTTTTTAATCTCTTCCTCATAGCTAAAGTGGTGGATCTAGATCCCTGTCTTTCTAAGAAGCCTCTGGAGGAAAAGCCGTCTCTTCCATACAGTGCCCGGGAAAGCCTGTCTGAAGTGCAGTCACTCAGTTCCTTCCAGTCGGAATCGTGCGATGACAATGGTGAGTAGGCAGAATGATTGGAATGCTGTGGTTAGCTCGTCAGTTGTGCAGAAAGCAGTTCACAGTGTATTATTATATAATGATACAGATGCATCGGGTGCTCTTAGTAAGTTTCAAAAAGTTTTCATTGCCTTACTTGGACCATGTTTAAATACCTTTGTATTTGCTTGCATGAATATGTTAGGGAACTGATTTAAGCTGTTCCTAATATATAGATATTTGACCTGTAGCGATTTTTTTTTTTTAGTAATAGGAAAGAAAATATAACTTATTGAAGGGTGATTTCTATCTCATTGACTAGTTTTGTATTGCCTAGTGTGTCACAACAGTAAATGTTACAGAAGTTAGGGGGTGGGGTGGGGGAGTTGAAATGAGCCCTGATACTTTGTTGAGCACCCTCTACACACATCCACACACATCGCTGAGAGGACAGTGATCATCTGAAATGTTCACCTTCAGTAGCACCTTTGGTATTACATACAAGGTCTTGTTTGTCTCCTCCCTCAACCCCCCGTGCGGCCTCAGCTCCCATATGGATCAGAGCATACTGACTGAAAGCACAGTGTAAGAGATCGCTAGTAAGTTTGATTATATTTCTAATAAAGAAAGTTTGACAATGGAATCTTTGATACCAAAGTTGAAAGTTATATTTATCTGATTGATCTAAAGTTAAATTGCATTGATGATTGCATTGGCCATTAGAGGAAATTGGCCAATATTTAGTAACACAATAAGCATGGTGGAGTTCCCTCCCCTGCTTTAGATTCTCTGTATTTTGTTGTTGTTGAGAATATACACAGAAAAATATAACTCCAATTCAATCATTTCTACGTGGACGCTTCAGTGACATTATTTACATTCTTAGAGTTATGCAACCATTCTTTCTCTCCTTTTCTCTGTTGTTTCTGCCTGATTGTCATAAACTCACTGCCCCCTCAGGTTTTTATCTAATCTTTCAAATTGATGTTGTCCATTTGACCTCATAGGAGTCCTGGTGTGGCGCTATGGGTTAATGCACCAGACTGCAAAGCCCTTTGAACTACAAGGTCGGTGGTTCAAGCTCACTAGTCACTCCTTGGAAACCTTATTACAGGGTCGCTATGGGCTGGAATTGACTCGACGGCACTTAACAACAACAAAAACATTTGACCTTATAGATATAGCTCTCAAAAGAGCATAATGCTCAGCAGACCTCCTTTTTTACTAATGAAACTATTGTTCAGTTTTAAGAAGAGTTCAGGAGATATTTTTTGTTTAAGATTTAAAGATGACTCAAAACAATGAAGTTTTAAGTGAAAACTTTTAAATCTTAGAGTTAATAAGCTTTGCTTTCTTTCCCCCTTTTTTGACACTGAAATGTAATATGTTTAAACATTTTGGACATTCTTTATTGGTGGGAAGAAATCATCTGCTCACATACTTGTTTCTAAGTCATAGTACTATGATCCATAGCAGAGTCCCATTTCTGAACAAAAATAGCCAGAAGTATATTTCATGTATTCTCATTTCAAGCATGTCATGTGTGAATCCAACTTGTGTGTATTCAGAATGTAGTTGACTAATAGCTTTGCTTATAAGCTAACAACAAGAAAATAGCAACAAAATAATTATTTACTAGTTTACTTAATAACTTGTAACATGGCCTCTGATGCCCTTTATAAATATATTTCTGCTTTTTATCAGTATTACCTTTTTTTTTTTTTTTAGTTCATTTCATTGAAATATCATTTCAGTATCCCCAAACACTTTATATAAGTTATGATCAAGTTATGGAACATAATTCCCAGATAATATAATCTGAGGGGGGCAACAAAAGCCAAAACCATGTTTCTAGGCATAGGTTATAGTTATTTTCAGAATTTTGATCATTATCATTAAATTTAAAGTCTGTTTTATAAGTCTATACTTACATTATATTGGTTTTCTTAGGCTGTTCTGAAAAATTGCTAAGAACTTAGTGTCTTAAGACCTCATAAATTTATTTTCTTACAGTTCTGTAGGTTAAAAGTCTAAACTAAGTCTCACTGGATAAAAACCAAGGTGTCAGCATGGTTGTGTTTTTTTTTTTTTGGAAGCTCTGATGGAGAATTTGTTAGCTTCCCTTTTTCAGCTTCTGGAAACTTCCCAATTTCCTTGACTCATGGTCCCTCCCTCCATCTTTCAAAGACAGTGTTTGCTCTGTGATCCACTTCTGTAGTCTCCTCTCCCACTGACTATTTCTCCTTTTAAGATCTCGTGTAATTAGATTGGGCCCACTTGATATAATTTAAGATCATTTCCCATCTCAAGATCTGTAACCTAACGCATATCAGCAAACTCTCCTTTGCCAGGTCAGGTATCATTACCGGTATTTATGACTTGGACATCTTTGGGAGCCATTCTTCCGTCTACCATAGAGAAACATATTTTTCTTGGCACATAGATACTTTTAAAGTCATCTGATCTACAAAGAGAAAGGGAACTCACACACAGCACAGCTAGGCAGAAGGTCTGCACTTCTCCACTGGTGTATTAACTCACCAGCTGTTAGTCCACCTGCAGAAAGGCAGAATGTGGCATGGTGCAAGTAGAACAAAGGGAAAACCGTCTTTGTAGTGCTTATATGTAGCGCACATTTTGCCTTACGTAGCTTTAAATCTTTATTTTCAGGGGATAATGTTCAAGCTAATTAAATGGTCAGAAAAGTGGCATACCAAGAGAATTTTACTCTTTGAATAGGAAATCTTTCCCCCTTGAGATGTTAAAATAGGAATTGTATGTCATGACTATTCTGTAAGGATCCCTGGTGGCGCTGTAGATAAGCACTGAACTGCTAATCCCAAGGTTGACTGTTCAGATCCACTAGCCACTCTGCTGGAGAAAGATGAGGCTATCTGCTCTCATAGAGATTTGCAACCTGTTTAGGTTTCTGTGAGTCCGAATTGCCTTTATGGCAGTGGGTCTGGTTTGGTTTTGAACTCAATTCATATTGTAATTTGGAGAAAATTTCTATTTTTTTTCCCCCTAGATTCTAGTAAAGTATAAACTTACTTTATTGCTTTAATTAATAACAACAAATACATTGCTTAGTTAGCAAAATCTGAACAGCAGAGCTAAATGTGTTACGTAGTTGAAGTATTCACTTCACATCTTTAAATCATGAGGTAGAAATTGTGTAACATGAAGACATTCTGTTTAATGCGCCGTTTTCTAACTAACTGAAGATTTTCTAATTTGCTCCTTTTGTGCTTTTTACAAGCTTCCGTAGTGACTGTAATACACCTTGTCAACACTGTAGTTGACACGGTGAATAAAGAAGGTATAGTCATAAGTGCTTGTGCTTGGTGTTTGTCGATAGTGATTGTGTCACTAGTGCAGTGTGCTTTTGCCTGTTAATTGTCATGCAAATAGTTTGTGGGTTTGAGGTGTTTGTGTCCTTTTATCTTATACAGGTACATTTATTCATAATAGAGATACATTCAAAAATATTTCTTTGTATGTAATTTTTTGTTGCCTTTTGCGATTCATAGTGCATTTGCACAGACATTAGTGTTAACTCTGATCATGAGGATTATCTTTACATGGTATACTATGAAGAAGTTTAGAAGTGATTCTAATTAAAGCACTTTTCTAATAGAAAAAAATAATTTTTATGTGAATGAGAATGAGACTGAATAGAATACATGCTTTCTATATAACTAGTGATAACGGACTTTTTTATTTATATGATAGAAGATATATGTTAATACTTGGTTTAGTAAACATTGTTTAATATGTAGCTTTGTCTGTTCCAAATCAGAAGGACCACATCCCTCAAGTTTACTTAAGTTGAATCCTTTATTAGTGCACTGGACACAGAGCAGTCACATGTGAGATGACACACAGGCTAATCTTCAAATTGTAGTGTAAATCAGATCATGTGGAAGGCTGGTTGCTGGGCCCCAGCACCATTTCTGATTCCGTAGTTGTGGTTTGGGGCCTGAGAATTTGCATCTCTAACAAGTTCTCAGTAGAGTCTGATTTTGCTGGTCCAGGGCTGACACTTCGAAACTTTTTTTTACTGTTACTGATTACTAATGGGAGCCCTTGTATGGCACTGTAGGATAAGAACTGGTCCACAAAGTTGGTTTGAACTGTAAGGTTGGGAGTTTAAACTCTCCAGCCGCTCCTTGGAAACCCTATCCCGGGTCACTATGAGTTGGCACTAACTTGATGGCTCTTAACAACGACAATTACTAATGAGCCATATATTTGTTTTGTGAAGAAATCTTTTTGATAGTTAGGAAAGTAATCTGTATTTTGTTTAGTAACTTTTAATTTTAACATTGTGATATTACGCCAGTATTTTGAATATTGATGGGCTTTAAAGAAGTAAAAGTTAAATAAGTTTCAGCATATTTAAGAAGTATAAATTGAAAATTACCTGAAATTTTAAGGATCATTGAGTACCTATTTAGTAGAAGGACTTTCGTTGTGGTGCAGTAGGATAAGCACCGATTGCTAACCACACCATTGGCGATTCAAACCCACTAACCTATCCTTGGAAACACTATCTATACAGGGTCACTATGAGTCGAATTGACTCAACAGCCCTTAATAACAACATTTAGTAACAAAAATAACATTTAGTAGCAAAGACTGGTGAATTTGAACCCCTGACCTTGCAGTTCAAAACTACTTTGCAGTCTAGCTCATCATACAGCCCACACCAGGAAGACAGTGGTTAACAACTCTCTGTTTTTCTTTTTGGAAAGTTATTTCTGATTGTGTGGTTTTTTGTTGTTCTTTTTAAGTGCTGGTGGTATACAGCTGAGTCTCTTCTGATTCATAGCAACTCTGTTTGGGGTTTCTGAGGCTGAAAATCTTTACAGGGGCAGAAAGCCTCATCTTTCTCCTCAGATGTTAAGTAGACTTTAAGTGTTGGATAAATGCTTCATTGGCCTATTCATTTTTCAGGGTTAAACATGGTCTTTGGCCTATTCATTTTTCAGGGTAAACATGGTCTTTTCATTTTTTAGTTTAAATTCCTAGAAGAAAATCAGCCATCAAATCTTAATTTGTTCTAAACTACTGTATGTGTAGGGTTTCCAAGAAGATGGTTTTACATATAGAATGTATATAAAGCATCGGTTTGTTTGAAAAGTCACTTAAGTGATCATACTTCTATGATAAGAATTGTTGATGGCAGCTAGCAGTTATGTTACCTTGTTTATTGTCGTTAAGTGCCTTCCAGCTGGTTCTGACTCACAACGACCCTGTATTGGGTTTCTGAGGAGCAGCTGGTGGGTATGAACTGTTGACGTGGTTTGCAGTCCAGGGCTGATCCTACAGAGCCATGTCATAAAATCTCTAAGGGGAATTCCATCCCCATTTCAAAGATAGGGGAACCTGAAGAGTAGCCAGATAGTAGGCTCTCAGGATCACGTAGTCCTTGATGGCAAAGTTGGGATTTACATCCACTTTCTCTGGCTTTCCTGTGTAGAAATCTGTGTATAAACCACAGGTCCTGAACGAGCAAGCATAATCGCAGATTTGGAGTCATCTTGTGGCGCTGTAGGATAAGCGCTCCGACTGCAAGATCAATTTGAACCACAAGGTTCAAACCCACTAGCCACTTCTTGGAGACTCTATACAGGTGGCTACGAGTGAGAACCGACTTGATGTCACTACTAAACAACAACAATTGCAGATTTGAAGGAAAAATAAGTTATGTGTAGCTAATGTGCTCTCCAGAGCCAGGTTAAAAATATAAATATAAGAGATTACATTAAAAATAGACAAGGTTTAGATTGTCTACTTTTACTTACCTTTAAGTAGCTAATGCTTCATTCATGAATTTCTCTGAGTTTTTAATATACATTTAAAGGGTATAATATGTTTTAAAGTATGTGCATATCATGTAGCTTTAGATATATTTGGATTGTCATCTAAATAAACTGATCCTGCAGAGGCCTCGCAAAAATGATTTTATGATATTTCTCAATACAGTGAATGCGTAACTGAAATTCTTTCTCGGTTTACATTTTATTAGAGCCTGTCAATTTTAAGTATCCTATCAAAAATCTGTACTTTTAGAATTTCCAGAAACAAAGAACAGAAAGCATAATCGTATTTGTGTTCCCTGCAAAATGTGTAGTTCATCTTCATCATCTTTTTACTCCACCGTCGTGTCCCATTTTATTTGTACTGTATAAATTTCCAAGCCATTTGGAAGGTTCGTAGATATTGGTCTGAAGGTCTGATGTATGGTTGACTGGACCTTTATAAATAGTTTACATTGTTGCATACGATTAACTTTATTGCCTTTTAATCTGTTTATCTGTTTTAATTATAAATGTGTTTTTTTTTCTTTCTACTTGGCCACCTAAAGAATCTTTGGCTGCTCCTGACCTCAGCAAACCACGAGGTGACTTATGCATGCCAGTTGTTCATTGATACTCACTAAAAAACCAAACCACACCAACACTGGTGAAGAGTTGACCTTAACGCTGACTTGCTTCATGTTTGCTCAGTATATGCAGCAGTAACTAAGTGCATCAGAGTTTATGTGCTGTATTCTAGACACGGAGTGCCTGATAACCTCTCCCCCTCTTTCAAAGGATTTGAAAAATCCTAAATTAAAAAAAAAAAAGCAAAAAACCTCCAAATTGGGGATTTTCTTTTTTTTTTTTTTTAAATAACAATCCTATGATATAGTTTAAATGATCCTTTTGTTTAAAAAGTAACAAAGCTTGATTGTTGTTGTCGTCTTTCAAAAATATCTCATATTTTTCAGTGCTTGCTTAACTGTATTTTGCTTTATTTGAAGGCATGCTTTTGATACATACCTATATTCAAACAATTCATTAATTTACTTAGCACTAGTAAAAAAAGTATGATGTTTAATATTAAATGAAATACATTTTTATGAAGGCAATTTTAGTCTAGATTTTAGTGTATTAAAGATTATAATTTTGAAAAAAGTCACTGATTAGACAGTTTCTCGCGCAGCTTAAGTCACATTGGATACTTTAATAAATAGTGACTTCTTTATGAAAGAATAAAACTACTAATGTTCTAAGACTTCATAGAAATCATGGGTGGAATGTTCAAAGGACGATTGGAGAGTCATTTGTAGAAAAACAGGCATAATGTAGATGTAAGCACATTGCCTCTATTAAAATTGATTTTGTTTCTATGGATGTTTGGTACATGCATAAACTGCAAGTCAGTATTTTAGAAATAGTGCCTAGTTCATAGAGGTCCTCAAAATTCAGAGTGAAGACATAGGGTTTCCAAAGTGATTAACCTGTAATGTGTGAATGCAGGCACACCTCTAGTTTTGGTACACTTTACTCTACATATGCTTGAAAGAAAACACACTGAGATCTGTTGTCTTCTTTTTCACCCAGGGTATCACTGGGATACATCGGACTGGATGCCAAGTGATCCTCTGCCAGACATACAAGAGTTTCCCAACTGTGAAATTATCAGTGAACAAACACACCTGTACTCAGCAGACCCAAATGCCATTGATACAGACTATTACCCTGGAGGCTACGACATAGAAAGTGACTTTCCACCACCACCAGAAGACTTCCCTGCACCAGATGAGCTACCACCATTACCTCCCGATTTCAGCCATCACTTTGAATCCATACACCCTCCTAGAGACATGCCTGCCGCAGGTAGTTTAGGTTCTTCAACGAGGAACCGGCAGAGGTTCAATTTGAATCAGTATCTGCCCAATTTCTATCCCGCTGACATGTCTGAACCTCAGAAAACAGGCACTGGTGAGAATAGTACTTGTAGAGACCCTTACGCCCTTTACAGTCCAGGGTATCAAAGAAACTTTGAAGCCCCCACTGTAGAAAACATGCCCATGTCTGTGTACGCGTCCACAGCTTCCTGCTCTGATGTGTCAGCGTGCTGTGAAGTGGAGTCTGAGGTCATGGTGAGTGACTATGAGAGTGGGGACGACGGCCACTTTGAAGAGGTGACAATTCCTCCACTCGATCCGCAGCAGCATACTGAAGTCTGACGCTCACACTCCCCCCAAAGTGCCTGGACTTTGATGAACCTAGAGATTATTTAAATAATAATCTGCATTGTTCTTTGCAGCAGTGCTTAGACAGTTTTTGTTTTTCTGGTGACCTAAAATGGGCATGGCTGCACTGAACCTTGCGCCTCTTGACACGTTAGCCATTTCCAGTGTCCTAACCTACTGTAATTGGGAGAGATTTACATTGGCTGTGCCATTTCTGAACGTCCTTTATCCTTTTTTTTTTAAATTCACATTTGTCTGTTCAAATAAGACCACGAAAATCAGTCCTTCCATCTTGTTAGCATGACTCATGTATTTATGTAGATTTGATGATTTCGTTTTCCTGTTTGTAAATTTTATGTACAGATTTGATTTCTCATAGTTTTAACTAGATCATCAAGTATTATGTGGTTTTGTTCTGACTGAATTCTGGTGGTGTTAGTGACATTACCTACACCCTGATTTTTAAAAAAAATATAACCAGGGTTTCGTTACATGTTCTTTCCCACTGAGGTGTCGGACATTTCATAATTGCATTTCAATCTAGTCTTTCATTTCTAGATGTACATATGATGGGAAAGAGTTGATCCATGGACATGTCTTAAACGGATTACTGTATTTTAGAATTATAAACATTTTTCATTATTGGAAAGTGTAATGGGGACCTTCTGCATACCTGTTTAGAACCAAAACCACCCTGACACAGTTTTTATAGTGTCTGTATATTTGTGATGCAATGGTCTTGTAAAGGTTTTTACTGAAATCTACCATTAGCCAGTCTTTCTTACTGACAATAAATTATTAATAAAACACTTTATCTTTATTGCCTGTTTTTCTTTGTATTTATAGTCCTGTTGAGGATTTGGTTACCGAATTTAGAAGGAAAGAAGAATGAAAAGATGGATCTAGATTCACTGGCTGAAATGTAGATTTTCGATTTGCCACAGCCAGGCTGTACCTACAGATGTAGCCACAAGGTGGCAGTATATGGCTACCTGATACTGTTCAGATTCTGAATTTAAGGACTATAGGTATAAAGGTCTACAGCTTAGTTGTCTGATAAATATCATACATATTTCTTACTAAAACTTCAAGAAAGTTTTGCTTTACACATTTTAAATTTTATTACTATTTATTGGCCTTCATGTAAATGATTCTGTATTTTCACATTACTCAACGATTTATTTTTTTTTAAGTCTGTAAAATCATTTTTTCTGTTGCCAAAGAACATACCATTTTTCTGTGTGGTTTAATGTGAACTCTAGTAGCCATATTCCTTGTGTATATACGCTGTCAAAATCCATCTTTCCAACAGGTAATTATTGAGTATCTGCTATGTGCCAATCACTGTGATACTAGTTATGAAGAATTGAGCTTTGCTAGACCTTTGGAAACATTCTTTTTCCCCTCTCAGGAAATGCCTTTATTTTTATCAAATGATATGTATATATGGTTCAAAATACAAAAGTGCTTTTTTAAAAAAAAGCAGTAACCCCTTGCTCTATCTGTAATTTACTTACAACTCTTTAAGCTGTTTCTCCCAGTTTTCCTTTTATATTTAAAATTGTATATTGTCATTTCTAGAGTCTCAGAATTGCCTATTGATTCTGTATGATGTAGTAGGTAGATCATATCACTGTCTAACACTTCCATATACTTGTTACCCTCCTATTACTTAAAGCATAATTTTTGATTTGATCTATATGGTGTTTTCATTATTTTAATTACATAAATTTTCACTGCTGAGCTAAATAATATATGATGCCTATTTTCATTTACTTTGCAGCCTTTTCCTAAACAGTTGCCTTGCTTTTGCTTTTACTTAATTGGGTTTTGTTATTTTTGTTTTAATCTTTAACTATTTCTTGTATCAGACTCCTGGTTTGGCACTGTAGTGTCAACACTGGACTGTAGGCCACAAGGTCGGCATATCAGATCCACATACTGCTCCTCAGAAACCCTATACATGGTCTCTATGATTCAGAACTGACTTGATGGCACTTAACAAAAACCAAATTTCATTTACCATTCCAAAAATATGAGGGTAAGTCACAAAGTGTTGCTTCCAGGGTTCTCTAGTTCATACATGCCTGGCTTACTCCAAGCAGCATGTCTCTGAGATCAGCGCATGGCTTCAGTAGAGACAAGTTAGCTAAGTAATGCACTTTGTCTTAGTTTCCTTAAAACCAAAACAGCCAAACCCACTGCCATTGAGGTGGTGTCAAGTCATAGCCACCCTGCATAGGGCTTCCAGGCTGTAAATCCATACAGAAGACAGAGTCAGTTTTCTCCTGTGGAGTGGCTAGTGGGTTTGAACTGCCAGCCTTGTGGTTAGCAGTCCAGTTCTAATCTTAAAGCTTCACAAGGGCTCCTTAGTCTTTGAAAAAAAGACCCAATAGAAATGGTGGCTTTACAGGGGATCTGCTGGGCCCATTAAATGCAAGGCTCAGAAGGTTATTGTAAGTGTTAAAGGATTCCAAACGTGTAATCTTGATAGATTTTCTTAAGAAAGGAAATGAGACAGTCATGAGGACTTAACTAAGCTTGAAAGCAATTGAAAACTGCATTGCTGAGAAAAATAACCAGAGACGTTTCCCTGAGGAATTATATTTCCATCACAGTGTATCTGCTTTTTTTTTGAAAGTAGCAAGGGCTGTCCTAAAGAAAATTTTACTTTATTCACCGTACAGCCCTGATATTATCCCTTCAAACTTCTTTTTGTTCCCCAAATTCAAAAATCATTAAAAAGGAATATAATTTGAGTCCCCCAAGAATGCCCAAACTGCCATTTTGGCATGGTATGTATTAGAGTGTAGAATCTTTGAGGGAATGGTTTGCTGTTATTGTTAAGTGCTATTGAGTAGGTTTCCAACCCATAGTAACCTTGTATATGGTTTCTGAGGAGCGAATGGTGAGCTTGAGCTACCGAGCTTGTGGTTCAAACTGATGTCTCAGTCTAGTGCTTTAACCCACAGCACCACACCAGGACTTGGGGTAAGGGTTAGAGAAAGAAACACTGTCTTCAGAGGTGTGTAACGACCTAGATGGAGGATGTCAAGATGCATAGCTTCACATTTTGATATTTTTGTTCAATAAAGATTTCTATAATTTTGCAGCAATACTGTTTTACTTACCCTCATGTTTTTGGCAATAAATAAAATACATGGTAGTGTATATAGATGAGTACTAAGGGGGAAAGTCGGATCTGGGGAGGAAGGTGTGTGAGACAAAAGGGTGGGCCAATTTGAGAAGGCCCAGAAATCCTCAGTGACATGGCAGTATTGGAGGGAAAATCTACAGTTGAAGGAGAATAGAATGATGGGGGCAATTAGGAACCCGGATAGTGCTGTAAGATAAGCACTGGTCTGCTAACTGAAAAGTTGGCAGTTCAAATCCACCAGCTACTCTTCTGCAGAATGATAAGGCTGGCTGCTCTCATAAAGATTTACATTTGGAAACCCTGTGGTAAAATAGAGTTGGAGAAAAAGAGGAAGACTCCCAAGGAGCTCAGCGGCAGCAACAATGAACTCAAATGTAGCCATGATTGTGAGGTTGGTCCAGGACCAGGCAGTGTTTCATTATGTTGTGCATACGGTCACTCTGAGTTGGTACGGACTCGATGGCACCTAACAACAACAAATGAGTGGGAATCGACTCCATGACGGGATTTGATAGGGTGTGGGGAATGAGCATTTCAGCAAAGAAGGCACATATAAAGATCCCTTGGCTTGGAATATAACTGGAAAGTCAAAGGAAAAGAGGCAAGTGTGGTCTCAAGAATTTGTAAAATGCCTCTTAATATATAGTCAAAATTATTAGAAAATCTGCCGTATCTTTATTATCTATTGCTGTAACAAAATACCACAATACTGATGGCTATTAAAGGACAAATTTGTCTTTGCATAGTTTTGGTGGCTGGAAGTCCAAATTGGGGTATCATCCTAGATGACCATCAAGATGTATCATCCTTGTCTCTTTCACCTTCTAGTTGTTAAGTGCTATCTAGTCAGTTCTGACCCATAGCGACCCCATATAGGGTTTCGGAGGAGTGACTGGTGAGCTTGAACCACTAACCTTGCAGTTCAAATGGCTTTGCAGTCTGGCACATTAACCCACAGCACCACACCAGGACTCAGCTTCTAGTAGCTGCCAGAAATCCTTCAAGTTCCTGGGCTTGTATAAGAGGGCATCAAAAAGTTCACAGAAAAAATGGGATTATAATGAATTATTTTCTTGAACTTTTTGAAGCCCCCTTGTAAATGTAATAGATGCATCTGCATCCATCTTCACATGAATCTCCCCCTGTGTGTTTATTCTACTGTCCTATTCTTTAGATAAGACACTGCTCAGATGTGATTAGGTTTTGTTGTGTGTTGTCAAGTCCTGATTCATAACGACCTTGTATGATATTTCCAGGGAGCAACTTGGGAGTTTGAACCACCAAGCTTGCGGTTGACACTGAAATAGCCTTATTGACACAAAATAAAATCTCCCAAACAGCATTCTGGTTACAGGTACAAGAGTTGGACTTCCACATTTCTTTTTGGGAGATGCAATTCAAACACTGTCCATTCCGCCCCCACCCATACACATTCTTCTGATGGAACCCTCGCTAGAAGCCCAGTCTATGACTACTCTCTAGAACTTCTGTATAACTTGCTCTGCGATTCCTCTTTGTTGCCACCCTGAGTATTCCCTTTACCAAGGAATCCATTGGCTTAACTCACATCATCCAATTATTTCCTGAGAAAGTGCATGAAAGGTAAATTGGGGAGGCCTTTATGTTCTGAAAATGCCTTTAGCTTGCTTGTGTAGAGATTGCTGGTATAGAAGTAGATTTCATTCAGAATTTTGATGTTACTGAACTGTCTTCTAGTTTCCAATGTTACTATCAAAAGTACTATGTTGTTAAGTGCCCGCAAATTGGTTCTGATTTATAACGACCCTACTATGTACAACAGAACGAAACTGCCTAGTCCTGCATTATCCTCACAATGGTTGCACATGAACCCATCCATGTTTGCTGCTACTGTGCCAATCCATCTTGTTGGGGGTTCTTCCCTCATTTCCGCTGACCCTCTGCTCTACCCAGCATCATGTCCCTCTCCAGGAACTGATCCCTCTTGATAACATTTCCAAAGTATTAGAGACAAGTCTGAAGCATTCTGGCTTCTGAGATACATTCTGCTGTACTTCTTTCAAGATATTTGTTTGTTCTGGCAGTCCATGGTACGCTCAATATTCTCCAGCACCATAACTCAAATGCTTTAATTCTTCTACAGTATTTCTTATTCATTGTCCAACTTTCATATGCATCTGAAGCTCTTGAAAATACCATGGCTTATGTCAGGCACACTTTAGTCCTCAAACTGACATCATCGCTCTTGAACACTTGAAAGAGGTCTTCTGCAATACATCGTTTGATCTTTTGACTGCTGTTCCCATGAATATTGATAGAGGATCAAGCAAAAGAAATCACATTCTCCTTCATATAATCCAGCCTTTTAGATTGTTTGCTCCTCATACAAATTGAACAAGTATGGTGAAAGAATACAACCCTGAAGCACACCTTTCTTGATTTTACACCATTCACTTTCACTTTGTTATGTTTATGATGACTGCCTTTTGGTCTATGTACCAGGTTCCTCATAAGCACAGTTAAGTGTTAAGGAATACCCATTCTTTGCAATGCTATCCACAGCTTGTCATGATCTACATAGTTGAAAGCTTTGCATAGTCAATAAAGCACAGGTAAACATCTTTTTTATATTCTCTTCCACATCCTTGTCTGAATCCAGCTTGAACCTCTGGCAGTTCTCTGTCAATGTGCTGTTGCAGCTGTTTCTAAATTGGCTTTAACAAAATTTTACGTGCATCCAACAACGATATTGTTGGATGATTTCTGCATTCCATTGGGTCACCTCTCTTTGGAGTGGGCATAAATACGGATCTCTTCCCATCATTTGACCAAGTAGTTGTATTCTAAATTTCTTGGCATACAGTACCTCTAGGGCTGCATCAATACATTGAAATATTTCAATTTGTATCCCATGTGTTCCCAGAGCCTTGGTCTTTGTCAATGCCTTCAGTGTATCTCGGGCTTCTTCCTTCAGTATCATTGGCTCTTAATCTTATGCTACCTCTTGATATCATTGAACATGATGAATGCAAAGACCATTTCTTTTTGGTACACTGATTCTGTTTATTCCTTCCATCTTCTTTTGCGCATGTTGTTGTTGTTATGTACCGTGGAGTCGATTCCAACTCAGCAACCCTGTACAGGGTTTCTGAGGCTGTAAATCTTTATGGGAGCAAAAAGCCTCATCTTTCTCCTGCAGAGCAGCTGGTAGTTTCAAACTGCTAATCCTGAAGTTCGCACCCCGATTTGTAACAACTACGCTATCAGATCCTTATATATTACATTGTGAGGCTTGGATTTTTCTTCATTTCTTTCCACTTGAGAAATGCTGAGTATGTTCTTCCCTTATGATTTTCTAACTCCAGGTCTTTGAACATTTAATTATAATACTTGACTTTGTCTTCTCAAGTTACCTTTTGAAATTTTATATTCAGCTCTTTTACCTCCTCATTTCTTCCCTATGTTTTAACATCTTTATGCTGGAGAACAAAATTTCAGAGTCTCTTCTGACATCCATTTTGGTCTTTTCCTTCTATCTTGTCTTCTTAGTGACCTTTTGCTTTCTTCCTGTATGATGTTCTTGATTTCATCCCACAACTTTTCTTGTCTTCTGTCATTAGTGTCTAATGCATCAATCTGTTCTTGAGATGCTCTCTTAATTCAAGTGAAATATATTCAAGGTCTTATTTTGCCTCTTGTTGACTTGTTCTAATTTTCTTCAGTTTCAGCCTGAACTTGCATATGAGCAATTAATGGTCTGTTCCACAGTCTGCCCCTGGCCTTGTTGTATCTGATAATATTGAGATTTTCCACAGTCTCTTCCCACAGATGTAGTCAATATGTATTCGTTTGTGTGTGTGTGTATTCTATCTGGTGAGGTCCAGTTTTATCGTGTTTAAAAAGGGTATTTTCAATGAATAAGTCATTGGTCTTACAAAATTCTATCATGAGATATCCAGGATCCTTTTTATCATCAAGGCCATGTACTGAGCCTTGCTGTTTGTTTCCAATCTTTGCATTCCAATCACCAGGGATTATCAATACATTTTGATTACATGTTTAATCAATTTCATTCTGTAGAAGTTGGTACGATTTCTTCAATTCCATCATCACTGGCTTTAGTGCTAAGTGGGTAAATTTGAATAATTATGGTATTAACTTGTCCCACTTGTTGGCGTATGGATATTATCCTATCACAGACAGCATTATACTTCAAGATAGATCTTAAAATGTTCTTTTTCATGACCAATGCAATGCCATTCATCTTCAGTTTGTCATTCCCAGCATAGTAAACCATATGATTACCACATTCAAAGTGACCAATACTGGTCGATTTCAGCTCACTAATACCTAGGAGATTGATCTTTATTCATTCCATTTAATTTTTGACAACTTTCAATTTTCCTGGATTGATGGTTCTTGCATTCCATGTTCTGTTTATTAAAGGATATTTACAGCCGTTTTTCCTCATGTGAGTTGTGCCCCATCAGTAAATGAAGTTCCCGAAAGCTTGCCTTCATTCACATCATCACAGTCAACTCTGCTTTTAGGAGGCAGCTGTTCCCCAGTTGTATTTTGAGAGCCTTCCAACCTGATGGGCTCATCTTCCAGCACTATTATCTGACAATTTTATGGGTGCTCTTTGTCATGTTTCAATATTTAATATTCTGGTTCTATCTGACAGTGCTTCACTCTTTTCATAAGGTTTTCAGTGGCTAAACATTCAGAAATAGTCCGTTTCTCCTTCTTCCTTATCTTAGTCTGGAAGCTCAGCTGAAACCTGTCCCCCCTAGGTAATGCTGCTGCTATTTAAAATGCCGGTGTCATAGCTTCCAACATCACAACTTGAAACTCAGTACTGTACATCAAAGTGACAAATGATTGTGTCTGTTAGCCCTATTTTAAGTTTATTGGTATTATATGAGGGAGACTTCAAAAAGTTCATGGAAACATTCTATTATGTTTTAATGCTATTTTTTCCTTGAACTTTTTGAAGTGCCCTTGTATTAACAAACACAAATATTTTGGTGTATTCTTTTCCTTAATATATATATTTGGGTGGATGGGTGGGTAGGTAGGTGTTTTCCAGTGTAATGAGTACTCGGCTTTCACTATGGAAACCCACATTTTGGGAAATGTTCCTGCGTAATCTCTTTGAAAATCCCTTCATCTCTGTTTTTGAAAAATCACTGAAAACGCTGTGGAGCACAGTTGTACTCTACCACCCACATTGTTGTTGTTGTTAAGTGCCATCGAGTCGGGTCCGACCCATAGCGACCCTGTACAGGGTTTCCGAGGGTGTAAATCTTTACGGGAGTAGAAAGCCTCATCTTTCTCCCGCGGAGCAGCTGGTAGTTTCGAACTGCTGACCTTAAGGTTCGCAGCCCGATTCGTAACCACCCACATAGGGTCATATTTTTTACTGTAAGAGTTTAGTTTTGTTCTGAGTGTTCTTTTAGTATATGGGCATCTGTGCTAATTATTCACTAACAGATTGCATAGAATCTTATTGCTCTAATTGTAGTATTTTAAAAGTAATTTCTATTTTGCTTAGTTGTTCTCTAAGCATTTTTTTGTTTTGTTTTGCCAACTGTCTTTTCTGGATGGCCTTGATTTTGTTTTCACATTGGAAGAATTACTCTTGCTTGATTTCATATTGTGTGAGGAACTGAAGCCTGTAGATCGTGCTTATAACTTGAGGTCTTCCCTGAAACATGGTGGGGAGGTGAACATGCTTTATTGATATCTGTAGGTCTGTTCTTGGAAGACTCTCAATTTCTCCAGAGCAGGAGAAATGTGTCATGTAGTTAATATACTGTCCTTTTTTTTTTTTTTTTTTTTTAAGGTTTTTATTGTGGATTGAGTGAAAGTTTACAGAGCATATCATCAGTTTTACATTCAACAAATCATACACCTTGTTTCATCACAATGATTTTAATCCCCTCCATGTAACGTCAGTTAACAGTATTTCTCTCTATCCACTTTAGCTTTTTAAAAAACAAACAAACCAACCAACCACTCAGGCGTATATGTTGTTGTTGTTGTTGTTAAGTGCCGTCGAGTCGGTTCCGACCCATAGCGACCCTGTACAGGGTTTCCGAGGCTGTAAATCTTTACGGGAGTAGAAAGCCTCATCTTTCTCCCGCGGAGCGGCTGGTAGTTTCGAACCGCTGACCTTAAGGTTCGCAGCCCGATTCGTAACCACTACGCTACCAGTAGTAATTTATATCTCCAAAGGGCACATTCTGCAAGTCTGCCTCCTGGCCACCAGCTCTTAGTACCTCTCTTCTTAGTCCATGAATCTAGAGTCCTCAGCTGCTCCCCATCTCCATGCCCCCATCTCTGCCTCCATCGCTGGCACTGCTGCTTCTCTGGATAAGGTCCTGCATTCTATTTGTGCATTCCTCTCTTGATGGTCCTAGGGTCCTCTGTTTCTGGATTGGAAGATTAACCATTCCCGTTTTTGTTACAAAACTTCTACCTTTACAATTGTGACAGTTGCAATTAGTTATGATAACACTTACTATTGAATCTTATGAATCTTATCCCCATCTCTTTCACCAGACCCATCTAGACAATGGGGTCTATTCAGTGGGGACTCTTTCTTTCCCCCCATACTCTTAAACTAAACTCCCTCTTGAAACCTTATAAGCCAGTCACTTCGTGCCTGTATTGCCCCCTCATTTTAGGTAGCCAATGTCTAAGTTGCCAGTCCCTATCTACCCTGTGTACAGAGGGGATAGCATTGATACTTGAGGTGAAGACTCTTTCCCTCTCTGTTGGTATTTACAGTAACTACTGCTCTGAGTATAGGTCAGGTTCATCAAATTGAAGCAATTTACCCTAGTTTCCTTTATCCAAAAAAAAAAAAAAAAAAAAAATCCCCCATCTTCCTCTAGTCAATATCTGATTATTGAGCCATCGAGGCTAGGTCAAAAGGGTACTGTATGCAACTTTGGGTGTTCTTGTGCATCTCCCCTCAGTTCATATCAGCTGGATGCTTCACTCTCAGCTCTACCTCTCTGTGGCTAAGTCTTTGTCCATGGGCTCAAGTGTCCTCAGGTCTCACCACAGTTTGGACCAACCAGACCTTCCTCTTCTCTCTCTCATCTCCAGGTCAAGAGGATTTAACGGACTGGGTTGAAATCAGCCCATTTCTTCATTGCTGCCTTTCTGCCTCCTCCACTCACCAGCAGACCAATGTGGACGCCAACAAACTTACATGCTTGTTTGTGTATTCCCTTTGAGTTTCAGAGGGGAGTTTGTCCTGAAGGCACTTGATTGCTAGCCTTGACGTCTTCCTGGACAACAACTTGCTTATTCTTGTAGTAGCCAGTCATGCTGTCATTTTTGTTTTGGGTTTTTCCTGGTGATCTTTTTTTGAAGATGTATCTTCTGTCACTGTAGCTATTCCAGTCTGCTTGTCTTTTCTAGGGGGAATGTCCCACCTCATAAGGTTCTGGATGTGACTCAGGATTCCACCTAAGGTCCTATACTCTGTAAAGGTTTTGCACGAGGCCTATTTCACTGGGCAAGTTGTAGAACCCCTTTTAGGTATTCCACAATATGCTGTTCTTATTATGCAGTTGGCCATATCAGTGGACTGGGGATTTTAGATTTTACCATCCATTTAATCTGTCTGCTGTCAGTTATGGGTATGTTCCTGCTCTCATCTCTTTGCCCAGTGTCACTGAGTTGGCTCAGGATAAAACTGAGGACCTGGATTTAACAGCTTTGTGTATAACTATAAAAACCCACCATACCCTGGTTTTTACCTGATCCCATCGATTAGCGGCAAAAATGATGAACAAGCAGCTTTTGTTGCTGTTATGCATTCCAGGCTCTGAGGTCTGATTTCCTTATCTACTAAGGCGTAATTTGTCATCCTTCACCTGCTATCTATCCGTCTTCATACCTTCTAGTCTTACTGAAAATATAGTAGTTTTTAACTATATTTTTCCTGTGTAGATGGATTTTCAAGAAAAGAAAAAGAGCAGAAATGTAATGCTATGCCATATTAAAATTGAAAGTGTGTAAATGCTCTTCGAGTCCTGGTGTGGTGCTGTGGGTTGTTGCTCCAGACTGCAAAGCCATTTGAACTGCAAGGTTGGTGGTTCAAGCTAACCAGCATCTCCTTGGAAACCCTATACAGGGTCGCTATGGGTCAGAACTGACTCGACGGCACTTAACAACAACAATATGCTCTCATCTAGTGATTTTTAATGTTTGGGACATCACTGTCATATTAGTTTTCTACTGCTGCATAACAAATGTCCACAAACCTAGTGCTTTGTAAGAACATCCACGTAGTAGTCACAGTTCTGTGGTTAGAAGCCCAGGCATGGCATGGGTGGCTTCCTGCTGATTTTCACCAGGTTGCCATCAAAGGGTAAGCAGTGCTGTCCTGCCCTCTAAGACTCCGGGTCCACTTCCATGCCCACATGGTTGTTGGAAGAATTAAATTCCATGTAGTTAAAGATTTTAAACTCTATGAAGCATAGTAGTTTATATCTTCAAAGCCAACAGGAGGATTTCTCTCATACTTCAAATCTCATACCTCAAGAAGGGCCCAGTCCTCCTTTCAAGAGTTCATCTGATTAGGTCAGGCCCACTCAAGACAATCCCCCTTTTGATTAACTAAAAGTCAACGGATTAGTTACCTAATTATGGGGTTTCCATCACATTCACATGTCCAACTACACTCAAGGAGATGGTGAGGGATCATACCATATACCCCAGACCATGGGGATCTTTGAACCCTCTTAGAATACCACATACAGCAATTAGCATTATCTGTGTGTGTGTGTGTGTTTTACAATGATTTGATGTTCTGAATTATATGAAAGGAGCTGAAAAAAGCCCATGGAAAATGGAACTAAAAGATAATGAAATATTAATATTCATGCAAACAGAATATTAAATGGAAGATTTTGCATTAAAAAAAATAGCATCATCATTTGAGCTACCTTATGTAGAGTTTCAAAGTTAGTCTTAAAGTCATTTTTATTGTAACATAAAGCAAACCACATTATTAATTAGCAATGAACACTTTAATAAGGAATCATGAAGGTGCTGCGTGTTAGTCATTTGGGCTGCTTACTTCAAGGTTAAAACCCACTAGCCTCTCTAAAGCGGAAAAAAAAAATGAAGAGAAAACAAAATAAAACAAAACAACTTCTCTCCACACTGCTACTTCCAAGGAAAGATGCAGAACCAACTCAAATAGTGGGTCATCCAAAAAGCATAGAGATTTAAGACGGTGGCCCTTTTATATCGTACATGAAGATTCTACTGGTTATAGAAGGCTATTTTTGCTTTAGTCATCACCACATCAAAACAATAGTCTCTTTATCTCTTTATTAACATGCATAAGAGGGAAATCCTTTAAAATGTTTTATATATTTTAATGTAAGAAAAAGAAGATACCCATATTGTGTCCCCAAATGTGTACCAGGCAGGAAGATAGAGTATTAACCAAAAAATTACTTCAGACACATTTTTCTTGAAGTTTTAGGAATACATATATCTAACTTTAAAATTTACTGTTCTGTAAACCATAAATTGAAAGTCAAGGCTTGAATTTTTTATTCAATTCTTTCAATTTGAGAAATGCTGAGCATATTCTTCCCTTTTGATTATCAAACTCCAGGTCTTTGCATATTTCATTATAATCCTTGATTTTATCTTCTCAAAATGTCCTTAGAAATTGTCTGTTCAGCTGTTTCACCACATTTCTTCCATTTGCTTTAGTAATGCTACGCTGGAGAGGAAGTTCAGACTCTCTTCTGACATCCATTTTGATCTTTTCTTTCTTCCTTGTCTTCAAAGTGACTTTGTTCCTGTACGATGTTCTTGATATAATCCCACAAGTCTTCTGGTCTTTGGTTGTCAGGGTCTGACCTCGACAGTT
>NW_006408529.1:18320358-18324975 GCF_000296735.1 Chrysochloris asiatica | reverse complement strand
GCTGACCTTAAGGTTCGCAGCCCGATTCGTAACCACTACGCTACCAGAGCTCCTTAGTAGATGTAATCAATTTGATTGATTTCTGTGTATTCCATCTGGTGATATCAATGTGTATAGTTACCAATTTTGATAGCCGAAGTCTAAGTTACCCATCCCTATCAACCCAGTATACTGAGGAGGCATACTGGATCTTTGATATGAAGAATCCTTCCCTATTCAGTTGGAATTTTGGTCAGCTTCATCCCCTTTCAGATAATCCAATCAGTTATAGGCCGAAGATGGATTTACAAACTTTCTGTAATCATCTTTCCCAATAATCCGTTCTATCCTACTTAAATATCTATATTATACTAGTAGGCAGAGGAGCCCAATATCCACAAAACAGCCAAGTAACTTATTATTTCCCCTCCTTTACCCATTCAGACTATGTCTCGATCCCTATATCGTTGTTGTTAAGTGCTGTTGAGTTGATTCCGACCCATAGCGACCCTAGGGTTTCCAAGGAGAAGCTGATGAGCTTGAACCACTGACTTGCAGTTCAAACTGCTTTGCAGTCTGGTGCTATTAACCGCAGTGCCACACCAGGACTCCCAATAGCATAGAGCCTTGTTTTTCCAAGGTTGGGCATACATCAAAATCTGCCACTATCCCATGTAGCCCAGGTATACCTCCCAAAGTCTTTCCCTATCATCCCTGTTCCTCTATCCCCCTCCTTCTTCTTGTGCATTGCCCACCACCCCCCTACTTATTGCCTGCTCCATCATCCAAGTAACCATAAGTCTATCCCTTAACTTGTGAGTTATTGTTCCCTCCCTCCCACCACTGATAGCCCTCAAATAATTATTCTTTCAGTATGGAAATCTTTTATTGAGTTTTTACAATAATGTTTCATGCCTGACTAATTTCACTCAGCATTACGTCTTCAAGGTTCATCCATGTTATGCAATGTTTTACTGCTTCATCATGATTCTTCAAGGTGACATGATATTCCATTGTGTGTGTGTGCACCAAAGTTTGTTTGTCCAGTCTTCCATTGATGGACACTTAGGTTGTCTCCAACTTTTTGCTATTGTAAATAGTGTTGCGATGAATACTCATGTGCATATATCTATTCACATTCTGACTCGTCTTTCTGTGGATATATACCAAGTAGAGGAATTGCTAGATCACAACTATTTTCAACTTTCTGAGGATGTGCCATACCATTTTCCAGAGTGGCTGAAACAATTTGCAGTCCCACCAACAATGTAGGAGGGTCCCAGTGTCTCCACACCCTTGCCAGCATTTGTCATCCTCTGCTTTTTTGAACTTTGCTGGTGTAAGATGATATCGCATTGTTGTTTTGATGTGCATCTCTCTGCATCGCTGTGGGTTAATACACCAGACTGTAAATCTGCTTGAACTGCATGGTTGGCAGTTCAAGCTCACCAGCTGCTCCTTGGAAACCCTATACAGGGTTGCTATTGGTCAGAACCGACTTGATGGCACTTCACAACAATAACAACAATGGCTAACGATCGTGAACATTTCTTCCTACGTTTGTTTGCTGCCTGAATGTCTTCCTTGGTGAAGTATCTATTCATGTCCTTTGCCTTATTTTTTAAGTTGAGTTATCTTTTTCTTGTTGCAATTTCCTATAAATTTGAGAAATTAGTCCCTTGTCTGATACCTTGTTGCAGAATTTTTTTTTTTTCCTATTTGTGGGCTCCCTTTTCACTCTATTGGTGAAATCTTTTGATGCACTTAAGTTTCTAATTCCTAGTATGTTCCAGTCAACTATTTTGTTCTCTACTGTTGGTGTGTTTTTTTGCCATGTTTGATAGTGCCTATGCTAAGTATTCGAGCCCTTAAGTTTTTCAGTGATGATCTCTGTTGTTCTGGGATTTATATTTAGATCTTAGATCTATGTTGAGTTAGTTTTTATGTATAGTGTGAGATAGTGGTCTTGTTTCATTCTTTTACAAATCAATTTCTAGTTTTGCCAGCACCATTTGCTGAGGAGATTATCTCTTCCCCATTTTAGTGTATTTTGGCTGTTTGTCAAAGATCAGTTGACTGTATGTAGATGAATTTACTTCTAGGTTCTCAATTTGGTTCCACAAATCTACGTATCTTTCATTGTACCAATACCAGGCTATTTTGACCAGTGTAGCAGTGTAGTAAGTTTTGAAATTAGGAAGTGAGAGGCCTCCCACTTTGTTCTTCTTAAGCAATGCTTTGCTTAGTCAAGGTCTCTTTCCCTTCCATATAAAGGTCATAACTGTTTTTTCCATCTCTTCAAAGAATGTTGTTGAAATCTGGATTGGGATTGTGTTAAATCTGTAGATTGCTTTGGGTAGTATTGACATTTTTACAATGTTAAGTCTTCCTATCCATGAGCATGGTGTATTCCTCCATTTTTGTAAATCTCTTTTAGTTTCTTGTAGTAGTGTTTTGTAGTTTTCTCCATATAGGTCTTTTCTTATCTCTGGTTAGGTTTATTCCTACATTGTTTCATCCTTTGGGTGGCTATTTTAAATGGTATTGTTTTCTTTATTTCCTCTTCGGAGCTGTCTTTATTAGTGTATAGTAATCCAACTGATTTTTGTATGTTGATTTTGTTCCCTGACACTTTGCTAAATCTTCCAATGAGTTCCAGTAGTTTTTTGCTGAGTCTTTGGGATTTTCTATATATAGGATCACATCATTTGCAAATAGGGAGAGTTTTACTTCTTCTTTGTCAACTTGGGTACCTTTAATCTCCCTTTCTTGCCTTATAGCTCTGGCTAAGACTTCCAACTCAACATTGAATAGGAGTGGTGGTAAAGGCATCCTTATCTGGTTCCTATTCACAAAGAGAAAGCTTTCAGTTTCTCTCTGTTGACAGTGATGTGGGCTGTTGGTTTTGTATTTATACTTTTGATTATTTTGAGGCATTTCCCTTCAATTGCTGCTTTGGTGAGTGATGTTTTCAGGAATGGGTGTTGGATTTTGTCAAATGCCTTTTCTGCATCAATCGGTATGATCATTTGGTTCTTGTCATTTTTTTATTTATGTGGTGAAATATACTGATTGTTTTGCTAATATTGAACCATCCCTGCATCCTTGGTATAAATCTGCTTGGCTATGATGCATTATTTTTTGATATGTTGTTGAAATCTATTGGCTAAGATTTTGTTGAGAATTTTTGAGGGACATTAGTCTATACTTTTCTTTCCCAGTGATGTTCTTCCCTGGTTTGGTAAGAGTATTACACCTACTTCATAAAATGTAATTGGAACTTCTCCATCCTTTTCTATATTCTTGAATAATTTGAGTAGAATAATTTGAGTTGAATGCTAGGTGAAACTTTCTCTGTGCTTCCAACCTTTGCATTCCAGTAATTATCAGTACATCTTGATTGCATGTTTAATCAATTTCAGTCTGAAGAAGTTCGTAGAATTTTAAAATTTCATTATCACTGGCTTTAGAGTTTGGTGTGTAAATATGAATAATAGTATCACTTGTTGTTGTTAAGTGCCATCTAGTCGATTCTGACTCCTAATGACCCTGTATAGCGTTTCCAAGGAGTGGCTGGTGAGTTTGAACCATTGACCTTGTAATTCAAACTGACATCATGTTCCACAACAGGACACCTAATCTTTCGTGTAGGCATATGGATATTATCCCATCATAGACAACATTGTATTTCAAGTTAGATCTTGAAATGTTCTTTTTGATGATGAATGTGACATCATTTGTCTTCAATTTGTCATTCTTGGTATAGTGAGCCATATTGTTAGATTCAAAATTGCCAATACCATTCCATTTCCTCTCATTTTTGATAATTTCCAATTTTCCTATGTTCACACTTCATTCAAAGTTTCAATTATTAATGGATGTTTACAGCTGTTTCTCCTCATTTTGAGTTATGTCCCATCAGCAAATGTAAGTCTCGAAAGCTTTAGCCATTCAGGTCATCGTGGTCAACTGTATTTTGTGGAGACAGTTCTTCTCTAGTCGTATTTTGAGCGTCTTCCAACCTGTGGGGCTCATCTTCCGGTGCTGTATCTGACAATATTCTGGTGCTATTTATGTTTTTATCTTCCAATACTATCTCTGATATCATTCCACTGCTTTTCATAAGATTTTCAGCAGCTAAACATTCAAAAGTAGTCTGTCTCTCCTTCTTCCTTGTCTTTCTTCATCTGGAAGCTCTAGTGAAACCAGTCCCTTTCTGGTATTTAAAATACCAGTGGCATATCTTCCAGAATCACTGCAACATGCAGGGTGTTCAATCATTTCAAGAGGTAGCATACTGTTAAGAGTCAGTGGTACTGAAGGAAGAAGTCCAAGGAACATCGAAGACACTGGCAAAGAACAAATCTCCAGGAATTGATGGGATGGATACAAATTGAGATATTTCAACAAACTGATGTAACACTGGAGGCACTTTCTCATCTGTGCCAAAAAATTTGGAAGATAACTACCTGGCCAACTGATTGAAAGAAAGCCATATTTGTGTCCACTCTAAATGGAGGTGGCCCAACAGAATGCAGAAATCAGCTAACAATAAAATTAATATCACATGCAAGGAAGGTGTGTGTCAAGGTTTTATCCATTTACTGTATTTGCATACACATATCTGCGTAATATATT
>NW_006408529.1:18306600-18320258 GCF_000296735.1 Chrysochloris asiatica | reverse complement strand
TGACACACACCTTCCTTGCATGTGACACTAATTATATATATATATAGTTGTTAAGTGCCATCGAGTCTGCTCCAGCCCATAGAGATCCTGTATAGGGTTTCCAAGGAACAGCTGGTGTGCTTGAACTGCCGACCTTGCAGCTCAAACCAACCGACTTTGCAGTCCAACTAAACTTTCTTAGGATACATCTTTTTTTTTTTAACTTGAACTATTAAAATAGATATTTGAAAATTAGGATGGAGTTAGGAAGAAAATACTAGTAACAAAACCTACCACAACAAAACATTTATTGAACCTCTATTTGGGCCATAAATTGATGGGGGAAGGACCCCTCATATTTGCTGTTTGGTTCACTTCAGGAGAGGTCATCCAGAAAGGAGGTGTGAGAAAAAACTTGGAGATCTTTGAATTTAGTCTCACCATTTTAAGGAAATGTCTTTTTCTCTCTGTGTCTGTTTTCTGATCTGAAATATGGGATGTTTGCTGGATGGATTTTTATTGTTGTTGTTAAGTGTTGTTGAGTTGGTTCCAACTCATAATGGGCCTATAGAAGGTTTCCAAGCACTAGCTGATGGGTTTGAACCACTGCCTTTTTGGTTAGCAGTCCAGTGCTTGTCCTACAATGCCACACCAGGACTCCCTGGGTGGATTAAAAGACTTAATAAGTGTAGAATGCTTGGCATGTAATAATACTCAATACGAACATCTGCCATTAAGACTGTTAGGTTTATTGATCTCAAAACACTCGTGAGAGATTAATTGCTCCTTGTTTTCAGCTAAGAAAACTTAATAGGAGAAGTTAAGTAAATTAGTCAGCATCATACAGCTAATAAGTAACAATGTACAATGTTGAACTCAGGTGTGAGGCTCAAAAACCCCACAATATCTACCTACCGTGCACGTCAAAAGAGCATAAAAGTCTAAAGCAACTTTCATTGCTTTAGAAAGCTGTCCTTCTGCCAACAGGATCCACTGAATGAACAGACCCTGGAGGCTGTACAGTTAACCTAAACTGGGTGTGAACTAGTATCCAATCCCGTGATGGAACTCCCCACCTAAGAGAAGTAGCACTTGGACCAAGTGCAGCAGAGAGTATTAGTAAAGAGAGTGGGCCTTGGCATCAGACTCCGAAACTGGAATCCTGATGTTACCACTTTGCCAGCTATATCCACAAAGGCAAATGACTCAGTTTCCCATGTATTAAAATGGGATGGCAATAATAGATAAGACCTCATTCTATATTATAAGGATTATGCTGACAAATCTTATAGAATAGAGCATGGTACAGATCCAAAAGAGTTAGGTGTTGCTGCCGTTATTATTCTCCTCAGTTACAGTCTTACCATTCAGTTAGTGGGGACAACTCTAGGAGCATGGTATTACTCAAAACTCTGGCACAGGAATTGAATAGGACTCATGGGTATAATTTCAACATTTTGTGAAATCCCCCTTTAGATGTTGCAAAGGGTACATATAGTACAGATATGTATATGTATGAGAGGTAAACAAAACTCAGGATTTTAGAGAATTTATACTTATTAAAAACAATTTCTACCCAATAAAGATGTAAGAAAGAAGTTTTTGGCATTTTGCTTATTCAGTTTATTTAATTAACAGTTTGTACTATAAGCATGGTTTTGTTTTGTCTATCTTTATTTAAAACAACAGGAGTCTGGTGGTAAAGTGGTTAAATTGCTCACCTTCTAACCAAAAAGGTAGCAGTTCAAACCCACTGAGGAGCTCCCAGGGATAAAGACTCAGTGATTTGTTTCTGTAAAAATTGTTGCTGCTGTTAAGTGTGATTGAGTCAGTTCTGACTCATAGAAACTATATATAACATTTCTGGGACCAAGTAGTTGCTTTGAACCACCAATCTTATGGTTACCCCACATCACCACATAAGGACTCCTGTCGAAAGATTGTTGTTAATTTTCATGGAGTCAGTTCCAACTTATAGAAACTCTGTATAGGATTTCCAAGGAGTGGCTGGTGGGTTTGAATGGCCAACCTTACAGTCCAGTGTTTATCCTACAGTTCCACACCAACTAGCCTAGAAAATCTTCCAGGATGGTTCTACTCTGTCACATGGGGTAACCATGAGTTTAAATCAACTTGGTGACTTTAACAACAATATTTAAAACATTTATTTTAAACTCATACTTGGAAATACTCATAAAAGGAAACTTTAAAAAAAGAAAATCTCTAAACCAGAGAATTGAAGTGGCGCTAATGTTTCAAGTTTGGCAAAAATGTAGAACTGTGCTATTAAATCTTTGATAGGCATAGGTGGCTGACACACCCTCTGGGTAAATGAAGTTCCTTTTTACTATATTTTCCTCTTTCCTAAAACTATTACATAGTATCCATAAACATTAAAATGAATTGAAGTAATAGTCATTAGAAATTCTGAGAATTTCATTATACCCCTTGAGACAATAATGGTTTGGATTTGAAATAATCTCTTCTACATACACGCTACACTATTAGCTCTTTACAAGATCTATTTGATCTGGTGACATCTTTATTCAAATGTGTTGCACATTGTCTTTTTTTCAATGACTGGCATCATTTGAAAATGTGGTCTCTTATATGGCCATACTCTGTAATAGCACAATGACAAGTGTGATAATTACCTAAGTGTTGACATGAGCAGAGATTTTCTGGAGGAAATAAAATACTTGTTCTTTTCAAGTGGCTCATTCTGTTAGCAGTAGAAGCAGCAAACTGCTAGTGAGAAAATTAAATTCTGACAAACAACTCTCTTTCAGCCAGTGCACTAATTGAAATTGAACCAAATTCCTTTGATGAAGAGCAATCAGATAGTATACCAAATGGCAGCCCACAAAATAGAAAAAGCAGTCTAGGTTGACCTTCAAAAAAGTTACTGACTGGATTAAGGATCAAAATGGAGATTGCTGCTAAAAGAGAACCATCAACTAAAATGATATGGGGATGGAAGTTTGGGGATTGGCATAGTTTTTAGTGAGGTCTGATAATTCAAGCTTTGACTCTAGCAGGTGGTTCTAGCAGGTAGATTAAAAACCTAAGCCCTATGTACATGAGTCTCTGAAAATGGAATCAAAGTTAAAGTTAACTTTGCCAAGATGATCCAGTTCTCGTCTATGTGATATTTTTCATAGAAATAAATCCACAAGGAGAGAAAGAAAGCAGGATTCTCCAGAGTTCTCTACACCAAGGCTTCCTTCCATGAGATACTGAACTTCTAGTGTTAGGATAGTGGAATGTGCTGAGGATATCACAATACTGACGGGCTCCTGCTTTATGGCAGTCTAGTGCCTTTAGGCCATAAAATATTATCATTATTATGCATCAAATTGTACCCCCAAAAAGATATGTTGAAGTACTAAACCCTGAACTTGCAAGTGTGACATTGGTAAGTAGGGTCTGTCTTTGGAGACATTATCAGTAAAGTCATATCAGAGTAGGGTGGATCCAATCCTAATCCTTTCATGGTGGTGTTTTATGAACTAAAACAGATATAGTGGGAGGACAGCATGTAAGAATAAGTCTTGGGCTCCTGGTGTGGCACTGTAGGATCAACACTGGACTGCAAACCACAAGGCCAGCAATTCAAGCCCACTTGTTGCTCCACAGAAACCCTATACAGGGTCACTATGAGTTGGAACTGACTCCATGGCACTAACATCAACAACAACATAAGGCAGACTGGTTAATATCACTACTATTCAAATTTACAAACCAATCACTAAAACCAAAGATGATGAAATTGAATTCTACCAAGTTCTTCAGGCTGAAATTGATCAAACATGTAATCAAAATATATTGATAATTACTAGTGATTTGAATGTGAAAGTAGGAAACAAAGAGGAAGAATTGGTAGTTGGAAAATATGGTTTTGGTGATAGAAGTAGTGCTGGAGACCGCATGATAGAATTTTGGAAAAACAACTACTTTATCATTGAAAATACCTTTTTTTTCGACAACATAATGGGTGACTATACATGTAGACCATGAGATGGAGTTCACAGAAATCAAATGGACTATACTTGTGATAAGAGACAATGGAGAAACTCTGTATCATCAGTCAAAACAAGGCTACTGGTGAACTGTGGAACAGACCATCAATGGCTCATATGTAAGTTCAGGATGAAGCTGAAGAAAATTAAAACAAGTTCATTAGAGCCAAAATAGGACTTAGAGTATACTCCATCTATATTTAGAGACCCTCTCAAGAACAGATTTGATGCATTAGAAACTAATGATGGAAGACCAGAAGAGTTGTGGGATGATATCTAGATATTCATACAGGAAGATGTTGTTAAGTGCTGTTGTGTCAGTTCTGACTCATAGTGACCTACCTGTATAGGGTTTCTGAGGAGCATTTGGTGGATTAGAACTACCTTGTGGTTTGCAGTCCAGATAACAAAAGGTAATTATAAAGACAGAAAATAAAGGATGTTAGAAGAGATTCTGAAACTTGCTCTTGAATGTAAACAAGCGAAAGTGATTGAAAGAAATGAAGTAAAATATCTGAACAAAAAGTTTCAAAGTGTGGGTCCAGAACTCAGAGTAAAGTATTATAATGAAATATGTAAATAATTGGAATTAGAAAACCAAAAGGGAAGAACAAACTCAGATTTTTCAAGCTTAAAGAACTGAAGAAAAATTTCAAGACTCAGATTGCAGTATTGAAGGATTCTACGGGCAACACATTAAATAATGCTGAAAGCATCAAAAGAAGATGGAAGGAATACACTGAATCAATAAGTCAAAAATAATTGGTTGAGATCCAATCATTTCAAGAGGTAGTATATGATCAAGACCCAAGTATGGAAGGAAAACATCCAAGCTATACTGGGTTATATGAAGAAAAACGTGGCATCAGGATTGGAGGAAGACTCATTAACAACCTGTGATAGGCAGATGATACAACCTTGCTTACTGAAAGTGAAGAGGGCTTAAAACACTTACTGATGAAGATCAAAGAGCACAGCCTTTGGTGTGGATTACATCTCAAGGTCAAGAAAACAAAAATCCTCACCACTGGGCCAATAAACAGCATTCTTATCATTGGAGAAAAGATTGAGGTTGTCAAGGACTTCATTCTTCTTGCAACTATCAACACTCTCAGAAGCAGCAGTCAAGAAATCAAATGACGTATTGCATTAGGCAAGTCTCTTGCACAGACCTTTTTACAGTGTTGAAGAGCAAAGATGTCAGCTTGAGGACTAACGTGTGCCTGACCCAAGCCATCGTATTTTCAATAGCCTCATATGCATGCGAAAGCTGGACAGTGAATAAGAAAAACCGTAGAAGAATTGATGCTTTTGAGTAATGGTGTTGGAGGAGAATATTGAAAGTGCCCTGGGCTGCCAAAAGAACCAATAGATCCATTTCAGAAGAACTGCAGCCAGAGTGCTCCTTGGAGGCCAAGATGGCCAAACTTCATCTTTCATACTTTGGACATATTGTCAGGAGGGACCAGACGCTGGAGAAGAAGATCATGTTTGATAAGGTGGAGGGTCAGAGAAAAAGAGGAAGACCCCAACGAGATGGACTGGCCAAGTGGCAGCATTGATGGACTCCAGCGTGGCAACTGTAGTGAGGTTGGCCCAGGATGGGTCAGTGTTTCGTTCTGCTGTGCATAAGGTCACTATGGGTCAGTACCGACTCGATGGCACCTAGCAACAACAACATAATGAAAATATTGAAAAACAAGGCTCTAAGAATTGATGGAATATTAGTTGAAATGTTTCAACAACCTGATGAAGTGCTGGAGGGGCTCACTTGTCTATGCTAAGAAGTTTGGAAGACATCTACCTGGCCAACCAATTGGAAGCGATCCATATTTGTCATAATTCAAAGACAGGTGAATCAGCAGAATATGGAAATCATCCAACAACATCACTAATGTCACATGAAAGCAAAATTTTGCTGAAAGCAATTCAAAAGGAAGCTGCTAAAATTCAAGCCAGATTCAAAAGAGGACATGGAGCAAGGGATACCGCTGCTGAATTTAAGTTGGTCTTGGCTGAAAGTAGAGAGTACCAGAAAGATGTTTAGCTGTGTTTGATTAACTACACAGATGCTTTCAATTGTGTGGATCATAATAAGCTATGGACAACACTGCAGAGAATGAGTATTCCATGACACTTTATTCTGCTAATGAGGAACCTGTACATAGAACAAGAGACAATTGTTCGAACAGAACAAGGATATACTGAGTGGTTTAAATCAGGAAAAGTGTGTGCCAGGGTTTATTCAAT
This sequence comes from Chrysochloris asiatica, assembly GCF_000296735.1. Taxonomy (NCBI): domain Eukaryota; kingdom Metazoa; phylum Chordata; class Mammalia; order Afrosoricida; family Chrysochloridae; genus Chrysochloris; species Chrysochloris asiatica. The sequence continues at coordinate 18,314,010 of NW_006408529.1, read as the reverse complement.
CTTTATGCTGAGTAAATAATCCAAGATGCAGGATGATATGAAGACGAATGTGGCATCAGGCTTGGAAGAAGACTCATTGGCAACCTGCCATATGCAGATGACATCAATTTGCTTGCTGGAAGAAGAGAGGACTTAAAACAATTACTGAAGAAGAATAAAGACTACAGCCTTCAGTATGGACTGCACCTTGATGTAAAGAAAACAAAAATCTTCACAAGTGGACCAATAAATAAATTCATGATAAATGAAGAAAAACTGGAGTAGTTAAAGATATTAGTTTGCTTGGATTCACAATCAATACTCACTTTAAATTGAGGTGCACGAGCGATAATCAAGAACAGTGTACACACTTCCATTCTCTAACTACATCCACAGGAGACAGTTGGTGAGATCCCAAGAACTCATCAACATACAATCATCAATTAAATACAAATACAACAACCCCACAATGCTCCAGAGACAACAGAAAATTTTAGCTCACATGAAGAAACAAGAGAGAATGGCTCAAACAAATGACCAGGATGCAGTACCAGAAAACATTTCTGAGAAAGAAAAGGTAATGGAACTAATTGGAAAAAAAAAATCTCAAAGAATGATATTTTATATTATTTCATAAGGGTTGACAGAGAGATGGAGGAAAGCAAGGAGAACACAGAAAAAAACTTTAGAAGAATTCAGGAAATCACTGTAAGAAAAGACAAAATAAATGCAAATATTAAAACAATATAAAACCTGCAATTAGAAATACAGAAGAGTAATACTAAGATGGACAATACATTAAAAGGGCAAAAGGAGAAGCAGTGGAGCCTGAATTAGTGAATTTGAAGATAAATCTCTGAATACTAGTATACTAGAAGAACAATCATTGAAAAAAATTTAAAAATATGAAGAAAGTCTAAGAGTTATGTGGGACATTATGAAAAGGAACAACTTATGGGCTTTCTATAATACAGAACAGGAAAAGACAATAAAAAAACACAGAAAAAATTGTCAAAGAATTGTTGGAAGAAAACTTTCCTAACATCATGAAAGATGAGAAGATAAGCATACAAGAAGCTGAAAAAACCCCAAACAGAGTAGATCTAAAAAGGAAATCATCAAGATATATCATAATCCAACTTCTCAAAATGAAAGACAAGGAAAGAATCCTGAGAGCAGCTTGGGAAAATCAAAAAGTTACCTACAAAGGAGAAACAATAAAACTAAGCTCTAATTTCTTAGCAGAAACTTATAGGCCAGAAAGCAATTAGATGACATATAAAAAACAATGGAAGAAAAAAAAATTATGAATAACATATCATATACCCAGCAAAACTGTCCCTCAATTATGATGTCAAAATTCAGATATTTCCTTATAAACAAAAATAAGGGGATTTGTAATATGCAGACCAAATTTACAAAAAATAAGAAAGCATTTTCTTTGGACTGAGAACCACCAACAGCAGACAGCAACCTGAGATTACCATACATGACAATACCACTCAGAACTCAATCTAAATATATAGAAATATTTAAAGTAAAACAAACCTGTAAAACTGAAAATAGGGAAACAGAGATATTAATTTAAAATTAAGTCAATTATAAACAAAAAGGGAAAATAGCATAGATACGGAACTTCCAGATGGCTAGGAAGTCAAGTAGATTTTAAGATAGAACAGATTATTTAAAATAAGTAGAAAAATTAATAAATTACAGGGCAATCTCAAAGAAAATTAATATATCTCCATGTTAAAAAAAAGAAAGAAGAGGAAACCCAGAAAGATTTAGGAAACGTTGTTGTTGTTAAGTGGTGTCAAATCAGTTTCAACTCATAGTGACTCTATATTGGGTTTTCGAGGAACAGCTGGTGAGTTTGAACTGCTGACTTTGTGGTTCACAGTCCAGTGCTGATCCTACAGTGCCACACAAGGAAACGTTAGCACAATAGAAATTAAGAAAATGCAAAGAAAACCCACAGTCAGTGCAGAAAATTATGTGGATCAAAGAAACCAGTGGCGATTCCATTTCATCTTGGTTCAGAGTTCCAGTGCTCCTGAGGTTCAGATGCCCTTCCTCACTCTGCCACCATTCAGCTGTACCTTTATTCACTCAGTTGAACTATTCTAAACACTTATTTGTTTAGTTTCTTTCCTCAACTACACCCTGTATATGAAAAGGTGAGTAAAATATGCTTATGAGCAGGTCTTACCTTTGGCTGAGAAAATATTTTCAGTTATAATCAAAGGGCTATCTGTTACAAAATAATACATATGATAAAAACTGAACGAAGATGCCTTGTGCTCTTTTCTTTGAATCTAACAAAAGATCCTAATAGATATTAATATTGAAATGAGAGTCACATACTTGAAGAAGCAAACAGCAGATTTAAATCAGAAAGTTAGGATCACTTTTTGATTATTTGTTAGTTACCCTTGAATCAGTCCCTCACTTACTTGGTGATCCCATGTACAATGGAGTTGGATTGTTGTGATCTATAAGGTTTTTGCTGGCTAATTTTTAGAAGTTTTTGTTGCTGTTGTTAAATGCCATCGAGGTGGTTCCAACCCATAGTGACCTTGTATAAGGTTTCCAAGGAACAGCTGGCAAGCTTGAACAGCTGACCTAACATTTCAAACCTGCTTTCCAGTACAGCGCATTAGCCCAGAGCGCCACACCAGGACTCCATATTTTGTAGAATTGTTGTTGTTTTTAGGTGCCATAGAGTTGGTACCAACTCATAGCAACCATATGCACAACAGAATGAAACACTGCCCGGTCCTGGGCCAACCTCACATTTGTTGCCACCCTCGAACCCATTGATGCTGCCACTTTGCCAATCCATCTTGCTGGGGATCTTCATCTTTTTCTCTGACCCTCCACCTTACCAAACATAATATCCTTCTCCAGCCACTGGCCCCTCCTGACAATATATCTGAAGTATGAGAGACAAAGTAGAAGTAAATGACCACAGTTTTTTTAGTTCGTAATTGGGAAGTTCTGCTGAAACTTGTTTAGCATCATAACAACATGCAAACCTCCCCTGCTAGGTGAGTGATGGATGCACATGAGGTGCATTGACCAGGAAAGAAACTTAGAGCCTTTGTATGAGAGGTGTGAATTCTGCTACTGAACCATCAATACTTCATTCTTTTACTTATCTATGTATTTTCCAGATGTTAGCTAAAACCTAAAGTAGCAGTGATTCTCTAGAAAGAACATCAGCTCTGACAATAATTGGATGGTAGCTGGATGGTTTGCAGTTGAAGATATAATGACAAACACCACTTTGGATTGCCTTCCTGGTTGCTGATCTCATCTTTTACATTAAAGAAATATGAAGATACGGGGAAAATCTCCAAGTCCATATGTTTAATAGAGGAGAGGTTGATGGGCCCTCCAGGTTGGAACGCTAATGTGTATTCATAGAAGTGGAAAAGAAAGTTGCATATCTTTGGAATGCTGCCTGTTCACTGTTCAATCATTTGTAACCTGTTAAGGCATTTGCATGTAGTGAGCTCTATTTAATGAATTTTCTCCCCCAGTATACATACACAAACATTTTAGATACTTTTTTGGTAGTATCTACACTATCACACTTCTTGGATTTCTAATGTTCTAACTTACTGAAATTACTCAGGAGTGCTCAGTATATTTGATTTGATCTGAAATCGCTTATGTAATGCAGGTTAGGTCCTGATAACAAACTGCTGAGGGTCCCTTTGGAGACTCATGTTTAGGTCAAATGGATTGAATTTTCTGGGCCTAAAAGAGATGAACTTGTGGCTCATATCCACAGTTAAACTGGGGAAGAAACTAAACTGATAGAATCCCTGGCAAGTCTTGCTTTCAGCATTAGGAAAATTCCTGGTAAATGTTGATACAAGAAACTTTTGCTTGCTTGTTTGCTTATTTGTACTATGTTATTATTATTTGAGTATATCCATTGCTATCAATTCAATTCAGACTCACAGCAACCCTATATAGAGTTCCCAAGGCTGTAAATCGTGACTGAATCAGCCGATTCAACATTCTCCCTCAGGGTTTAAACTACTAACCTTGTGGTTAGCAGTCCAATGCTGATTCCACAGCACCATCTGGGCTGCTTTTACTTGAGAATAGTAGGCAATATTTTAATTTATAATGTCTTGGTTGTAGTTTCTTCTTCCTATAATATAGACAAAAAAGTCATGTTTTAAAGCATTTAGCTCTTGTGTCTTGTAACTTTTTTGAGGAGTGGGGGACACATTTATAAAGAAATCAGTGAAAAATTTTCTTATCTCTCTTTGCAAAACAGACCCCTCTGTACTACTTTACAGAGAGTTGTGCCTCTCTGTCCCTCTCTGACAACTTTATCCCTGCCCTTGCACCTTTGGTAACCACGCTCCTCTCTTTCCAAAGTGGCATCACACCTGTTTTATACAAATGTGAGTCAAAAATTATTTGCACTCTGGTTATATTAAAATACTCATTCACATCCCTGGCTGATGACAACCTTGTACATACACGTGAAATGATTCTGTTGCATAGAAGACTGGCAGTGGATTATGTGGCATATCATTTGCAAATCAGTTATGTCTCTGCCTATTAATAATCCATGACAGACTCAGGTTTTGAAACGTTTGTGTGAGCATAAACAGAAGTGTTTGGACATCTGCAAACAAATTTTGGACCTATACTCAAAGGAAGGTAAAATGTTGTTAAAAAAAATCATTACTGGCAATGAGATCTGTATTCATCACTATGAGCCTGAGAGTAAACAGCAGAGTATGGAATGGAAACACCCTCAATGGCCAACCAAGCAAAAGTTCAATAGTCAACCATCAGCTGGGAAATTGATGCTTGCAGTTTTCTGCAGGATTCTCAAAGCCCAGTACTGTAACACTACCAGGAAAAATGTTCAACAATCAACAGTATTCATTACAGTGAGATGCTCACTGAAGATCTGAAATCTAAACTTCAGATTAAATACAGAGAACTGCTATCTAAGTGAGTTGTGATCTTGCATGACAATGCACGTCTGCACACCTCTGTCCACACTATTGACACTCTGTAAAAACTTCATTTTGAGGTGTTAAAGCATTCTTCCTATAGTAGTCATCTTGCTCTATTAGACTTTCTCCTGTTTGTTCCTCTAAAAGTAGCCCTTCAAGGATGAAGAGTTACCTGTGATAAAGAAATGAAGATAGCAGTGAATTCATGGCTCACACTTAGCCTAAAACATTTTTAAATAAGGGAATGCAAAAGCTTGTTGACAGATGGACAGTGTATTGAAAAGCAAGGCTATTACATCAAAAAATGAATTTGTCTTTTTCTAAAAGTTGATTAAGATAAATTCTACAGCCAGAGTATGGATAATTTTTGACTCTCCCTTGTATTTCTGTCTTCTTGTGGAAACTTTTTCTACTTTAAGATTTTATGCACTTTTCCATGGTATCCTGGCTACTGGAAACATTATTATAATAAACAAACATACAAACCCAGTTGCCATCAATTTCTTCCAAGTCATGGCGACCTCATATGTTACAGAGGAGAACTGTGCTCTATGGGATTTTCAAGCTTGTAATCTTTCTGACGGAATCCTGTTGTGGTGTGGATTAATGTGCTACACTGCAAAGTTGGTCTGAATCGCAAGTTAGCGGTTCAAGCTCACCAGCTTCTCCTTGGAAACCCTATACAGGGTCGCTATAGATCGGAACCAACTCAATGGCACTTAAAAATAACAAATCTTTCTGAAGCAGATAATAGGACTTTCTCTTGAGGCATCTCTGGGTGGGTTTGAACCACCAACCTTTTGGTTAGTAGTCAAGCCTTTATTGATGCCAGCCATAGAGTCATTGAGTCATTATATAATATATAGTATGATATTTAGAGGTAGCCTGGGGGCACAATGGTTAAATACTCACTTGCTAATGGAAGTATTGGCAGTTTGAACTCACCCTGTGATTCTGCAGAAGAAAGACCTGGAGATATGCTTCCATAAAGATTACAACCAAGAAAAGCCTTTGGAGGGGGGAGGTGAGCAGTTCTAGTCTGTCATGGGGAGTCACTGTGAGTCTGAATCAACTCAATGGCACCCAACAACAACAACAAATATGACATTTGACCATGAGTTCCCTGACATTTTTCCTCAAATTGCCTCCCAACTCCCAAGAGCCTTATATAGACCATGTTGCTTGAAGTTGGAGCTGTTCCTTTAGGCTCTGGCATTAAAGTCTTTCTGATTCAAAAGGGATCACACAATATGGAAATAAATAGAAAAAAAAGATCATTGTAAAGTTTGAGTTGTTTCCCCACCAATATTTCTGCATATTTAGACAAAAAAGAGTTATGCTTAAGGCCCTTTCCATTCAGAAATGACTGTAAATGAAGAACTTTCGTAGAGCTTAATGGGAGGCTTAGGACTTCCTCACAAATTAGCTTCAACAATGTCTATTAATATAAAGCCCCTCACTTGCCAATTCCAATTCATATTCAAGGTTGTCTGTTTATATACAAGTACATACTTTTGGCTTTATTCCATTGATGTAAAGCAGAAATATGGGATTCATTTAAACACCATCACAGTGCACATAGTAAAGTCATGTTACCAAACAGCTTTTATCAAATATTTTTATTTACTTCAACAGAAAACATTAAGCTAGTACTAAGTAATTTTTCTTCTGACATCAATATTTTACTTGGATTGGTATGAAAAATATTGAGTAACACTAAATTATTGTTTATGGCATATTTATTAAAATTGGGGTACATATATATTTGATGAAAATATTTATACTCTCAATAATATATAAATTGTCAAACGGTGCTATTTACATCTTCCAGACAGGTAAGACAATCACCCTTGAAGTGGAACCCAATTACACCATTGAGAATGTCAAGGCAAAGATCCAAGACAAGGAAGATATCCCTCCTAACCAGCAGAGATTGATCTTTGCTGGGAAACAGCTGGAAGATGGGTGCATATTGTCTGACTACAACATCCAGAAAGAATCTCCCCTGCACTTGGTCCTGCATTTGAGGGGAGGTATCTAAGTTGTGTCTCCTTTCTTTTAAGCTTTCAAGAAATTTCACTGCACTTTTCTGTCAATAAAGTTGTTGCATTTCCCCCACCAAGAAAAGTAACTAAAGCAGTAGTCTTCTCTTTACAGAAAAATAATGAACAAAATTCATATTAACAAATCTAATAATGTAACATGAATATTCTCTGAATAAAACAAAGTATTTCCTCCTTCCTGCTATTGACTGGAGAAGCAAATAGGAAGGTAAGTAAAAATATATTGCTACAGAATCATAGAAACTTTTATTAGATAAAAATACCTCCCCCCAAAAATGACGTCAGCTTGAGAACTAAGGTGAATCTGACCCAAGCAATGGTATTTTCTTTTTCTTTTTTTTTTATGTTTTATTGTGAATTATATGATAGTTTACATG
>NW_006408529.1:18303335-18304485 GCF_000296735.1 Chrysochloris asiatica | reverse complement strand
GCTCAGGATCGGGCAGTGTTTCGCTTTGTTGTTCATAGGGTTGCTATGAGTCGGTACCGACTCGATGGCACATAACAACAACAACAATATCCAAAATGTGAAGGTTTTGTTTATTGACTTATAACTCATACAGGAGAATTGTCCCCAAATTGAGGATGACAAATAGACTGAAAATCCAAATAGCATTCTTTTTTGATAATATATGAAGGTAGCTCAAAAAGTATTGATACTAGGTTTCTAGGTGATAAATGTGTGGGTTTATTCCAAACAAAATATGTTTAAACATGTCTCTGCCAGCAGTGGATGGCTGAAGACAAGTTACCTGAGTAATAGGCATATCTTAGTCTTATTAGGGTGCCTTCAAAAGGAAAAAAAAAAAAAAAAAAAAAGTTCAATCAATCAAAGCAGTCATTTCCAAGGGGATTTTATTTACTAGGTGAGATACACTGAAGGCAGAGAGGTCAGTTCAAAAGGATATGACTGCTGTTTAATGTGATCACAAATGGGTAATCTTCATAGATTTTCTCAAAGAGTATTTTAAAGAAGTTTGAAGTAAATTGAAAACTGCATTTGTTTAGAAAAACTTCAGAAAAGTTGCACCAAGTAATTTATTTTATATTTCAACAATGCACCTGCTCATTCATCTGTCCAACAAGAATTTCATTGAGAAATCTTACCTCATGCACCCTATAGTGCTACTCTTGCCCCTTCTTTTTGTTTCCAACTCTCAAAGAACATTAAAATGAACATGATTTGAGTCCCTTGAGGATACAAAGACAGATTTGTTTGCTCTTTTGGAAGCACACAGTATTTTCAGCATTTTTTGCAAAAAGCATAATTCAAATACATTAGTTCTCTTGTCTTCCTTATTCTTTGTTCAGCTTTCACATGTATGTGAGGTGATTGAAAATATCATGGCTTAGGTCAGGGGCCACCTTTTTGCTCAAAGTGATATCTTTGATTTTCAATACTTTAAAGAGGTCTTTCGCAGCAGATCTGCCCAATGCAGTACATTGTTTGATTTCTTGACAGCTGTTTCAATGAGCATTGATTGTGGATCCAAGTAAAATGAACTTCAATATTTTCCCACTTATCACGATGTTGTTTATTGGTCCAATTGTGAAGCTTTTATTTTGAGTTTGACTTCTGG
>NW_006408529.1:18296521-18298915 GCF_000296735.1 Chrysochloris asiatica | reverse complement strand
TCATAGAGATCCTGTACAGGGTTTGCAAGGAGTGGCTGATAGGTTTGAATCACTGATCTTGTGATTAACAGTCTAATGCTTATGCTATACCACCACACCAGGATGCCATTAGTTGTCGCAACAAATGTAAATTAAATAAATTCCCTAGATAGAAGAGAGATTAAATTAAAAACAAAGATGCCTTATGCTATTTACCTGAGACTTACCTAAAACATAAGAGACATAACAATTTAAAAAAAAGTTGGCATGTGACAAAATAAACTTTGGGGTAAAAAGTATAATTAGAAATAAAACAAGCAGATGCTACATACTCATAAAAGTTTAAAACCACTAGAAGACATAGTTCTAACTTATTTTTGCCTCATTCATGGCCTTAGGGTAATAAAACACTTACTAAAGGAATTTCAAGGACATGAAAAAAGTTTACAATTATAATTGATGATTTCAAATCACCAGTTATTAAACCTCACATGTCAGTTTGTCACATTGTGTAGGCTTGCACATTGCTGGGTGCTATGCTACTGGTGTTTCAAATACCAGCAGAATCACCCACAGTGGACAGGTTTTACCTATGCTTCTCATCTAAGAACAGATTAGGAAGAAGGAATTGTTGTTCCACTTCTGAAGGATAATTCCTGAAAATCTTATGAATAACAATAAGGCATTGTCTAATATCATGCCAGATGTTGAACCCCTCAGGTTGGAAGGCACTCAAATTATGACTGAAGAAGAGCTGCCTCCTTAAAGTAGAGTGGACCTGAATGTTGCCTTCATTTACTGATTGGGCACCCCTCAAAACCAAAAGAAACTGATGCAAACATCTATTAATAATTGGGATGTGGAATGTACAAAGTATGTATCCATGAAAATTGGAAGTAATCAAAAATTAAATGGAATGTATAAAGATCAACTTCCTAGGTCTTAGTGAGACAAAATGGACAGGTATGGGCAGCTGTGAATCAGACAATGTTATGGTTAATTATGTTGGGAATGACAAAGTCAAGAAGAATGGAATCACAATCATCACCAGAAATATTTCAAGTTCTATCTTGAAATACAATGCTGTCTGTCATATGACAGTATCTAAATGCCTACAAGAAACTAGTTAATACAATTATTATTAACATTTATACACCAACCACCAAAGTCAGTGATTAAGAAATTAAATTTTACCCGCTTCTGAAATTGATCAAATATACAATCAGAATGCATTGATAATTACTGGTGATTAGAATATGAAACTTGTAAACAATGTGGAGGGATCAGTAGTTGGAAAATATGATCTTGGCGATAGAAATGACAGAGTTTGGCAAGACCAGCAATTTATTAATCGCAAATACTGTTTTTCAACAACATAAATGGTGACTATACACGTGAATCTTGCTGAATGGAATACACAGGAATCAACTTGAGTTCATGTATGGGAAGAGATGATGGAAAAGCTCAATGTCATTAACTAAAACAAGTTCAGGTTGAAGCTGAAGAAAATTAAAACAACTCCACAGTCTTGGGTATATTCCACCTGAATTTAGAGATCATCTCAAGAATAGATTTGACACAGTGAACACTACTGACTGATTACCAGAAGAGTTGTGGGATGACATCAGTAACACAATACATGAGGAAAGTAAAGGGTCATTAAAAAGACAAGAAAGAAAAAGAAGAAGAAAAACTAAGTGGATGTCAGAAGAAATTCTGAAACTTGCTCTTGAATTTAGAACTGTTGTTATTCTTAAGAGCCATTGAGTTGGTTCCAACTCATAGTGACCCTGTATAGGGCTTCCGAGGAGTGGCTGGTGAGCTTGAACTGCTGACCTTGTGGCTCAAACCAACTTTGCAGCCAAGTTCATTAACCCATAGTGCCACATTGAAACTCTGTAAAGTTTGGCAGTGGTGGGAACTCAGTGTAGTAAAAGATCTGAAAAGAACATTTCAAAGTACAGCTTGAGATGACAAAGTCAAGTATTATAATGAAATGTGCAAATATCTGAAGTTAGAAAACCAAAAGTGATGAACATGCTCAGCATTTCTCAAGTTGACATAACTAAAGAAAAAATTCAAGCCTTGGGTTTCTGTAATGAAGGAATCTATGGGCAAAATATTGAATGATGTGGGAAACATCAAAAGAAGATGGAAAGAGTACACAATCACTGTACCAACAACAACAACAAAAAAAAAATTGGTTGGCGTTCAACCATTTCAAGAGGTATTATGTGATGAAGAACTGATGATACTGAAGGAAGAAGTCCAAACTGCACTGAAGGTATTAATAAAGCACAAGGCTTCAGGAATTAACAGAATACCAAGTCACATGTCTCAACAAACTGATGCAGAGCTGGAAGCACTCATAAGTCTATGTCAAGAAATTTGGAAAACAGTGATCTGGTCAATCAA
>NW_006408529.1:18291547-18295856 GCF_000296735.1 Chrysochloris asiatica | reverse complement strand
AGTCCATAACCATGGATAACATTATGAAAAGTGGGAATTTTAGAACACTTAATTATGCTCATATGGAACCTGTATGTAGAACAAGAAGCAGCCTTTCAAACAGAACAAGGGGATATTGTTTGGGGGAGGGAGAGCCCTCTATAATCCTATGATTGGGTCTCAGTCTTTTAGTGAGCCCGAGCCTCTGAGTTGTGACTGGGTTGAGACCTTCTGAACTGCTTTTCAACTTCCCTCCCTCTACCCATTCCGTTTAGACAGGAAGATTAAAGGAGGAGGGTAATTCCCTAATCCCAAATTGGTTAACCCCAAAACAAAATGCACTAACACTGCTGCTGAGTTGATTAAACTTGGATTTCCAAGGCTGTAAATCTTTACAGAAACAGACAACCACATCTTTCTCCCCAGGAGTGGCTGGTGGGTTCAAACCACTAACCTTTTGTTTAGCAGCCAAGCATTTAATGAAGGTACCCCCAGGACTCCTTCCCAGATTGGTTACCCACTGGTGTCGAGTCACATTTTATAGTACAAAGCAGAATGACTCCATAGCTTTTCTGAGACTTCAAATCTTTATAGAAGCAGACTGCCTCGTCTTTTTCATGTGGAGTGGTTGGTGAATTTGATTTACCAACCTTTCAATTAGCAACCGAACATTTAACCTACTGTATCCCCAGAGCTCCTCTCAAGTTGGTTGTTGCTGTTAAATGCTGTCTAGTTGGTTCTTACTTGTAGCTACTCTGCAGCGGGTTTCCAAGAATCATCTGGTGAATTTGAATTCCCAACTTTGTGATTAGCAGTCCAGTGCTACAGCACCAAACTGAGACTTCTCCAAGTTTCTTGTTGTTGTTCGTAAGTGGCTCTGACTTATAGCAACCCTGCATAGGGTTTCCAAATCTAAGCTGATTACATTCTGGTAAAATGGACCCTTTAGGACACGACTTTGCTAATGAGAATAGAATGTCCTGGGTATATTTCCCCTAATCCTGCTGGAAGCAAGAAGGGATCTTCCTCCTGAGAACCTGGTGGTGTTTCTGGAGGTAAAACCCAGCAAAGTCTGAGGGACCCTTAAGGAAAATTTTTATCTTTCAAACTAGTTCCTCAGACTCCAGCAATTAACTGATTACCCTTTAAATAAACATTTAAAGACTCCAAGAGCAGTCCTGATGTGGCTCTGTCTGTACCATATGCACTGGACTGCTAACCACAAAGTTGGTGGTTCAAACTCACAGCCGCTCCTCAGAAACCCTATTCAGAGTTGTGATGAGTTGGAACCAACTCGGCACTTAACAACATTAGTACTTTTATTGAACTGTTATAAAGTACAGGGAAAAATTAAATTTCAGGTCTTCAGACTAGGAATACAGTGTTCTTTCCATTTATTAAATTTTTCTTTTATGAGTTTCAGGAAGTTTTGAGTATTTTTGTTTTGTTTTCCCATATTGGCAGCAAATTGATGGTCAAACCAGTACCTAGCAATTTTACAGTGATGGCTGGTATGTGTCAGATCTTTTATCGAATTATGTGCTCCATCTAATTTTAACTGGTATTTAAGAAAGTACATACAATTTTATCACCTGCAAATATTGATTCTTTACATTCTGTTCTTTAAAAAAATTTTAATTATCTCAGTTCATTATAAGAAACATCCAGTACAGTGCTAAATAGGCATGGTGTTAACTCCTTTTTCCTACCAAAAGGAGAATAATTCTAACATTTACCTTTTAAGACTTAGACATTATTTATTTATTTTTTTATTGTGATAAGTGATAGTTTATATGGCAGAACATCAGAACACCAGTTTTGCATTCAAATAATCGCATTTTGTTTCATTGTAATGATTACAATTCCTTTTTTTGATGTACTCAAAATCATGCAAGCATATATAATCATTTAAACAACCAAAGGACACATTTTGCAAACCAGTCTCCTGCCTGCCAGCACACAGCCTCTCTCTTTCTATGAGTCTAGAGACCTCAGCTACTCTTCTCTCCATGCCATCACTTCTGCCTCCATCTCTGGTGTCGCTGCTTCTCTGGTTAGGATCCAATGTTACACTCATGCTCTTCCCTCTTACTGGTCCTAGTGTACTCTGTTCCTGGAATGCAAGCTTAACTACTCCCTCCTTTTTGTTACCCATATTCTATCACTTCCACTCACAGGTAGACCAACAATTGTGACAATCACAAATAGTCATGATAATAATTTGTCACTATTAAATCAAAAGAATCCTATCTCCATCTCCTTTCACTAGACTCATCTAGACAAGATGGAAACTATTCAGTGGGGATTCTACCTTCCCCCACTCACTCTGAAAGTAAACTCCCTCATGAAACTTGTAAGTCAGCCATTTGGTGCCTTTATAGCCCTCCCACACTCTATTTTAGGTAGCCAATGTCTAAGTTGTCCATCCCTCTCAACCCTGTATACTGAACGGATATTCTTGATCCTTGATTTGAAGATTTCCTCCCTCACTGTTGGTATTTTGTGCTACTGCATCTACAAGTTAGGTCAAGTTCATAAAATTATAGCAATTTACACGTGCTTCCTGTGTCTAAATTCTTTAAGTTCCTCTAGTCAAGTTCTGATCATCAAGCTATCCAAACTAGGTCAAATGGGTACTATCTGCAAGTTTTGGAGTTCTTGCGCATCTTCCCTCACTTCATATCAGCTGGACAGTTTACTCTTAGCTCGAGTCCCCAGTGGCTAGGTAAGTGTCCATGGGCTCAGAAGTTCACAAGTTTCTCCAAACTTCAGACCAACCTGCCCTTCCTCTTTTCTCTTTCATCTCAAGGTCAACAGGAGTCTATAGAACACAGTTAAGCTCAACCATTGTCTTCATTACTGCCTTTTCCCCACTTCTACTCACAGGTAGACCACCATGGTCACCAGCAAGTCTATAAGCCTGCTTGTGTATTACCTTTGAGTTTCAGTCTTGAGAAGAGGTTTGTCTTGAAGTGAGTTGATGACTTGCCTTCATGGCTCCCAGGGGAACAGCTTGTTTGCTCTTATCATAGCCAAATAGTCTGTTTCTTCTCCTCCTCCTCCTCCTCCTTCTCTTTACCTGCTGATTTTTCTTTCAAGAAGTATCTTCTGTTCCTCTAAGCTGCTCTGGGTTGGTCTTCATGTCCTTTCATGTGGGAATATCTTACCTCAGAAGGTTCTGTATGTGGTGACTTAGACATTATTTTGAAATAAATATTCTTTATAATGTTAATACTTACTTTCTTACTTTACAGAGATGCTTAAAAACATTGGGGAAAAAAGGGTCAATTTCTAAAGATGTCCTTTCAACAAATACTGATATGATAATGTAGTTTATCTCTTTTCATCTACTGGTATGAATTATATTTATATAGTTTAGTGCTTTATATCCTTGGATTCCTGAATTAACACTATTTGGTCATGAAGAATTATTCTTGGAAAAGACCTATTTATCCAGTCCATTTAATGCATAGATTAATTCCCAAACTCCTTTCTTAATGTTCTCATTCTCTGTAGCTATTTCCTCTTTCGCCTCTGCAGCTCATCTATACATATATATTATACACTGCAATTCTGAGGCCAAGAACTATATTTTAAGCATAGTGCCAAGTAGGCAAAACATTTCATGAACTAGTACATTAATGAACAAAAGGGAATTTATTTCAATCTGGGACTTTAACATTAAAGCACAGATGCAACAAAGATATGAAAGGGAAAACGGTAGATGTGCTGACTTGTTGTTGTTAAGTGCCGTTGAGTTGGTTTCAACTCATACTGACCCTGTGCAGAGTTTCCAAGGAGCAGCTGGTGAGTTTGAACTGTCAAACTTGCGGCTGAAACTGACATTGTAGTCCAGTGTAGCATCCTGCAGAGCTATACCAGGACTCTTTGTGCTGACTAGTACATGGGATATATGCGGGCCTTGCCAGCATTTGGCAGCTCTACTGAAAAAAAAAAAAGAAAATTGTCCCAGGCTGCTGTCGTCTTATCAAACTCTTCAGAATGGCTCCCATTCTCTGGTGGATAGTAGTTACATATTGAGGTTACCTCAGATGGCTATGTTAAAATACTTTTTAAAGTTATAGGGTGAGAATGTGCCAGATATGGACTTCAGTGTCTGCATGGAGACCATTGGGGGTTTGGTGGCTAAAGACATTTCAGGTGTATATTGTACCTGGAGTCTTGGTGAGGCGCTGCAGGATAATATGCTGGACTGGAAGGCAGAGACAGTAGAGAAGATCAATATCATCAGCCAAAACTAGGGCAGGGCAGAGTGTGGAACAGACCATTAACTGCTCATATGAAAGTTCAGACTGGAGCTGAGGAAAAG
>NW_006408529.1:18272117-18289042 GCF_000296735.1 Chrysochloris asiatica | reverse complement strand
GCTATGAATCAGTTCCAACTCGATGGCACCTGACAACAACAACAACAACAATCAATATTCCTAGGAATCAGCAGTTCAGAAATGACAAGACATATGGCATTAGGCAAATCTGTTTTAAAAGACCTCTTTAAAGTGTTCAAGAGCAAAGATATCACAGATAAGTTGTACCTGACTGAAGACATGGTATTTTTAATAGCCTCATAAGCATTTTAAAGATTGGATAAAGAATAAGGAAAATTGTAGAATAATTGACACATTTGAGTTATGGTGTTGGAGGAGAGGAGAGTATTAAAAGTACCAGGGATTGCCAGAAGACCAAACAAATCTGTGTTGGAAGTACAGCCACAATGCTCTTTAGAAGCCAGAATGATGAGACTTTGTCTCTCATATTTGGACATGTTATCAGGAGGGACCAGCCCATGGAGAAAGGCATCCTGCTTAGTAAAGTGCAGCGTCAATGCCAAAGAGGAAGACCCCCCAACATGAGATGGATTGGCACAGAGGCAGTGGCAATGAGCTCAGACTTAACAATTGTGAGGATGGTGCAGGACTGGGAAGTGTTTGGTTCTGTTGTGCCTAGGGTCACTATGAGTCAGAACAGATTTGTGGGTTAATGTGCTGGACTGCAAGGTCGGTAGTTGAAGCTCATCAGCCGCTCCTCGGAAACCCTATACAGGGTTGCTATGAGTCAGTACCAACTCAATGGTATTTAACAACAACAACAATTGTACCTGTAAGAAATCTATTAGAGAAGAGTTCACTGAGTTGCTGGGTATATAAACAAAGTTGTTGCTAATTTCAAGCTATCCCACCTGTGGCATTTGAAACAAAATGAAACATTTGTAGGTGCTGTGAGTCAGCATTCTCAGTTGAGTCGTCTGTACTTTTTAGTCAACAGAAATACCCATTCTTGTTCTGACTGACTGAGAAAACAAGCAAAGGAATGCAGAAATTGAAGACAGTATTTTTTAGATAGTGATTAAAAATCTCAAAATACAAGTAATTTTTTGGAAAGATGATAAAAATTATTGCCTTTGCAGTATATAGGGTGGAGGTGGGAAAAGTAAGGAAAGGGATATTTTTGTTGTTTTTTTCATGATGGATGCAATACCTGCTTCTTAGTCAAATCAACAGTGGCTGCCACAAAGTGGAATCCCAGTCATGAGGATTATGTGTGTGTTAGAGTAGAATTGTGTTTGATGGGGTTAATTTTTCAGAAATGGACCTCCATTTCTTTCTTCCCAGGTGCCTCTGGTTGGATTGAAAGAGTAACCTTTTTGTTAACAACGGAATGTGTCAATCCATTAACCTTTTCATCTCGCAGTGATTCCAAACGTTCCTTGGTATTTCTACATCCTGATGTGGCACTGTAGGATACGCAGTGGACTGCTAATCACAAGATCAGCAGCTCAAATCCACCAGCCGCTCTTCAGAAATCCTATATACAGCGTCGCTATAGGTTGGAACAGATTCGACGGCACTTAACAACAATAACAAACTAACCTTGCAGTAGATTGGTGGTGGTTATGTGTTGTCGAGTCGGTTCCGACTCATAGCGACCCTGTACAGGGTTTCTGAGGCTATAAATCTTTACGGGAGCAGAAAGCCTCATCTTTCTCCTGCGGAACCGCTGGTAGTTTCGAACTACTAACCTTGAGGTTCGCAGCCTGATTCCTAAACACTACGTTACCAGAGCTCCTTTGCAGTATATCAGTTGACTACAATTTGATTACCATTTTGAGGATAAGGAATCGGAGTTGCATGGTGCCTGACTAAATTGACTCAAGTTGGCATTTGAACCCATGAAGTTGATTGGTGAAATGTCCTAAAGACTAAAGACAATGAATGGAAGCCCAAAGCTCCCTACAAAGAAAATCTTGGCTTGCGCATTTGGGGTTCCTCAACCTGATGGCGCTGTAGGATAGGCACTGGACTGTTAGCAGCAAGGTCTGTAGTTCAAATTCAGCAGCGGCTCCTGGGAAACTCTATACAGGGCAGCTATGAGTTCGCACCTACTCAAAGGCACTTAACAACCAACACTACCACATAGACAGGCGGCTTAGCCTAGGCTCCTCGCACGAGGGCGCTGTTGGCATGTGGTGTGAAGTCTGGGCAGCGTGCACCCTAGTCAAAGAACCTTGGCAGAGGACAGCAGGTGTCATCAGGCTGTGGCAGCAAGTGCAAGGTGGGCTGCTGGCCACAGAGAGGTGGTGTAGCAGGTGGAGTTGGTAGGGGGGCTTTGAAGCAACGCTTGGGACAGGGACCCAGGGGCGGCGTACGCTGTGAAGTGCATAAGAAGTGTCGGATCGCTGCCGCTCTGAGGTCTGGGAAGTTGCACGAGTCCTGGCAGTGAGATGGCTGGGCAGCGGTGAAGCCCACAGCAGGGACCATGCGGGGCAATGGCAGCGTGCTGCTCAACACCTCTCAGCCGGCGCTGGGCGCAGAGGAGGACTCGCGCCCGCGGCCCTCGTGGCTAGCCTCCACTCTCGCCTTCATCCTCATCTTCACCATCGTGGTGGACATCCTGGGCAACCTCCTGGTCATCCTGTCTGTGTATCGGAACAAGAAGCTGAGGAACGCAGGTAGGGGCTCTGGGGCCTCATGGGCTGAGCCAGCAGCCCGTAAGTTTTGCCCGACATCACTGTGGACTTCCCTGGGCAACTTTCAGGAACACAGTACCTTCAACTCTCAAAGGACTTTTGCTAAGAAAGTTCAGTTCTTGTTCTTTCAATCTGGGACTTTGGCAAATACAGAGTGCAGGCTGTCTGTATACTTTTCCTTTAGCTTGCCCATGGAAAGTGTCTTTTCACAACAATCGAGAGTCTTCATTCAGTCCCTAAGTGTTGAGAAACTGTGCTGTCTTCACTTTATTGGGAGGGCAGAACTCCACCCAATAGTTACCAGTTCTGAGTTTTATTGAAATGAGGGGCACCCTGTACAGGTTGCAGAAAATTACTTAATAAACTCTTTCAAATTAGATGAAGGAATTTATCAATTTCTTAGTTTTAATAAGAATTATTAAAATAGTTTTTCCCAACTTTACTACAGTACAATAAAAACTGGCAATATTATACAGCAATGATTGTAATTTTGATGTCAGCAGTAGTTTTCAGTAATTAGCCTCCACTTCAAAAGAAGCCATATGTTACTAAATACGTCTCTAAGGTGACAGACAGTTACTCTTCTAAGTGGAACAAATTTACATTTTTAAACAGAAATTGTTGTGGTAAAAAGTATATTTACATGTAACATATTACAAAAGCTATTTTTGCCCTTGAGTTAAACTTGTTTTTTCCTCCAAACAATAGAATAAAACTGGTTTATCTCCAGTAGGAACCTGAAGATGGTTTGTCTATAGAAAGGTGTTCTTTCAGACCTGTAAATGATGATCAGGAGTTTGGTTCTCTGAATATTCCCTTCTATTAGTTGCAGGCAAAACCTTTGGAGAAGAAAAACGAACCTTGCACTTGCTTGTTTGCCAAAAGTGTGATTTTTGTTCTAACCAGGGAGCTGATAGCATTAGCTTTGTTTAGTTTAGGTGGGCTTCCCCACCACCTTTCCTTATTGCTGTCAAGTGGCACCCAGTTGGTTCTAATGTATAGCAGCTCTATGTACAGGGTTTCCAAGAAACAGTTGGTGAGTTTGAACCGCTAACCTTGTGGTTAGCAGTCCAGTGCTTATCCTACAATGCCACACCAGGACTTCCCCCCTTTTCCCACTACTTGGGAAATGCATAGTTTAAGAATGAGTTAATAAGCACCTGAGAACATGAACTGAATTTGAATAATCTCACTTCATAGATGATGGACTTAAAACTAGAGGAATTCTTGCCTTTTCAAGAAGAGACGTTTTCCTTCCAAACAATAAAAGTAGCTTTCTATGACTCAAACGTGGTTCTGAGGACTTCATCTGTGATGCCAGAGTGAACCTTCTGGCTAACCCTGTAATAAGTAGCATTACTGTCTCCATTTTACAGAAGAACTGAGGACACAGCTTAGTCGAGCGCTGTGCATGGCGGGGCAAGTCTCCTTCCAGGAGTTTGCCTCCAGAGCTCACTCGGCTTCATTGCCAGAAACAACTGCAGCACTCGTGAAGTTTGAATCCTGCAGAAGCTCTTGTTTAAAAATAGTTCACATGCCTGCAAAAACTGCGCTGCTTGTATTTTATGGGGATCCCTTATGGAAAGCACTTCTTTTTTTCACACTAATTTGTACTTTGTTCATTTGCTAAATAACTTTGGGATTGTGCAATCTATAATATACAACATTCCCGTAGCTGCATTAGGATAAATTCAATGAGCTTCAATCTGTTCAGCCTTTGAACATTCTAATTTTTATAACTAGGGCTTTTTGTTAAGATGTACCACTGTTGCAATTCAGACCATTTGCAGCTTTCTAGAATAGATGGTAAAGTCCTGGTGTGGCACTGTGGGATATTGCAGCTGGACTACAAGGTCGATTTGAACTGCAGGGTCGGCAGTTTAAATTCACCAACTGTTCTCGGAAACCCTATACAGGTTCGCTTTCAGTCAGAATTGACTCGAAGTCACTTAACAACAACAACAGAATACATGGTAATTTGAAACAGTGATTGAGACAGCCATTTCAAATATGAGTTTTGGGGTGCTTATTGGGAATTCTTTGGGAGGGCAGTGGTTCCAGACGATAAGCATTGGACTGTGAACTACAAGGTTCACAGTTTAAGCCCACAAGCCACTCCAGAGGAGAAAGATGAGCCTTTATGCTTCCATAAAGATTTATAGTCTCAGAAACCCTATACAGAGTTGCTATGAGTTGGAACAGACTCGACGGTACTTAACAACAACAGCAATTGAAAATTCTTATTACTTGTGTTCTTTTTGGCGTTGAAAATTGGAAAATGTTAAAAGAAAATGCAAGTGACAAAAACACAAAGACATCTAAGCTTTGAACTGGTACTTCTGACAATCTCATATAATTGCATGGTCATTGATCCCTTTTCCATCTTTACCTCTTAAAGGGATTATGTTGATATTTGACTTCCTAGAAAGGATATTGGCAGGGCACCGGCCAATCAGAACAGACACAGGTTTCAAACAAATCAGTAGGTTCTTAGGTGTTGCCAGAATGTCTTCCCCACTCCTGTCCAAATTTAGCTGCTAGACTTGAATATGTCATGTTCTTATCTTCTGAGTAAACATAATAGTAAAATAGGAGATTCATGCACTGGAACACTAAGATTATATCCTTGCCATCTTCCTTCTGACTGAGAAATCAGTGTATTGGAACTTCATTTTCTACATTTGTTAATGTAGGTCACACCTAAAGTGTTAGCCTCACTTAGCGAGATGATGCATATGAAAATATTTTGAAACGATAAAACAGATAATGCTATGTGTATTTTGTTGTTGTTGTTGTTGTTGTTTGGTACTCCTAAGAAGGATGCATTGAGTTGTGAAAAATCACTGTGTACTTTTCTTTATGTGCGTTACACTTACATAAAATCTTTACCAACACACATGTATGTATACATATATGCCTGTACATAAAGTACATATATATACAACATACTTATACATAAGTAGGAGTCCTAGTGCGGCACTGTAGAATAAGCACTCAACCACAAGGTCGGTTTGAACTGCAAGGTCGGCAGTTCAAACTCACCAGCTGCTCCCCTGAAACCTATATAGGGTCGCTATGAGTGAAAACTGGCCAGATGGCACTTAATAACAATACATAAAGTTAGAATACAACCATAATTTACCTATTCAGAATTCAATTAGCTGGCAATCAAATCTATCTGGAAATATTGTCAAAAAGTAGAAATCAGTAAAACTGGCAGACTTACCCTAGAGTTAATTTGTTGTAAGGTAACTGAGCGTTTTACTAACTGTAATGCTGGTTTCTAGGTCTAGATTGTTGTTGTTGTTAAGTGCCATTGAGTCAGTACCAACCCATAGCAACCTTATGCATGGCAAAACTAGATTATAAACTGTAAAATAGGAGGAGGATTCACAAACTTAAATAAAACATGCTGGCAAAGAGCACATATTGAAATAGACTCATAAAAAGCAAGTGTGAAAATAGGAATAAGCACATTTTGTAGACAAGTTGTGAGGTAAGAAAGCCTGCCCATGTTTACTGCTCCTGAAAATATCACCGTCCAACAATATGACCCTGAGCCATCAAGGAATGCCCCAATCAGGTAGAGAGTATTTGGCTTAGTAAGAAACTAGGGACATGAGACACTTTAAGAAATATACACAATGGAAACAACTTAATATTTAAAAAAATGGCTTGACACTGTAAAAAAGACAGTAAGTTGTTCCCCCAAAGAAACTGTGCTCTGCCCCTCAGTTATGTCCTGTTGGTTTTGGGTTTATGTTGACTACTCTCCATATTATTTTCTCTATATTGTGTGGAGTATGGAGAAAACATGGATGTTGATCCCTGGAGATCTGGATTTAAGCTGTGGATACACCAGTGCTGTTTAAAAATTCATCTTATTCCTAGACATAGCTACTTAAAAAAAGATTATTTTAAGTTGAAGTGTAAGTTATGTATAGTAAAGTTAAGAGAGTGCACCGTTTACTCATTTTTACTTGTGTATACAACCACTTAAGGAGCGTGGTAGCTCCATGCGATGAGCACTGGATTGAACCACAAGATCTGTGGTTTAAATCTGCCAACTGTTCCATGGGAGAAAGATGAGGCTTTCTGCTACCTCTAAGATTTAAAGTCTTGGAAACTTTAAACAGGGTCACTATGAGTCGGAAGCGAGCCCACAGCACTTAACAACAATACTCATTTAGCCATCATTTTTCAGAAATGATTTTAAATAAGAGAGTTGATAGATGGTGGTATTGAATAAGAATTTATGCTAAGCCTATGTAGCGTAGTGGTTACGAATCGGGCTGCAAACCGCAAGGTCAGCAGTTTGAAACTATCAGCTGCTCTGGGGGAGAAAGATGAGGCTTTCTGCTCCCATAAAGATTTATAGCCTTGGAAACCCTGTTCAGGGTCACTATGGGTTGGAACTGACTCGACAGCACTTAACAACAATAACAATGTACTGCAAACCACCAACCTGATCTCTTTCTGTATTTCTTCCATGATCTCATTGTACCTGTGTTGAACTTGACATTTGCCCTGCATCCATTGCTCAGGTAATGAAGGCTGTAGCTCAGGGCATTCTTTACCTTTTTCCTTTACATCCACCACCAATTCATTGCTACTTCAGCCTGGGTCTCATTGAATGCCTTCAAAGAAAAATGTCTTGACTGAGCCTTGGGTACCACTCTGTTCATCATTTCCCTGGCTTCTCTCTTCTCTTCCCTTTCTGTTCCTTTCCTACTCATTCTTTGCCTTCCATTTTCTCTTCCTGCCCTTTTTCCTTTATTTGTTTCTTACTCCATCAATTACCATAATTATATCCACTCTCAGTACATGTCAGACTTATATTTCTGATTCTTAATTTTCTGTTATGCACCAACCTTTAATTTATAAGCATGTTATATTGTAGAAATTCATGACACTCTCAAAAGAATATTTTATATGTTTTGTCTTTTATACTAACACAGAAAATCCTTCAAACCATCAGTGTGACTGAAATATTACTTAAAATCACAGTGTCACCTGAGATCCAGGAGCTCTTTCCTGAGTTTTGAACCCCTTTGAATCCCACGAGAATTGCACAGAGTGGTTAGAAGGAACTAGGTGGAAGCGTCTCTTATTGTCTCAGAAATGTCTGGAGATAGCTCCGAGGAAAGCAGTTAATGACAAAGGACAGATTTAATGTCAAGGCATATGGTGGAAGCAAGTGTGCTAATAAAGTTAATTATTCTTTTAAAATTCTTATTATTTTTATTCATTAATTTTGTTGGATGTATTAGTGGGGTATGTAGGTAGATGGGCATGACCTTCTCCAGTAAACCGTTCTGTACAAGTCAGGACATGTGTGTGGGGGACGTCCTGAAGGAGGAGGATGGGTGTCAGGCTGGATCGCTCTCAGATTTGTGTGAAGGCCCCCAGGGTGGAGAGTGGCTGGGAGGTTTTGGGTATTCCCTTCATCCCTGGAATAGGGAAGTTATGATTACAGGTTAGGGACCCACATCAGAATCAAGCTAGAAACTTGGGGTAGGAACCAGAAGCTCAAGAAAATACAAAATGGGGCATGGGATTGGACCAAGATGTAGTGAGGGAGAAAGGAAGGGAATAAGGTCCCTCCTACCGGGTGGCACTGGTACAGCTAAGGTAGTGGGCAAGGCAGGGTTGGTGGACCTCCTCGACAAGAAGGTATGGAAGTCATCTTGGTTGGGAAGACTGAGGTAGGGACTGAGATTTTGGTGTTGATGGGAGGCAGCAGGAGATGTGGGGTCCTCAATAACCCCCTGGATTATGGCTGTTGCAGAGAAAGGAAAGAGGATCAGAGTTGAACTTCAGAAGCTCCTCTAGACAATGCAGTGCATAAACTGAGTCTACCATATGGTGGACACACATGCTGGACATTATAGGAAAGCATGGAAGAAGGTAATAAGAATAGATTCAAGGTCTGGATTCCAGAGCTGCTTCACTGACTGGACCTGTGATTTCAGGTAAGAGTGTATTCTTTGGTCTGTTTTTCACATCAGTGAAATGATGGGGTTGGAAAAGAGCTATGAGATTTTTTCCAGTTGATATTTATGGTTATTAAAGTCACTAAAGCATCCCTGCTCCACCACTTGTCTGTAAAGTTGTCAAATCGAGGTGACTTTCATGCTGCTGTGAAGCTGGAAGCTATGCCTAAGCTAAGCTAGGCCCAAATGCCAATAGGGCCACTCATGGTGGACGGATTTCAGTGGCATTTCCAAATTAAGATAGGCTAGGAAAAATGAATAGGCAGTCTACTTCTGAGAGACTGGCCACTGAAAACTGCATGAATAGCAGAGGAACATTGTCTGATATAGAGCTGGAAGATGTACCCTCATGTTAGAGGACATACAAATAAGGCTGGGAAAGAGTTGCCTCCTCAAAGGAGAGTTGACTTTAATGACATGGATGGAACAAAACTTTCAGGACCTTCATTTCCTTATGAGGCACAACTTAAAATGACAAGAAACAGCTGCAAACATCCATTAATAATTGAATGTATGATGTATGAATCTAGGAAAATTGGAAGTCATTAAAAGGAAATGAAATACATAAAGACTGATATCTTAGGTTTTAGTGAGCTGAAATGGACTAGTTTTGTTCATTTTTAATCCAACAATTATATATTACTATGATGGAAACGACAAATTCAACAGGAATGGCACAACATTCATCATCAAAAAGAGCATTTCCAAATTGTATCTTGAAGTACAATGTTGTTTGTTACAGGATAATATCTATATACCCACAAGGACGACCAGTTAATACAACTATTATTCAAACTTATAGACAATGATGAAGAAATTCTATTCAATTCTTCAGTCTGAAATTGATCAAACCTATAATCAAGATGTATTGATAATTACTGATGTTTGGAATGTGAAAGTTGGAAACAAAGAGGAAAGATCAGTAGTTGGAAAATGTAGCTTTGATGATATTAATGATACTGGAGATCACATGATAGATTTTTTCCAAGACCAAAAATTTCTTAATTGCAAATACCTTTTTTTAAAAAATAACAACATAAATGATGACTATACATGTGGACCTCATTAGATGGAATATGTTGTTGTTTTTGTTGTTAAGTGCCATCAAGTCGGTTCCAACCTATAGTGGCCCTCTATAGGGTTTCTGAGGAGCAATTAATTGATGAGCTTGAATCATCAACCTTGCAATTCAAACAGCTTTACAGTCTGGCACATTAATACACAACACCATACCAGGACTCCATAGATGGAATATACAGGAAACAAATTGACTACATCTGTGGGAAGAGATAATTGTCAACTGAAACAAGGCTGGGGGCTGATTATGGAGCAGCCCATCAATTGTTCATATGCAAGCAGAGATTGTATTGTGCCAGAAGAAGGCACTCAAAATATAGCTGGAAGAGAACTGCCTTCTCAAAGTAGAGTTGACCATGATGACAAGGATGGAGTAAAGATTTCCAGACCTTCATTTGCTGACTGCATATAACTCAAAATGAGGAGTATCAGCTGTAAGTATCCATTTATATAATCAGAACATGGAATGTATGAAGCATGAACCCAGAATAATTGGAAGTTGTCAAAAATGAAGGGGGATTCATAAAGTTTGATATCCTAGGTATTTTTTGTCGCTAGGTGTTATCAAGTCAATTCTGACCTATAACGACCCTATGTACAACAGAATGACACACTGCCCGCTTCTGTCCCATCCTCACAATAGCTGCTAGGCTTGAGCTCATTGCTGCTACTACTGTGCTAATTCATCTTGTTGGGGCCTTCCTCTTTTTCTTGGACCCTCCACTTTACCAAGCATGATGTCCTTCTCCAGGGACTGGTCCCTCATGATAATATGTCCGAAGTATGGAAGATGAAAGGAGCTCTGGTAGCATAGTGGTTACAAGTCGGGCTGCTAACCTCAAGGTCAGCAGTTCAAAACTACCAGCCATTCCACAGGAGAAAGATGAGGCTTTCTGCGCCCCTAAAGATTTACAGCCTTGGAAACCCTATGCTGTTGTTGTTATTATTATGTGCTCTGGAGTTGGTTCTGACTCATAGCGACCCTGCATAGGGTTTCTGAGGCTGTAAATCTTTACGGGAGCAGAAAGCCTTGTCTTTCTCCTGTGGAACAGCTGGTAGTTTTGAACTGCTGACTGTACGATTAGCAGTCCGATTCATAACCACTATTTGGTCCCTATGAATCAGAACTGACTCCACGGCACATAATCACCACTACCACCATAACAGATGAAGTTTAGCCATCCTGGCTTCTACGGAGTATTCTGGTTATACTTCTTCCAACACGTGTTTGGTTTTCTGGCAGTTATAGTACCTTTAATATTCTTCTCCAACACCATAACTTAAAAGTATAAATTCTTCTATGGTCATTCTAATTCACTGTCTAACTTTCACATGAATATAAGCATATTGAAAGTACCATGGCTTGGGTCAGGCAAACTTTAGTTCTCAAACTGGTATTTTTGCTCTTGGAATCTTTACAGAGGTCTTGTGCAACATATTTGTCTAATGTAATATGTTGTTTGATTTCTTGACTGCTGCGTCCATGAGTATTGATGGCAGATCCAAGCAAAATGAAGTCTTTGACAACTTCAATCTTTTCTCCATTATCATGTGTTACTTATAGATCCAATGGTGAGGATTTTTGTTTTATTTATATTGAGGCGCAACCTCTCATGAACGCTGTGGTCTTTGATCTTCATCAGTAGGTATTTTAAGTCCTCTTCCCTTTCATTATGCAAGGTTGTATCATCTACATATTGAAAGTTGTTAATTATTCTTCCTCCAGTCCTGATGCCATGTTCTTCTTCATATAATCGAGCTTCTCAAATTATTTGCTCAGTATAAAGATTGAATAAGTATGGTGAAAGAATAAAACCTTGGCACACACCATTCCTGTTTTTAAACCATTCAGTGTCCTCTGGTTCTGTTCACATGAGTGCCATGTACAAGTTCTTCAAGACCACAATTAAATGTTCTGGAGCACTCAGTCTCTGCATTGTTGTCTGCAGCTTGTCATGATCCACACAATTGAAAGCCTTTGCATAGTCATAAAAGCTCAGGCAAACATCTTTCTGGTATTCTTTGCTTTCAGACAAGAGCCATCTGATGTTAGTTATTATATACTTAGTTCCACATCCTTATCTGAATCCTGCTTGAACCTCTGGAAGGTCTCTGTCAATGTACTGGTGTTTCCATTTTTGAATTATCTTTAGCAAAATTTTCCTTGCATGTGATATTAGTGATATTGTTCTATGATTTCCACATTATGTTAGGTCACCTTCCTTTGGAATGGGTCCAAATAGTGATTTCTTCTAATCATTTCACCAGGTAGCTGTATTACAAATTTCTTGGCATAGATGAATGAGTGCCTCCAGTATTGCATCAGTTGGTTGAAAAACTTCAATATGTACTCCATTAATTCCTGCCCAGAGCCTTGTTCTTTGCTAATATCTTCAGTGCACATTGGACTTCTTCCTTCAGTACCATCGGCTCTTGATCATATGCTACCTCTTGAAATGGTTGAATATCAACCATTTGGTACAGTGACTCTGTGTATTCCTTTCATCTTCTTTTGATGCTTTCTGCATCATTCAATATGTTGTCCATGGAATCCTTTGGTATTTCAAGAGGAGGCTTGAATTTTTTCCTCAGTTCTTTCAACTTGAGAAATGCTGCTGAATGTGTTCTTCCCTTTTGATTTTCTAACACGAGACTGTTGCGTATGTGATTATAATAGTTGGCTGGGTCATCTCAAGTTGCCCTTGGAAATATTCTGTTTAGCTCTTTTACTTACTCATGTCTTCAATTTGCTTTACATCACTAAACTGGAAAATACTACACTTCAGAGTGTCTTCTGACAGGTATTTTGGTCATTTCTTTCTTCCTTGTCTTCTTAATGACCTTTTACTTTCTTTCTGTATGATATTCTTGATGTCATCCCATAACTCTTCTGGTCTTCAGTCTTTAGTGTCTGATGCTTCAAATCAGTACTTCAGATGATCTCTAAATTCAAGTGGGATATATTCAAGGTCATATTTTGGCTCTCATGGACTTGTTTTAATTTTCTTCAGCTTCAGACTGAACTTGCATATGAGCAATTGATGGTGTGTTCCACAATTTGTCCCTGGCCTTATTTTGACTGATGATAAGAAATTTTTCCACCATCTCTTTCCACAGATGTAGTGAATTTGATTTCTGTGTGTTCCATCTTTTGAAGTTCATGTGTAGACTAGTTCTTTACATTGTTTAAAAAAAGGTATTTGCAATAATGAAATCATGGGTCTTGCAAAATTCTGTTAAGTGATCTCCAGCCTTATTTCTATCAACTAGGCCATATGTTCCAACTACGTCCTCTTTGTTGCCAACCTTTGCACTCCAATCAAGAGTAATTATAAATACATCTTGATGGCATGTTTGATCAATTTCAGACTGAAGACAATGGTTGTTGTTTTTGTTAAGTGCCATTGAGTCAGTTCTGACTCATAGTCACCCTGTATAGGGTTTCTGAGGAGCTTCTGGTCAGCTTGAACTGCCGACCTTGCAGTTCAAACGGCTTTTGCAGTCTGGAGCATTAACCCACAGCGCCACACCAGGACTTGGAAAATAATGGTAGATTTCTTCACCAATGACTTTAGTGGGTAGTGCATACATTTGAATAATAGTGGTATTAACTGGTCATTCTTGTTTGTTGTTGTTGTTAGGTGCCATTGAGTTGGTACCAATTCATAGCAATGCTATGCACAACAGAATGAAACACTGCCTTGTCCCTCACCAACCTCACAATCGTTGCTATGCCTGAGCCCATTGCTGACACCACTTTGCCAATCATCTTGTTGAGGGACCCTCCACTTTACCAAACATGATATCCTTTTCCAGCGACTAGTCCCTCTTGATAACATGTCCAAAGTATGAAAGATGAAATCTGGCCATCCTGATATTTGAAGAGCATTCTGGCTGTACTTCTTCCAACACAGATCTGTTTGTTCTTTGGCAGTACTTTTTATATTCTCCTCAAATACAATAATTCAATAGCATCATGTCTTCCTTATTCACTGTCCAAGCTTCACATGCATATGAGGGTCTTGAAAATACCATGGATTTGGCCAGTTGAAACTTAATCCTCAAACTGACATCTTTGCCCTTGAGCACTTTAAAGAAGTGTTGTGCAGCAGATTTGCCCAATGCAATACATTGTTTGATTTCTTGACCGTTGCTTCCATGAGTGTTGGTGGTTGATCTAAGCAAAATGAAATCTTTGACATCTTCAATATTATCTCCATTTATCATGATGCTATTTATTGGTATAGTAGTGAGGATTTTAGTTTTCTTTACATTGAGGTGCAACCTATACTGAAAGTTGTAGTCTTTGATCTTCAGTAAGTACTTTAAGTTCTCTTCGCTTTCAGCAAGCAAGGTTGTATCATCTGCATATTTCAGATTGTTAATGAGATTTCTTCAAATCCTTATACCACATTTTTCTTCATATAATCCATTTTCTCAGATTATGTGCTCAGCATACAGGCTGAATAAGTATGGTAAAAGAAGACAACATTGGGGCACACTTTTCCTAATTTTAAACCATTCAAGGGCTCCCTTGTTCTGTTCAAACAACTGACTCTTGGTCTATGTACAGGTTCCTCTTGAACACAATTAAGTGTTCCAGAATACTCATTTCCTACAATGTTGTCCATAGTTTATCATGATCCACACAATCAGAAGCCTTTGCACAATCAAAAAATATAGATAAACATCTTTCTGGTATTCTTTGCTTTCAGCCAAGATCCATCTAATGTCAGCAATGATATCTCTTGTTCCATGCCCTCTTCTGAATCCAGCTTGGGCCTTTGGAAGTTTTTTTTATCAATATATGGTTGCTGCCATTTTTGTATTATTGTTTGCAAAGTTTTGCTTGCATGGAATATTAATGATATTGTCCGATGATTTCTGTAGTCCACTGGTCACTTTTCTTTGGAATGGGCACAAATATTGATCTCTTCCAGTCAGTTGGTCAGGTAGCTCTCTACAAATTTATTGTCATAGACGATTGGCCACATCAGTTTGGTGATATTTTCCAAAGTTTGTAGGTGTATGGATATTATCCTATCACAGACAGCATTATACTTCAAGTTAGATCTTGAAGTACTCCTTTTGAAAATGAATGCAACACCATTCCTCTTCAACTTGCCATTCCTGGAGTAGTAAACCATATGATTGACACATTGAAAATGGCTAATAACAGTCCATTTCAGCTCATTGATACCTAGGATATTGATCTTTATGTGTTTCATTTAATTTTTAACAACTTCCAATTTTCCTATGTTCATACTTTGTACATTCCATGTCATGATTATTAATAGATGTTTGCAGCTGTTTCTCCTCATTTTGAGTTTGTACCCCACCAACAACTGAAGGTTCTGAAAGCTTTACTCATTTGCCTCAACACAGTCAACTCTACTTTGAGTAGGCAACTCTTCTCCAATCATATTTTGAGTACCTTCTAACCTGAGGGTCTCATTTTCCAGCACTCTGTTTGACAATATTCAGGTGCTATTAATAATTTTTTAAATATTCAATATTCTATTGGTCTCTGATAGTGTTTCAGTATTGTTCATAAGGTTTTCAGTAGCTAAACATTTGGTAGCTGTCCACCTCTTCATTTTTTAAGTTTGGGAAAACATGAGTGACACTGTTGGCATTCAAAATACTGGTGGCATAGTTTCTGGCAAACTGATTGATAAGTGGTGGATCCTAGGCATAACTTAGTTGAAATGTTCTGGTAATGACCAATTTGAAACTAACAATCCTATGATTTGCCATGCCAGGAACAAGAAATTGAAGAGGAATGGCATCACATTCATCTTGAATTAAAAATATTTTTTTTAAAAGAAATCCATCTTGAAATACAACAATTTCTGTGATAGGATAATATCCACATGCCTACAAGGAGGACCAGTTAATACCATTATTATTCAAATCTGTGTACCAGCCACTAAAACCAGACATGATGAAATTAAAGATTTCTATGAACTGCTTCAGTGCATAGGTGTTCAAACTTGCAATCAAGATGTATTGGTAATTCCTGGTGATTGGAATGCAAAGTTTGGACATAAAAAGGAATGATCAGGAGAGAACAAACAAGATGGTGGATCGGGTGGAAGTGCAGTAAAGGAGCTCTGCCAACTACAACACAGAATACCTGACCAAGCAGGCTCGGGGGATGGTCCCAGAACTCTGAACCACATATAAAGGAATATTTAGAAGGTTGGAAGATTTACAGCTGGGGGAATTTGTGGCAGAAGCAAGAAATCTATTGCTTTTTAGTCCTGAATGCTCGGCTGCTCCAGGAGCCGCTATCTTGGGTGAGACCAAGTGGGGGAAGGATTGGAGAGGCCACAGACACCTGGAAGAACCATGGAGATAAAGGTGTGGACATTCTTTTCTTTTGGTATCTGTTCATTGGTCCGTTGTTGTCTGCGTACCTCCATTCTGGTGACTATAGGGGTGCCTGAGCTAGTAGGCACCCCAGCCCCACCCTAGGAGGGTTCCACTACACATGTGTACAGATCTCCTCGAAATTTAAAGAGACAGTGTCCAATTAAAGCCAAATGGCCACAGCTGGCCCTGAACTGTTTACAACTAGAATAAAGGCATGAAGGGGATTGTGGAGTGGGACAAGCAGACAAAAAAGGAAATAAGCCAAAAATTAAATCCTAAATTACGTCAAAATGACCGGCAGTGGTATCTTGAAACTTCTCAGGAAGAAGAGTGAAAAGATAAGCCCATTTCCTGATCACATCTATCTGGAGGCATTCAGAAAGCATAAAAAATACCAAAATACATACCCATCTAAGTACTAAGTCCACAGACAACCCCTGAAGATGCCCCAAAAACAGAAGCAGATGACCATATCTGCACATGTCCAGAAACGAGATAAAGTGACTGAGGAAAATGAGCTGGAAGTAGACCTAAACTCCATACTGGAAGATGGGCAGGCTTTGGAAATGCCTGAGAAAGAATTCCTAAAAATGATTATAAAAGGTATCAACACACTATAAAATGCAGTTGAGAAAAATAAGGAAGAAGTCAGGAAAATGCTACAGGAACAATCAAATAAGATAGATACAACATTGGAAATAATTCAAAACCTAAAGAAAGAGGTCCAAACGATTAATAATAGAATATCAGAAATAGACAATACATTGAAAGGGCAAAGGAATAGAATTGAACAGATAGAAGCTAGAACTAGTGAGCTAGAAGATAAATCTTTCAACACTACTAAGATAGAAGAACAAATACAAAAAAGGATAAAAAAATC
>NW_006408529.1:18266101-18269925 GCF_000296735.1 Chrysochloris asiatica | reverse complement strand
GGAAAATATTGTCTTGGTGATAGAAATGATATGATGCTGGAGATTGCAAGATAGAATTTTAGAAAACCAATCTCTAGCTCATTACAAATACCTTTTTAAAGCAACATAAAGGACAACTATACACAGGGCTTCACTGGAAACCTATGTATGTTGTCCTCATCAAATGGAATACACAGAAATAAAATTGACTACATCTCTGGGAAGATACTGTTAAAAAGCTCAGTGTCACCAGCAACAACAAGGTCAGGGTAGATTGTGGAACAGACCATTAATTGCTCATATGCAAGTTCAGACTGAGGCTAAAGAAAATTAAAGCTAGACCACAGGAGCCTGAATATGAACTTGAACATATCCCACCTGAATTTAGAGGCCTTCTAAAGAACAGATTTGATGCATCAAATACTAATGACCAAAGACCACAATTGTCATGGGACAACATCAAATATATCATACAGGAAGAAAACAAAAGGTCTATAAGAAGACTTAAAAACAAAACAAAATGGAAGGACCAAAATGGATGTCAGAAGAGACTTGCTTTCCAGTGTAGGGATGCTAAAGGTACTGGAAGAAATGAAAAGGTAAAAGAGGTGAACAAAATGTCAAAAGGGTAGCTCAAGAAGACAAAGTCAAGTATTATAATGAAATGTGCAAAGACTTGTAGTTAGAAAATTAAAAAGGAAAAACGTTCAACCTTTCTCTAGCTGAAAGAACTAAAGAAAAGATTCAAGTCTCAACTTGAATTATTGATTGATTCTATGGGCAATATTGAATGATCTCCTGGTATTGTACTGTATGAGAAGTACTGGACTGCATACCACGAGGTCAGCAGTTCAAACCCACCAGTTGCTCCTAGGAAACTTTATACAGGATCATGATGAGTTCAAACCTACTCGACGGTACTTAACAGCGACAACAATGGGCAAAATGATGAATGATGCAGAAAACCTCAAAAGAAGATGGAAGGAATGTTTCAAGAGATAACATATGATTAAGAGCCAAGGGTACTAAATGAAGAAGTCCAAGGTGCACTGAAGGCATTGGCAAAAAACAAGGATCTGAGCAGGAATTGATGGAATACAAATTAAAATATTTTAACAAACTGATGTAGCACTGGAAGCACTGATTGATCTATACTAAGAAATTTGGAAGACAGCTACCTGGCCAGTTTATTGGAAGAGCTTCTCATTT
Source organism: Chrysochloris asiatica (assembly GCF_000296735.1). Lineage (NCBI taxonomy): Eukaryota > Metazoa > Chordata > Mammalia > Afrosoricida > Chrysochloridae > Chrysochloris > Chrysochloris asiatica. The sequence continues at coordinate 18,268,737 of NW_006408529.1, read as the reverse complement.
GTGCCATTCCAAAGAGAGGTGGCCCAATGTGATGCAGAAATCATTGAATAATATCATTAATATCACGTGCAAGTCAAAAATTTGTCTGATGATATTTCAAAAATTGTTCCAACATTTCATCGACATGGAAATGTCAGAGATTTAAGCCAGATTCAGATGAGGACATGGAAAGAGGGATATCATGACTGGATGTCTGATGAATCTTGGCTGAAAGTAGAGAATATCAGAAAGATGTTTACCTGTGCTTTATTGACTGTGCAAAGCTTTTGACTATATGGATCATGACAGCTTATGGGTAACATTGCAGTGAATGGGTATTCCAAAACACTTAATTGTGCTCATGAGGAATCTGTACATAGACCAAGAGACAGTCATTCAAACATAACAAGGAGAAATGGAATGTTTTAAAATCAGAAATGTGTGCATCAGTGTTGTATCCTTTCATCTTATTTATTCAATCTGTATGCTGAGCAAATAATCTGAGGAGCTAGATTATATTAAGAAGAACGTGGCATCAGGATTGGAGGAAGAGTCATTAACAGCCTAAGCTATGAAGATGATACAATCTTCCTTGCTGAAAGTGAATAGGACTTAAAATATTTACTGATGAAGATCAAATACTACATCTTTAGTATGGGCTACTTCTCAAAGTAAAGAAAACAAAAATCCTCACCACTGGACCAATGGGTAACATCAAGATAAATGGAGAAAGGAATGAAGTTGTCGAAGACTTCATATTGCTTAGATCCACTGTCAGCACTCATGGAAGCAGCAGTCTAGAAATCAAACATATTGCATTAGGCAAATTCACTGCATAGTTCTTTCAGTCAGGACAGCCTCTTCTCAGCATGCCCAAAGGCAGGCCCTTCTCTGCCCTGGTACTATTAAAAAAAAAAAAAACTCTTTGAGGGTTGCTGATACATGCCCACAGTACACACCACTCCACCTTAGCCTGAAGGCACTTGGTTCTAGCTTTGTGAGTCAGCAAACCTCACCCCTCCCTCAATTAAATTCCTGGAAGCACCCCACTCTGCAAGCAATCCTCCTGCTCAAGGGCATTCAGATTTACTTGCTCCATGAGCTGGGAAGTCCACCTCTCTATCTCACGCTCTTATTCTTGGTTCTATTGCTGCTACTTCTCTACCACTCCTCTGATGTCAGTGTTTTCTAGCCCTGAGTTGATGTTCAAATGTTGTGCTCAACTTCACTTCTTTGATGGCAGTGAGATCCCTGCTCCTGTTTCTGAGAAGACTCATTTCATACCCATAGTTTCAAGATTTTACAATGATTGAACTGTGTTAACATCCACAGATGAATCATGTCAGCCTATCATTACCCTCTCACCTTTTCTTCCCCAGAGCCAGCAGGGAAAAAACGTTTAGTGGGACTTGCAGACTATGACTAGAAGAAACATTAGATAATTCACTACACCACACTATCTAATCTAAAGTATTATAGAAGTAATGGTATTAGTGTAGTATATTATTTATTATTATGCATTCTATTATTAGCTTTTCTGTATTGCTTTTATGTTTTTAAAAACGTTCATTCATTTTTAAGTATATTGTTGCAAAGCAAGTAGACAATATGAACTGGTAGAAAGTGAAATCAACTACAAATTGAAAATTTAGTATTTAATTCTCTTTAGTCACATTATTCAAACCACACCAATTCTGTGCTGGATCCATTTCCTCTTTTGTAATAATCTCTTCAAAGCAAATAGGGGGAGATGCAGAGACAAGTTATTTCAGTATCCTAGTTTTTCCTTAATTTAAAATAAATCAGTTCAGGAAGTTATAATAACTTTCTTAGACAAGTATATTAGCATTAAAAAAAAGTTACGACCTAATTTGTGTTACACAGATTTAGAAAATAATTTCAAGCTAAGAAAGTCCATGTTTAACATAATCTACAATTTGATGAGTGTTTAGTTGCCAAGGTTGGTATTTTTCTCCCGTAACTCTTTACAATATTTGAAATTATTGATTCAAAACATTTTTTAAAAAAAGGTACTTTATTGATTTATTTTCCCTTGCATGCTTTAACAGTTGTTTAAAATGTTTTTTTGGTTTGTTTGTTTTTTTCCTGGCCGGTATAATACGTTGTATAGAACTCTAATTTTTTTCTAAATTTGCCAAACTAATTCCAGAATCTCTTGGAAACCTTAGGATAGTGATTTCAGACTTTCAAATATATGATTTAATTTGGGCCTGATCTTTGATTTCTCCAGTTATTAATCTCATAAGTATTCCTGATAGCAATTTTCAGAATTTAATTAATCATAGATAAAAATGGAGCGTATTCATGCTAGCTTTCAGAATCATTGCTCTCTTGGCAATTTTGAAAGTTAACCAAGGATAAAATAGTTTTAGATTAAACCTCTTGCCTTTAGTTCTTATGGAAATTTGATTGTTCATTAAAAGAAATACTTGCTTTGAAAGTATCTGTCTTGGAAATCATTATAAATCCTCCCTCATAGAGCCTCTGACACTTATTCTGCTGGGCTTTTTTTTTTTTTTTTTTTTTTTTTTAGCATCTTCCTAGAACAATAGAAGTCTCTGTGTGGTACAAATGGTTAGGTTCTCAACTACTAGCTGAATGTTGATGTTTAAACGTTTCCAGCATCTCCTCAGAAG
>NW_006408529.1:18254531-18266001 GCF_000296735.1 Chrysochloris asiatica | reverse complement strand
AAAATATGTGTAATATTTGGATATTTGAGCCTGGACAGCCTTCACAGCTTGAGGTGTGAGAAGGTAAAAAGTACAGATAATTAGAAAAACAATGCCACCCTACTTCGACAGTTCTCAGACAGGAGTCAAGGACTCATTTTGAGCAAGGCAATATAAACAAGATATATTTTAATTGTCTCTTAACATATATCCTCAAATCTCTACCATATTTTCATTATAAAATAAGGCCTTGTGCACTGTACTGGAATGATACATACTCTATATTTTATAGTTTATTTGTGTCTTTAATCACTGTGAGGCTATCAGCTGTTTGTTCTTGTTGCTTGTACAGTGACTTCTAAGTGTTCCCCCCCCACTTTTTAATTTTCAAGTTTAATATTCTTTCTAGTTTTCAATCTGTATGCTGAGCAAATAATCTGAGTAGCTGGATTATATGAAGAAGAACGTGGCATCAGGATTGGAGAAAGGCTCATTAACAACCTGTGATATTCAGATAATACAACCTTGTTTGTTGGAAATGAGGAGGGGTTAAAATACTTACTGATGAAAATCAAAGACCACAGTCATCAGTATGGGTTGTTTCTCAATGTAATGAAAACAAAAATCCTCACCAGTGGACCAATAAATAACATCATAATAAATGGAGGCAATATTGAAGATGTCAAAGACTTCGTTTTGCTGGGATCAACCATCAACACTCATGAACCAGCAGTCAAGAAATCAAATGACATATTGCATTAAGGAAATCTTCTGCTTTTAAGTGCTCAAGAGCAAATATATTAGTTTGAGGACTAAAGTGAGCCTGTCCCATGCCATGGTATTTTCAATAGCCTCATACATATGTAAAAGTTGGATAATGAATAAGGAAGACATTAGAAGAATCTATGCATTTGAGTTACGACACTGGAGAATGATACTAAAAGTATCATGCACGGGCAAAAGAACCAACAATTCTGTGTTGGAAAAAATATAGCCAGATGCTCCTTGGAAGCCGGGATGGTTAGACTTCATCTCTCACACTTTGGACATATTATCAGGAGGGACCAGTCCCAGGAGAAGGGTGTCATGCTTCATCAAGTGGAAGGTTAGTGAAAAAGAGGAAGACTCCCCCGCAAGATGGATTGGCATACTGGAAGCAGCAATGGATTCAAGCATAGCAATGATTGTGAGGATGGTGCAGGACTGGGCACTGTTTTGTTCTGCTGTGTATTGGTTTGCTATTAGTCAGAAGGGACTTAATGGTACCTAACAACAACAATAATATTGTCGCTAAGAAGGACTGATCTGAGAGCCCAGTTTATGTAAGAACTTTCTCAGGGAAATGCACTGAGGAAAGCATTTTTTGATTTTGTAGTCTTGATTCTTTCATTTCAACACCTAAGTCACCATAGTTTTATAATTCATCCAACTTGACTCCATCTTTCCCAGTTTTCCTCATCTATCTTTAAAAAGTAGGTACCGTTTTCAATCTTAACACTCTATGATTCCTGTACACCAAGGATTGGAATTAAGCCAAGATAGAAGAAATTGTTAGCTATTAACAGAAATGTTTTTTAATTTTGGGATTAATAATTATTCTGATGATTACGTAGATAGCTAGATATAGAGTGGCTATAGTGTAGGCCCCTACTCATAGCAACCTGATGCACAAAGGGATGAAATTAATTGTCTGGTTTTATGACATCTATACAGAGTGCTCCCTAGAGGCCAAGATGTCCCAACTTCGTCTCTCATACTTTGGACATATTGTCAGGAGGGACAAGTCGCTGGAGGAGGATATCATGTTTGGTAAGGTGGAGAGTCAGAGAAAAAGAGGAAGACCCCCAGTGAGATGGATTGGCCAAGTGGCAGCATTGATGGAGTCAAGTGAGGCCGGCCCAGGATCAGGCAGCATTTCCTTCTGCTGTGCATAAGGTCACTATAGGTCAGTACTGACTCGATGGCACCTAACAACAACAACAACAGTATGGCCACCAGCTTGTTTGAGTCCATTGTTGTGGCTACAGTGCCAATCCACTGGCTTTATACTTCATTAAACACGATGCTCTTCTCTATCAATTTCCTTCTTTTGATGATGTGTCCAAAGTAAATGAGTCAGATGTGTTCTGCTGTGATTCACAGTATTTCCATTGGCTAATTTTCAAAGTAGATTGCCTGGTGTTCATTCTGTTGTTGTTGTTAAGTGATGTCAAGTTGGTTCTGCCTCATGTCAACCCTGTATAGGAGTGGCTGATGAACTTGAACCATAGACCTTTTGGTTCAAACTGAACTTGCAGTCCAGCTCATTAATCCACAGCACCACACCAGCGCTCTTAACTCTATTTTAATTTGGAAGTGCCACTGAAATCTCACCACTATGAGTGATCCTGCTGGCATTTAAACTGTGTATTTCACAACATGGTGGTGGTGGTGTGCCGTGGAGTTAATTCTGACTCATAGAAATCCTGCACAGGGTTTCCGAGGCTGCAAATCTTTCAGGGAGCAGAAATCTTCATCTTTCTCCCACAGAACTGCTGGTTGTTTTGAACTGCTAACCATGAGGTTAGCAGCCTGACTTGTAATCATTATGCTACCACAGCATTGTTGTTGTTGTTATGTGCCGTGGAGTCAGTTCCGACTCATAGCAACCCTGTACAGGGTTTCAGAGGCTGTAAATCTTTACAGGAGCAGAAAGCCTCATCTTTCTCCCGCGGAACAGCTAGTAGTTTCAAACTGCTGACATTGTGGCTTGCAGCCCAATTCATAACTACTACGCTACCAGATCTCCTAGCGTAGCAACACATAAGTCACCACAGTACAACAGATTTTCAGATGGGTTGAGTAGTATCTTGGATATCTGTAACAAATGATAGATTCTAATCTATCTGGAGTTACTTAGAATTGAGAATGGACAAGATAATTATATAAGGTTTATGATTCTAATTGGAGTCCCTAGATAGTGTATATGGCTAATGCATTTAGCTGCTAACTGAAGGGTTGGAGGTTGAGTCCACCCAAGGGTGCTTCAGAAGAAAGGACTGGTGATCTTCTTAAAATCAGTCATTTGAAAACCTTATGGGGCACAGTTCTACTCTGACACACATGAGGTCAGGGTTTACCCAATGGCAATGGGCATGATTAAGTTGTTCAATTATTCTTATATGATTGAGTTCCTAAATGAAAAAAAAATAAATAAATAATGCCCTTGCCTGCCAGCCTGCACACGTGACATACACTTGACACACAAAAAGCAGATGTGAGGAAGCTTTTGTTTCAGCTGCCTAATAGGCACATCTGCAGAGTGTATATGGCTTTTTTTTTTTCTTCAAATACTTGTAGAATGAGACTAGTTCAAAGAAAATTAAACTAATGATTTAATTAATATAACTACTTGAACAGAAATGAACATAATTACTATAAAATAAATGGAGCAGTGGATTAAAGGCATGAAAGAAATCAATGACCTCTTTTGTGATTCTGTTTTAAAGCTCTTTAAAAAATAAATCTATATTAGACCAGTTTGTCAGCATTTTGGAATTCCAACAAAAATTATACCAATTTAATCTGTAGCTGAATTTGATTTGTTATATTTATGTTAAAAGTATTAGATATTTTAAAATGCCAACAGAGAGGAAAGGAGTTTTTACATCAAGTATCAATGCTATCCTCTCTTTATACAGGGTACATTGTTGTTGTTAAGTGCCGTTGAGTCCGTTCCGACCCATAGCGATACAGGGTACATAGGGAAAGACAATTTAGACATTGGCTCTGGTAGCGTAGTGGTTACGAATCCGGCTGCAAACTGCGTTCAGCTCCCGTAAAGATTTACAGCCTCGGAAACCCTGTACAGGGTCACTATGAGTCGGAACTGACTCCATGGCACATAACAACAACAACAACACCTACAATGAGGGGACAATAAAGGCAGGAAGTGACTGGCTTACAAGGTTTCAAGAGGGAGTTTAGTTTAAGAGTATGGGGCGGGGGCGGGGGCTGGGGTGGGGGGAAGAAAGAAAGAGTACTCACTGAATAGTTTTCATCTTGTTTAGATGGATCTGCTTAAAAAAGATGGGGATAAGATTCTTATGATTCAATAGTGAGCAATTGTTATCATGACTAATTGCAACAGTCACAATTGTAAAGGTAAAAGTTTTGTTAACAAAAACAGGGGAGTGGTTAATTTTGCAGTCCAGAAACAGAGGACTCTGGAACCATCAAGGGAGAAGAGCACAGTCAGAATGCAGGACCCTGTCCAAGTAAGCAGCGACACAAGAGATAGAGACAGAGATGGGAACATGGAGAAAGGGAATAGCTGAAGACTCTAGAGGGACTGAGAGCTGACCGTCAGGAGGCAGGCTGGCAGAATGTGCTCTTTAGTGGTTAAATTATTATATATGCCTGAGTGGTTTTTTTTGTTTTGTTTTGTTTTTTAAAGAGCTAAAATGAAGAGAGAAATACTGTTGATTAATGGTGTGGCGCTGTGGGTTAATGCGCCAGACTGTAAAGCTGTTTAAAATATAAGGTCGGTGGTTCAAGCTCACCAGCTGCTCCTCAGAAACCCTATATAGAGTCACTGTGAGTCAGAATTGACTCGATGCCACTTAACAACAACAATAATGATACATGGAGGGGATTGTGATCATTGTAATGAAGCAAAATATATGATTTTTTTAAAATGTAAAGCTGATGATTTGCCCTGTAAACTTTCACTAGGTTCATAGTAGAAACTTAAAAAAAAAAAAAAAGTATTAGATATTTTGAACTAAAATTTATTAAAATATGCTCACTGTAAAATTGAAATATTTCTTTGATAACTGAAATTGATCTGTGGGAAAAAAAAACTTAATTCAATATTTCAGTTTCAATTTATGTGACCAATTTTTGAAAATTTGTTTTTATGACAGTTTATTTGAAATTTATTTTTCAATGGCAAGAATTTACCTTTCTTTAGTTATAACTCCTGTTTTCTTTCACTTTCTTGGGTAATAAAATTTTGGGGGGCAATGTTGTTGTTGTTAAGTGCCATCGAGTAGGTTCCGACCCATAGCGACCCTGTACAAGGTTTCCCAGGGTGTAAATCTTTACAGGAGTAGAAAGCCTCATCTTCCTCCTGCAGAGATGCTGGTAGTTTCGAACTGCTGACCTTCAGGTTCGCAGCCCGATTCGTAACCACTACGCTAATAAGATGAATCAAATTCAGATGTAATTTTATTTCAAATGTGAGAAACTGACAATTCAATTCATCTCTTGAAACTTTTGATTGAGCAAGAGAGACTGTATTGGGTGCGAGCCCAATAAATGTATTTGAAGGAAGATGCCAACATTTTGATTAACTGCTGAGTGATTTAACCATGGCAGAATCAGAACTCCTTTAGGAAACATAGGCTCATAAATATATGTGTGAGGGTGAGTCAGAAATTATCCACATTCTGGTTATGTTAAAATGTCTGTCCATGTCCATCAAGATGACAATATTGAGTGTGCATGTGAAATGATTCTGTTGATTGGATAAGTGCCAGTGGATTATGTGGTGAATCATTTGCAAATCAGTTGTTGCTCAGCCTATGAAATAATCCATGACAGGATTTCTTGAAAAGTCTGTGTAAGATGGGGACCGAAACAACTTATGGAAGAGCATAAACAGAAGCATTTGGGATCTGCAAACAAAATTTGGACTGATACTTGAAGGAAGATAAAAGTTTCTTTTAAAAAAATCATTAGTGGTGATGAGCCATGGATTCATCACTATGAGCCTGAGAGTAAATGGCAGAGTATGGGGTGGAAATATCCTCAATTCCAACCAAGTAAAAGTTCAAAAGTCAACCATCAGCTGGAAAATTGGTGCTTATAGTTCTCTGGGATTCTTAAGGGCCAGTATTGGAACACTGTCTGGAAAAAGGTTCAACAATCAACTGTGCTCATTACAGTGAGATGTTCGCTGAAGATCTGAAGCCTAATTGGATTAAATGCAGAGGACTGCTATCCAAGGGCATTGTGATCTTACATGACAATGCACACCCACACACTTCTTCCCACACTGTTGACACTGCACAAAATTTGTTTTGAGTGTTAATGCATCCTTCCTGTAGTGCTGATCTTGCTCCACCAGACTTTTACCTGTTTGTTCCCATGAAAGCAGCCCTTCAAGAATGCAGCTTTGTGACTGATGAATAAATAAAGTGGAGTGCATTCGCACTCACCAGCTGCTCCTCAGAAACCTATATAGGTTCACTGTGAGTTGGAACCAGCTAGATGACACTTAACGACAACATAGGGTCGCTATGAGTTGAAACTGACTTGATGACAGGTTGGTTTTTTGGTTGTTTTATTTTTTGCTAGTGTTTTATATTTCGCAGCTCAGTCTAAAAGCTTGTTGACAGACAATGTATATTGAAAAGCAGGAGACGATATCTAAAAATGATGTATTTATCTTTTCTAAAAGTTGATTAAAATGATTTCTACAGCCAGAGTGCAGATAATTTTTGACTCACCCTCTTATGTTGTTGTTGGCTTTTATCAAGTCGATTCTAACTCATAGCAACCCCATATGACAAAGTGTAATTTCACCAGAGGGTTTTTTTTTTGGCTGTAATCTTTATGGAAATAGATCACCAACCTTCTAGTAGCAGTTTTCTAACTATTGCATTGGCGGTGGTGGTCGTGTGCCTTCATGTTGCTTCTGACTCATAGCCATCCTGTGTCAGGGTTCTAAGGCTGTAAATCTTTATGGGAGCAGAAAGTCTCATCTTTCTCCTGTAGAGTGGCTGGCCTTGTAGTTAGCAGTTCACCAATTAACCCATTATACTACAAGAACTCCTTAACTATTTCGCTAGCAAAAAATAAAACAACCAAAAAACCAACCTGTCATCAAGTCAGTTTCAACTCATAGCCACCCTATATTGTTGTTAAGTGTCATCTAGCTGGTTCCAACTAACAGTGAATCTATATAGGTTTCTGAGGAGCAGCTGGTGAGTTTGAACCGCCGACCTTGTAATTCAAACCAACATTGCCGTCTAGTGCATTATCCTGCAGCACTACACCAGGACTCATGTTGTTGTTGTTATGTGCCATGGAGTCGCTTCCAACTCATAGAGACCCTGTACAGGGTTTCCGAGGCGTAAATCTTTATGGGCGTAGAAAGCCTCATCTTTTTCCCTAGGAACAGCTGGTAGTTTCAAACTGCTGACCTTGCTGTTTGCAGCCCGATTCGTAACCACTACGCTACCAGAGCTCCTTTACACCAGGACTCGTAGTGACCCTATTATTATATTGTTATTAAGTGCCTTCACATCAGTTCCAACCCATAGGGACCCTGTATAGGGTTTTCAAGGACCTGCTGGTGAGCTTGAACTGCCAACTTTGTTCAAAGGACTTTGAAGTCCAGTGCATTAACCTACAATACCACATCTAGAACTCAAACAGAGTAAACTGCCTCATTGGGTTTCCAACACAGTAATCTTGGTGTGGCGCTGTAGGATAAGCACTGGACTGAAAACCACAAGTTCAGTAGTTTAAACCCACCAGCCACTCCTTGGCAACCCTTTACAGGGTTGCTATGAGTTGGGATTGATTCAATGTCACGCAATAGCAACAGCAATATTTACTAAAGACAACTACCACATCTTTCTCCCACTGAGCTGCTGGATTCAAACCATAGTACTTTTAGGTTAGCAGCTGAGTGCTTTAAACATTGTACCACAAGATCTTCATTGCATTAAAGAGTCTAAATAAATGTTTGCCTCTGAATGAAATGCTTGTGCCAATTTCTGTCTAGCTCACGCTCTTCCTTTTTGTGGTTCACTCTATGCAGACTCTTGTACCTTTGTCTCTCTATTGTAATTTTATTTTTTGTAGTTCTAGGATCATAGGACCCATATCTGTTAATTTGTGTTTACTACCAATCTTTTTTATATGCATTTAGTACATTTTTAAATCAAATTAGACTTTTTATAATTTAATTTAAATTTAAAGCTATATATATGTGAAGTGTTTTGTTAAATGCTGTGTAGTCAGTTCTGACTCATAGTGACTCTGTATAGGGTTTCTGAGAAGCAGCTGGTGGCCTTGAACTGCTGACCTTGTGGTTCTCAGTCTAATGCTTATTATACAATGCTACAACATTGAGGAGGTTCTTACATCTGGCTGAGCAAATAAGCAAAGGCTTTAGGACATTTCTATTTGGGATTGTTGTTGTTGTTGTGTAGTTCTGTCGAATTGTTTCTGACTCATAGTGACCCTACATGGGGTTTCTGAGGGTTGGCTAGAGGATTCGAACCATCAACCTTGTAGTTCAAACCGATTTTGCCATCTAGTGCTTATCCTACAACATTACACCAGGTCTTTTTAAAATACAAGATTGTTGTTGTTGTTGTTAAATGCCTTCAAGTCGGTTTCGACTCATTGCAACCCTGTGTAGGGTTTCCAAGGAGCAGCTGCTGGGCTTGAACCTTGATCTTGTGGTTAGCAGTCCAGTGCTTATACTACAGTGCCACACAAGTACTCCCTATAAGCACCCCAGAGGGGAAAATGGGAAGCAGTTTTAAAGTTGGAGACAGAAACCATTCAAGGCAGAAGGAATAGATTAAAACAAAGGCAAACAAGTCTCAAAAGAAAAGAGTACATTTTCAGAAAGGATAAAAATCCAACTCACTGCCATGGAGTTGGTTCTGACTCATAGTAACCATGTATAGGGTTTCTGAGGATGTCAATCTTTACAGGATCAGAAAGCCTCGTCTTTCTTCCATGGAACAGCTGGTGGGTTTGAACCGTCAACCTTGCAGTTAGCAATCCAGTGTTTATCCTTCAGCGTCACATCAGGGCTCCATATTTTCAGAACATGTCATAAATTTGGCCACAGTTCTTTTGCACTTTAAAGCATATCGAGTTTGTATATTAATATAAAAATTCATCATAATATTACTCATACTATTTAGGGTTTAGTTCTTATACTTGATATTCTTAATGAAATCCAAGGGAATGTCTACTTTTTCCTTCAATTTGAGGTAAGAGTTTTATAGAACATGAACAGCATTAACAGATCACTTATCAAATGCGGGCACAGTGCTTACAACTTGGCATTTATTGCCTTATTTATTATTCCTACAGCTCTACTAGGAAAATTCTACCATCATCCCCATCTTATAAAAGAGAAAGTTGACACTTGGTGAGATAAAGTGACTCACCTCAGTTAGTTAGCAATCAATGACAGTTAATTTTCTCTTAATTTTTGTGCTATGAACAGAATATGTTGTTCTCCATGAACAGAAGATAGCAGTGTCTTTGAAACAATGTTGAAGAAGTGGGACAGGATAGAAGACCTGAGGCTTAGGGAAGACGTGGCTGGCCTGAAAAAAAAAGTTATATAAGGTTATTCAGGTACTGTAGAAGATTCTAGAAAACAACAACAACAAAAAAACCTCTCTCTCTCTCTCTATATATATATATACATATATTTATAAATATAAGTTTACTAAGGAGTTCCTGAGGAGTGAAAACTTATAATGAGTCTGGTTGCTAACCAAAATATTGGTGGTTCAAGTCCACTCAGAGGTGCTTAAGAAGAAAGGCCTGGCGATGTATTCTTGAAAAATCCTTCCTTGAAAATCGTATTTAGATTGGTTTTCTTCTGGCATACAAAAGGCCACCATGAGTTGAACCTGACTCAAAGGCAAATAGTACTTGTGCTGCTAAAGTATACTGAACTAGAGATAAAAAGAGAAGACAAACCAAGCAGTTTCAAAGACAACTGTTTTCAACATGGGTTATGTCTTGTGGAGATGTGGGAAGTTGTGTCCAGTGGATCTGATTTTTTGACAAGGGCAACCAGTGGACTCATTTGCTGGTGAAAATGTTCTCACTTTATGAGTAAGTGGTACTAACTGTCATGCCAGGCCATCCAAGTAGTGGAAACAGCTCTTTTTTTTTTTTTTTTTTTAAAATAACGGTTAAAGAAAACCAACATAACCCATGCAAAACTAACATTAACCTGTATTTTATGAACACTTCCTTTTCAGGAAATATATTTGTAGTAAGCCTGGCAGTGGCAGACCTGGTGGTGGCCGTTTATCCATACCCTCTGGTGCTGACATCTATATTTAACAATGGATGGAACCTGGGTTATCTACATTGCCAAATCAGCGCTTTCCTCATGGGCTTGAGTGTCATTGGCTCAGTATTTAATATCACAGGGATCGCCATTAACCGCTACTGCTACATCTGTCATAGACTCAAATACGACAAGCTATACAGTAACAAGAATTCCCTCTGCTTTGTGTTCCTGATCTGGATGTTGACACTGGTGGCAATCATGCCCAACTTGCATATTGGGACACTCCAGTATGACTCAAGGATTTATTCCTGTACATTCGCACAGTCTGTCAGTTCAGCATACACGATAGCTGTGGTGGTTTTCCATTTCATAATTCCTATGATCATTGTCATCTTCTGTTACCTAAGAATATGGATCTTGGTGCTTCAGGTCAGACGGAGAGTGAAACCTGACAACAGACCCAGACTGAAACCACAGGACTTCAGGAATTTTGTCACCATGTTTGTGGTTTTCGTACTTTTTGCCATTTGCTGGGCTCCTCTAAACTTTATTGGTCTTGCAGTGGCCTCTGATCCTGCCAGCATGGTACCCAGAATCCCAGAGTGGTTGTTTGTGGCCAGTTACTACATGGCATATTTCAACAGCTGTTTGAATGCAATTATATATGGACTACTCAACCAAAATTTCAGGAAGGAATACAGAAGTATTATAGTCTCACTGTGTACAGCCAAGATGTTTTTTGTGGATAGTTCGAATGATGCAGCAGACAGGATTAAATGCAAGACCTCTCCATTGGTGACCAACAATAACCTAGTAAAGGTGGATCCAGTTTAAAAAAGCAAAACATTGCTGGCAAGATATTAACACTGCTCACGATTTTACTAATTTCTATTGTTATTTTTCTCTTGATGTCTAGAAAAACAGAGTGGCTGAGGAAATTTCAAACTCCTAAGAAATTTAGAGGCTACATAGAGAGTTATATGTTAATTGAAGAATATGTGTTTCAGGCACAGTAGATAAATAATTTTAAAGTAAAGTACCGAGTATTTCCAAATGGAGAAAGAGTATACAAACACACATGGTTAGGGTCATCAAGCTGATTTTTGCTTTTGTCTTTGGACTTTCTGACTATTTCTAGTAGGAAGGCAAATGATGTGTTTCATTTATAAGTAAGCAAATGGAACATTGTGGGGAAAATGTGATGTATGACTTTTAATACAGAGTGAAAAGCTGAGAATAAATCTGTGACTGGCTCAATATGACCCACCACAATCACACAGGGACCCCAGACTCTTCAATGGTCAGTATTTGGATAGCTACAGCTCTGATAATAAATGTTTACTGCTTGATTCTAGCAGTTGCATGTTAAATCGCATTAATTTCTCTTTTTCAGACATCAATTTTTGATAATATTTAAAAATAATGGGTACATATAAAATGCAA
>NW_006408529.1:18236706-18253937 GCF_000296735.1 Chrysochloris asiatica | reverse complement strand
ATGCAAAAGCTGGACAGTGAATAAGGAAGACCATAGAAGAATTGATGTTTTTGAATTATGGTGTTGGAGGAGAATATTGAAAGTTCCATGGGCTGCCAAAAGAACCAACAGATCTGTGTTGGAAGAATCCAGCCAGAGTGTTCGTTGCAGACCAGGATGGCTAAAATTTGTCTCTCATACTTTGGACATATTATCAGGAGGAACTAGTTGCTGGAGAAGGATATCATGTTTGGTAAGGTGGAGGATCAGAGAAAAAGAGGAAGACCCCCAGCAAGATGAATTGGCAATGTAGCAGCATCAATGGGCTCAAGTGTGGCAACAATTGTGAGGTTGGTCCAGGACTGGACAGTGTTTTGTTCTATTGTGCATAGGGTCTCTATGAGTCGGTGCTGACCCGATGGCACCTAACAACAACAAGGTAGGGTTTCCAAGGAGCAGCTGGTGGGTTTTGAACTGCTGACTTTATCGATTGCAGTACAGTGCTGATCCTACAGTGTCACACCAGGAGTTTTAAAAACAGGTATTTCAAAATAAGATTCTTTAATAATTCATTTCAGTACTTCATTATCCTAATTATACTCAGTCTGAAAGGAAAAATACAGGGGAAAATGGTGACTGTTGTTTAACCCAAATAGCTTTTTTGGAGTACTATAAGGTTTGTTATGTTAGAGTGTGATGCTGAAAATTTGAGCCAGATATTTCTGCGCTCTAAAAGTTGTGTAATAGCTATTGTACTAGAATAAGTTGGTGATTTTGCAATGATAGTATAAGAGAAAATGTGTGGGTATATTTGCTGATTTTCTCCTCACACAGTTTTGGGATCCGTTATTTTAAAAACTCCTCTGGTAATTCTGTAAACATTTTTGGGAAACAACAAATTATAGTCTGTAGTGTGATATCCTGTTTTGTGTATGTGTGTGTGTGATTTATTTCTAAAACCTAGCCCATCAAGTTACATGTTAATATCATAGCTCATAGCAGAACTAATTTTAAAAAGAAATAGTTTAAAGCTATTATTCAAGTTTAATGTCATTGTATGGGAGTGAGAAGTTTACATTTAAGTAAATTTATCTGAAATTTAAAATAATGAACCATATTCATCTGAACACCTTTTCAAATGTACTACATACACTCTTTTTGATATGTGGGATGAATTAGTATGTTGCCAATTATATATTCCTATGCTCTTTATAGAATTTTATTTCTTGATTTTTATGATATATTATATTTGAATTGTTTATCAGCTAAAATACTGGTTTGATATTACACTCTTTAAAAAGTCTGCCAAGTAGATTTATCTCACCTGGAAACCAGGCATGTAACTTTAAATAGTTTTTCAGTTCATTAGAATACTGACAAGTCAAAATATTGCTAACAAAAAAGCTGCTCAAAAAGATCAAAGTAAGAGACCCAGATTTCTTCAAGTAGAATCCCATTGTAGAAGACCTGTAAATGTTCAGATTATATTACTGGTTTCTTCACTGTGATACTTATAAGTAGAAAGTGCTTATTTTTTTCGTCTGATGACCTCAGCTATATAATCAATTGTACGTGACATAACCAATGCACACATTATTTAGTAATGCATTTGGAAGATTAACTCTTTCAAGATCATTCTACTGCTCTTTAATAAATGGCTATTGCATGCTACAAATTGATACCAGGGAGACATCACTGGAGCTGTGCTTCCTTATTCAAGGAAGAAAACTGTCACATAAAATCCACATGGTTGTGATAATCAGCTATAAACCTCTGTTAAGGCAACCCTCTTTAATCTATTAGAATTACTTATTTACCAGTTCGAATAATTTTTGCCAGTATTCTATCTGTGTACTAGTGGAGTTGACCGTTAAAAGAAATAATATTATTTCGGGGAACACATTTACAAAGTGTATGAATATTTGTCCAGGCAGTGTTTTGTTCTGTTGTGCCTAGGTTTTCTATGAGTCGGTACTGACTCCATGGCACCTAACAACAACAACATAGCTTAGATTTTATTGATTAGACTCGAATCTTTTGGTAAGGCTAAAAAATGTTTCTAATATTATAACAAAATAAGAAAAAAAATGTTGTTGTTTTTTTTTTTCTAGTGCACACTGTGAGGTTTGTGACTCTGGATGGTGGTGGTTGTGTGCCCTCAAGTTAGTTCTGACTCATAGAGACCCTGTATAGGGTTTCTGAAGGTGTAACTCTTTATGTGATCAGAAAGTCTCATCTTTCTCTGATGGAGCTGTGGGTGGAGTCAAACTGCTGACTTTGTGGTTAGAAGCTCAATGGGTAACCCACTACACAACCAGGACTCCTTGAAACTCTGGATAGGCAAAGTCAATGCGAGACCATTTGATATGGAATATGGATACTAAAACATCTAGTATTGTTCTTTCTGAAAGCAATTGCTAGAATGATGTACAATTGCTAGCTTTACATTATTTAAATACCTATACTATTATTTGGTTGGAGTGGACAAATAAACTATGTAAATTATTTGAATATTGCCACTAGAGTGCTCACCACTAGAGTTGTATTCTCTTATGAAAAATTTAAATCATGTAAGATGTTACTTTTTTACCGCAGTGAATGTCATGTTTAAAACATATGATTGCATTTATTATACCTATTTGTTGTTGTTGTTGTTGTTAAGTACCTTCGAGACGGTTTCAACTCATAGCGACCCTGTATAGCGTTTCCAAGGATTGGCTGTGATCTTGAACTGCCAACTTTGAGGTTCAAACCGACTTGTTAACCCAGCATGTTAACCCACCTATTGGAAAAGATAAATTTGGGATACGTTGCCAATACCATACGGTATTTAAGTTTCAAATTCCAACAAAACTGTGATTATTCTTTGCTATCGATTTGGGAGAAGGAATAATTTCAGTTTTCTCTATTACATGCTTAATTACTAAATAGTTGTACATATGTTGGCTTTAGAATATTGAAAATAATCATGGACTGCCAGGAAAACAAAGTTGTTTTGGAAGAAGTACAGCTAGAATGATCCCTAGAAGCAAGGAGGGTGAGACTTCATCTCTCATTCTTTGGACCTTTGTCAGGAAGCATCAATCCCTAGAGCAGGACTTCATGCTTGATAATATGGAGGGTCAGCGAAAAAGAGAAAGACCCTCAAAGAAATGGATTGGCAGCAACAATGTGCTCAAACATAGCAACAAGTGTAAGATTGGCCTGGACTGGATTATGTTTCCTTCTACGGTTCATAGAGTCATTTCGTTATAGATGGAAATGACTTAATAGCTCCTAACAACAATAAAATTGTTTACATGAATAAAGTTAATTTTTTCTGATAAAGCACCACAGTTACATTAGCTTTTAAATATTCTGGAGATAACATGACAGTCAATCTTGGATAGTAAGTCCATAATTGCTCATTGAGTAAAAAGATTCAAACTGACTACTATGTTGTTGTTGTTGTTAAGTGCCATCGAGTTGGTTCCAACCCATAGCGACCCTGTACTGGGTTTGCGAGGGTGTAAATCTTTATGGGAGTAGAAAGCCTCATCTTTCTCCCATAGAGCGGCTGGTAGTTTTGAACCTCTGACCTTAAGGTTCGCACCCCGATTCATAACCACTATGCTACCAGAGCTCCTTGATGGATAATAATTAATTTTTTGGCCTATCTATGATATAGCACCAAATATTACAAATATTAATAGTAAGTATATTTAGAATATAATAGATGCATTTAAAATCTGCTTAAATAACTAAAAGATTATATTTGGAAATTATTTGAGCATTATTATCTGTCATCATTTTTGAAAAAATAATATTCAGAATCTTTTCTTCCACCTTTTTTTCACATTTCTCTACTTTTATGCTGGGAAATATTTGAAAAAAAAATTGTATAGTGTAAAAATTGCTATGTTCTCTACAATGGCAGCTTCAACTTTGTTACATTGATTATGAATTTTGAAATCTCCTATGAATATGTGTTGACTAAAAATTTAGAGAAGAAGTGTAAGTGATTTTACTTGTCTTCAATATTTATTTGGCTGATAAATGAGACATGAATACCGGTCTTATCCAAGATAGTTCAGAATACCAAAGACTTAATATAAAGTAAATATGTAAAATATAGGAAAATCAAAAGAGAGATATGCTTAATCAAATCTTAATATACATATAAAGTTGCTAAATATGTACCATGGGATTTTTTACATGGTAATTACATGGTAATCTTTACATGGTAATTACAATGTTTAGAAGGTTGCGATTTAAGCTGCTGTGCTACCATTTTTCTGAAATGTCCTCCTTGGACTCAGTTTATGCTGGTCCACCACCAGAAGGAGAATGGATTCAAATGTGCATTCACCGTGCTTTGAAGTAATAAAGAGAAATTTAAATTCGATTTTTGAACTAGTATAAAGGAACATATAAAGTTAGTGATTTTAGCATTATAAGCCTTAATAATATTTTGTAGTAGTTTTCACCTCTTAAAAGGAACTGTTTTAAGTTAATAGAAGCAGACTATTATGGAATGTTTTCAACTGATAAAGAGCTTAACATGAGAGAAAGTGTGTACATGTTTGTGTTTGTGTCTGTGAGCAAGCACACACATTCATTGTGTGTTTTAGCTAGTTAGTTGCTTTTTGTTTCATTTTTTTATTGTGATGATCTTATGACATATGAATATCCTCTATTGCTTTGAAAAGTAATGAAAGTATTTAGATGGTGTATTTAATTGTTAGTAATAATGAAATGATGCTGTGGATTTAAGAGTATTCTGTGTTCAGAGTGCAGAAAGTCTATAATCAACATGCTCATTTAAAAACAACAGTTGATTAGCATTGCTTCTAGACATTAGACGCAGACCCAGTCTTTCTTGTGATAATCTGGTGCTCGCATTTTTGATAGAACTGTCATATTACAGTAAATGGTGCAAGCATTTCTAGTCTGTTTGGTTGAAGTAGAGGAAATTTGTTTGTTTGGAATAAAAAGGAAAAAAAGGGTACTTTTTATTTCTGATGGATGTTGAACAAATTTTTAAGAATTCTTGAGTATTGGTGCACAAAGTTACAAGGGAGCTTCAAAATTGTTCATTATCTTTTAATTTCATCTTTCCACAACTTTTTGAAGGCTCCATGTAACTTTATTATCCACTAGTCCCATCCTAGTAAATGCTGGATGATGTTTATGATGTGGCAGTAAAATTCAATGTAGTTATTTCATTTACATAGTAGGAGATAATGGAGTGTTTGACCTCCTGCCTAGAAATTCTGTAATGTCTTAATGAACGGTGGGGCCACGGAGATAGAGAATAAATGTTTATTTAGACCATGCTATATATGTTTGATAATTCAAAGTTGTTAAATATAAAAATTTAACCTGAGTTCTGACATTGCTTTCTACTTGTAACTATTTTTTTTGCAGTCTTGGTGTAAATTGGAATACAAGCCTGTGGACTTTGTTTTTCCAAAAGAAAGTTTTATTTTGTCTTTATGAAAATGTAATTTATGATGTCATATGCTTATGTATTTTTTTGCCTCTTTTGATCCATGTTATTGCCAAGGATAAACATCAATGGGATCTCTGTATATTTTTGGTTTAATAAAAGTTACATGAATACATATGGAATCCTGGTGTGGAGTTGTGGGTTAATGAACTGGACTGCAAGGGCTTACCAGCCACTTCTCAGAAACCCTATTCAGGGTTGTTATGAGTCGGAACTGACTCGACAGCACTTAACAACTGCAACAATATGAGAACATACAAATTCATGTATAAAGAGGAATGTGGTTTCTTGTCATTATTTTTGAGGTGGTCAGTTCATTTTTCCTGTTAAATTCTTTGGGATTAAATAGGAGTTGGATAAGGATAGAAGATGCTTTGATAAATCCTTTAGATGTTGTTGTTAAGTGATGTTAAGTTGGTTCTGACTCACAGCAACACTGCACAGGGTTTCCAAGGAGCAGCTGGTCGGTTTGACCCACTGACTTTACAGTTAGCAGTGCATGCTTTCCCTACAGAATTAGATAAGACATAAGGATGGAAGGTGCTTTGATCTGTATATAGACAATAGGGTTATTTTTCTGTCTTGGTAATTTTTCTTAATAGAATATAAATTACTTGTTTATTTATATAGTCATATACTATAATACCTGTATGTATGTATTTGCATATTTTTGTCCATAATACATATTTACTGGAGTTAATTGAACATTACATTCTGGTCCTTGAACATATATATTCATTCAACAATCTGTGTTGTATTCCATTCCAAATACAAATTTGTTGCACATTTAATAGATGTGCCTTTGTAAAAAAAAAAAAAAAAAATTAAGACTGTCATTCTTGATTAGCATACATTCATGGGATGGATGCCTTTATTTTGTCTTGCAACCTCGAGAGGTGGTAAACAAATGATCTTCCTCACCTTTGTGTGGACACGTCATAGATTCATTGAAGGGTCCTTAGATGCTATGGTCAGGGCAATCCTCTCATTTCACAGTCAACGAAAAGTAAGTATTTTGTCAATGAACTACAGAGAGTTAGTGGCAGAACTGAGACTGAATCATGAACTCCTGGATGACTTAAAGTCTGGGAAATATTGGGTACCTGTTATTTGCCAGAAACGATGCTAGGTATTAAGGATAAAGTGATGAACACAGTATTTTCTCTCCTAAGGGTTTACACTGCAGTAAAAAAGCTAGATAAACACATAATTATAATGCAACATTGCTG
This sequence comes from Chrysochloris asiatica, assembly GCF_000296735.1. Taxonomy (NCBI): domain Eukaryota; kingdom Metazoa; phylum Chordata; class Mammalia; order Afrosoricida; family Chrysochloridae; genus Chrysochloris; species Chrysochloris asiatica. The sequence continues at coordinate 18,247,241 of NW_006408529.1, read as the reverse complement.
ATATCATAAAAAAAGACAACTAGATAAAAGTGCACACTACCACCCTGAAGTGGTCTTTTCTTCCCAAAGCTCAAACCTAACTTTTATTAAACCTCTAAATCTAACTAGAAATTATCAGGAAATATAGGACACACAAAAACACATTAAACAACTTTATAGAATGTAATCAGTAAAACCCAAGCTATACTAAAATCTACATGACAAAGAAACCATTTCTCTAAAAAGTTGAAAGAAAAAAAGATGTAAAGGAACCTAATGATTTAAAAAGGCTCTAGCGATCAACCAGTTCTAAAAAACAGGTACTTTCAGATTCCAATTCAAATAGATGAACTATAATTTAAATATATGTATATCATAAAAAGGTAAAATATAAAAACTGTTGAATTTTGATTACATTAAAAGATTATGTGGCACTGTAGGATAAGCAATGGCATACTAACCACAAGGTAGATGATTCAAACCCATCAATATTTCCTCAGAAACCCTATACAGGGTCATTATGAATTGGAACCAACTCAAAGTCACTTAACAACAACAATTAGTGCTTTCAGGATGTGATAATATTTTGATTAAGTTAAAAATATAAAGCACTAATCTTTTGTTGTTGTTGTTGTTAAGTGCCATCGAGTCAGTTCTGACACATAGCAACTCTGTATAGGATTTCTGAGGAGCAGCTGGTGGGTTTGAACAGCTCACCTTGTGGCTTATCGTTCAGTTCTGATCCTACACCACCACATATAAACAAAGATCTAAACCCCAAATAAGACACCTGAGACTTGTTTCAATATAATTAAGGTAGAGAGGTAAGGAGGTGGGTGGATATAGACAGAAATCAAAATTTACCTTGAGTTATTTATTTTGTAATGAGGGTAATGTGAACATAGAGAGGATGGTGAGACTTCATCTTTCATATGTTGGATATGTTGTCAGGTGGGACCAGTCTCTGGAGATAGACATCATGGTTGGGAGAGTAGAGGAGCAGCGAAAATGAAGAAGACTCTTAATGAGGTGGATTGCCACAGTGGCAGCAATAATGGGCTCAAACCCAAGAAAGACTGTGACGGTGATACAGGACTGGGTGCTTCTGGTCTGTTGTATAGAGGGGTCTCCAGGAGTCAGAATGGAGTCCTGGTGTAGTTTTGTTGGATAAATAATAAACTGTTAAACACATGGTCAGTGGTTCAAACCCACTAACTACTTCTTGGAAACACAATGTGGGGTCACTTTGAATCGGAACTGACTTAACAGCACTTAACAACAACACATGAGTCAGAACAGACTCTATGGCCCTGACAACAAGAGAATGTGGAAATAATTCTTCCTTACTTAGTGACTTAAATTTTTTTTCTGAAAATTCTGCTGCTACTTAAAAAGCCATTAGCTGAAAAAAGAAAACCAATAAATTTTAATGTGAAAATTAATGCATTCCATCCCAAACCAAGATAGCGAAACAATTTTGAGAGAAAGGTATACTGATTGAATAATAAAAATGAGTTTATATAAGAAATAAACCACAATTTGAAAATGTTTGCACATAAACTGATATTTGATATAATGTTTTACTTACAAAAGAAGAAAGAGAAGACATGAGAATGCTGGTAGTTTGTTGACAGGCATGTGAAGGAGTCATATTTTGGAAACTATTTTCTTGTTATACAATTTTCTTCCCCAATTTCTTAACCTAGTTGGACTCTTATGGTTTTCAAACTACATGTAAATATTAATTTATAGCACAGAAAACAACTTTAGGGGAAAATAAATGCTGAGCAGGAGAGGTTTCTGAAACACATACCAATAGTACATGATGTACACAACAACTTGAACAATTTTTTTGAAAATGCTTACACTTTATCCTTTCACTCAGCATATGTAAGTAGAAAAAAATATTTTAAGTGCATCCAAACGCCAAGAAAAATAAAGGCTTATTTCTCACTCATGTTAAGTGTTGATGAGTTTTGGCCAGATTCAACTCTGCCCCATGCGTATTACGTTCCAAGAACCAGGCTAAAGGTGAAGTCCCTTTCTGAAGCATGGCCTCATCCAGAGAGAAAGGGAATGAGGCAGAGCCCAGATCACCAGAACTTTCTTCATATTCTCTTAGACTGGAAGTCCTGCTGTCTCCTGTTCACTATGGGTGACCCTTGTTGTTGTTGTTGTTGTTATGTGCCATGGAATCAGTTCTGACTCATAGCGACCCTGCACAGTTTCCGAGGCTGTAAATCTTTATGGGAGCAGAAAGCCTCATCTTTCTCCAGTGGAACAGCTGGTAGTTTCGAACTGCTGACCTTGAGGTTCGCAGCTCGATTTGTAACCACTACACTACCAGAGTTCCTTATGGGTGACCCTAGTGATATTTAAAATACTGGTGGCATAGTTTCCAGCATCACAGCAATATTACAAACTGGTGGATGGTGGGCCAGAAACTATATGGTTGCGATTACCATAATGAATATCAAGGATAGAGAGGCAACAAAGAGAGCTTGGCCCTAGGCAGTTGTGGTTAACAGAACATGTTATCCTTTGGGGCAAAACAGATGAACAGCCAAGAGTGGTACAGCTTAAAAACTATAAACAAAAAGCAAGAATGGAGGAGCAAGAGGTTGAAAGATGTTGTCCCAACATCAATTTACTATTTTGTGACTAGTGGCCAATTAATCAAAGACTGAGCTCTGTTTGACTGACCTTACATACTCCACAATGACAAAGTTTCTACATATTCTTTTGGTGAGTAGCAACTGGGGTCTTAAAAGCTCATGAACACAACTTTAGGGGATTACAATCAATGCAATAGAACAAAATGTGCATGACTCAAAAAAAAAAAAAGGAAGAGAAAAGGTGGAAACAACCAACATAAGAGTCCCTCAGTAAATGGATGACTGGATCAATGAAATATGGCATATACATACAATGGAGAAGCCCGGAAGTGCTGTGCGATTTTGAGCTCACCAGTCTGTATGGGAAAAAGCTGTCATAAATATTACAGTCTTATGGATATCTTGGAGTCCTGGTGTGGCGCTGTGGGCTAATGCATCAGACTGCCAAGTCGTTTAAACTGCAAAGTTGGTGGTTCAAGCTCACCAGCAACTTCTAGGAAACTCTATCCAGGGTCGCTCTGGGTCAGAATTAACAATGGATATCTTATGAGTCAGCTCTGTTCTGTTCTATAAGATCATTATGAGTTGGAATCACCTAGACAGCTAGAGGTTAGATTTTGGTTTGGAAATATACATTTTAATACTTTTAAAGTTTTTCTTTGATCAAGTATTCTACTACAAAACTACAACTAAGATGTATTAATAAACTATTTTTTATTATATCTGATTATAAATATTAACAGTATATAGTTCATAAAACTGTATAAATATATCATACTTTTGATCACGTAAAATGAAAAGACAATATTTATTGGAAATATATTTCTTAATACGATAAATGAGAGACTTTGAACTCCTGTTGATATATGCTGCCAATCATAATAGTTATCTATTCTAAGAATTTTTATTATTCAACATTTTATTGTGAAAGTTTTTTTTTTTTAATTGAGTGAAAGCTTACAGAACAACCCATCAGATTTGCATTCAACAATTCATATACATTTTGTTCCATCACACTGATTGTAATCCCCTCAGAGTAACATTGCTTATCCCATTTCATGCCTGTGTTTCCTGTTTCCATTCTTCTTTTTTCCCTAACCCTTTGAAAGTTGTCCTCTTCATTTCAAATAGTTGATTATTCTAAAGTGTGGGTATCTCACTAGTGTTATTGCTTCTCTTTTGTTGTTGTTAAGTGCCATCGAGTCTATTTGGACCCATAGCGACCCTGTATAAGGATTCTAAGGAGTGGCTGGTGAGCTTGAACAACTGACCTTGTGGTTCAAACAACTTTGCAATCCATCACACTAGCCCACAGTGCCACACCAGGATTCCTTTTGGCCTACAGCCCCTGGTATTCCCAGGTATCTGCCATCCAAGTACTAACCAGGCCTGACCCTGCTTAGCTTCCAAGATCATATGAGATCAGGTGCATGTAGGGTGGCGAGGCCCTAGACCTTTTAGACTTGTCTATTGCTTGGCTAAGGAGTTCTGGTAACGTAGTGGTTACGAATCGGGCTGCTAACCTCAGGGTCATCAGTTCGAAACTACAAGTCACATTGTTGTTTTTGTTGCTAAATGCTGTCGAGTCAGTTCCAACTCATAGCAACCTTGTGTACAGTTTCCGAGGAGTGGTGGGTGAGTTTGAACTGCTTACATTTTAATTCAAATTGACCTTGTGGTCCGATCCTTATCATATAGCACCACACCAGTGCCACCTTAGGTATCTGAAAGTGCCTTTCCCTGTCTATTTGTTTAGTATGCTTGTTCTACTAGACAGTAAGATCCATAAATCTTAATACTACATTCCCGTAATTTGAATGCATCATTTTTACTTACATCCCATTGTTGTTGTTATTGTTAAGGGCTGTCAGGTTGGTTCCAACTCGGAGCAACCCTGTATAGGATTTCTGAGTTTGTTTTTTAAAGCCTCACATTTCCCCAGTGGAGCAAACTGGTGGGCTCCAACCACTGATCTTGTGGTTTGCAGTCCAGAGTTTATCCTATGGAACCAACATGCTGTAGAATAAACATTGGACAGATAACCTTAAAATTGGTGGTTAAAATCTACCAGCCATTCCCCAGAAGCTCTTTACAGGGTTGCTGTGAGTTAAGGTAGACTTGATGGCACTTAACAACAAAAAAATATACATCCCGTAAGTCAGGATTTAATCACATTAAAGGCAATAAAGCCAGGGATGTGGTCTTATTTTAGTTGGTCAAGTGCCATGTTAAAATTTGGCGATTTAGTATTATGATCCACCACTGGTCTGTCAGTTTGTTGTACTGTGGTGGAATTGTGTGTTGCTGTGATGCTGGAAGCTACGTCATCGGCATTTGAAATACCAGGAGGGTCACCAACCATGGACAGGTTTCAGTGGAGTTTCCAGATAAAGACGACTAGGAAGAAGAAGAATCAGACTACTTTTGAATCTTTAGTCACTGAAAACATTATGAATAGCAGTGAGTTGAGTGTCCTGAACATGATAGCACTTAGGCCTATAGGAAATCCATCTAGGGCCAGGAACTCCGTGGTCATATCCCTCCCATATATACCTCATGAGCTCCTTGGCTGACAGGACCCTCTCAGAGTTTACTCCCTTTTGGGTCCCACAGCTGTGCTGTTTTTGTTTATTTGCTTTTGTTTTTTCCTTTTGTTGTTTCATTGTTTGTAGTTTGTTTATTCTTTTTTCTCCTTCTTCTTCTCTTTCTATCTCCTTGAATTTTATCCTTTCTATCTCTGGTTTTGTTTTTCTATCATTTCTTATGTTTCTTAATTCCCCAATTTTTCTTCTTCCTTTTTGATTTTTCTTTACTACTGTCTACTTCCATTCTTTTTTCATCTTCCCACTCCCTGGTGTTTCTGGTTTTATTATTATTATTATTTTTAAATCCTCCTTTTATTTTCTATCTTATTTTTATTTTCTATGGCTCCTTTTTCCTATCCCTCTTTCCTGTTTTTATTATCACATTTCTCTTTTCTTGTTGATTCTGATTTTTATTTCTTTTCCTCTTCTTTATTATTTCATCTTTCCATTGTTGGTTGCTTCTTTCTTAATTCTGTTTTGTTTTCTTGAATGTGTAGGGAGGATATTTTATCCTCTTTCCCACCTAACTGGAGACAGCAGCTGTACCATGCAGCCCAACAACAGCTGTAACTTCTTCGATTCCACACACTTGGAAAGAGCTGAAATAAGCTCCAGTCACACCTGATCAATACCAGACAGCATCCAACACCAGCCAAACCCACCCCAAACTGAGGTGAATAAATAGTAACTAAATACAAATGCAACGATGCCAAAATGTCCTGGAGACAGTAAAGAATTTTAGCTCACACAAAGAAACTATGGTGATGGTAGTAGTCCCCGGAGTCACTTCCAACGCATAGTGACCCTGCATAGGGTTTCCGAGGCTGTAAATCTTTACTCGCTTTACTCGACCAGAAAGCCTCATGTTTCTCCTGTGGAACAGCTAGTAGTTTCAAACTTCTGACCTTGCAGTTAGCAGGCTAACTTGTAACTACTATGCTACCAGAGCTCCCAAAAGAAATGTAGGATGGCTCAAAACATGACCAAGATGCAGAGCCAGAAAACATTTCTGAGGAAAAAGAGATAATTCAACTAACAAAGAATTCAAAAGCATGGTATTTATGTTCCTTCAAAGGATTAAAGAAAGATAGAGTAAAGCAAGGCGAACTCAGAAAAAACCTTTAATAGAGTCCATGAAAACACTATTAGAACAAACAGACAAAAGAAACATAAATTTTAAAACAATACAAAACCTGCAATTAGAAATCCAGAAGATTGATACTAAGATCTCAGAAATGAACAATACATTGAAATGCAAAGGGATAGATTTGAAGTGATGCAAGCTTGAATGACTGAGCTTAAGACAAACACCTCAATACTAGTAAGCAAAAAGAACAATCAGAAAATAAAGAATGAAAAAATACAAAGAAAGTCTAAGAGCTATGTAGGACACCATGAAAAGGAATAATTTATCGTTTATCAGAATTCCAGAAACAGAAGAAACAATTAAAAGCACACAGAAAATTATCAAAAAGTTGTTGAAAGCAAAATTCTCTAAATTTTGTGAAAGACAAACAGAAACATACAAGGAGCTGAATGAATGCAAAATAGAACAACTTTACAAAGCTACTAAAAGGTGTACTTTGGACTGAGAATTAACAACAGGAACAACCTGAGATTAGCATGCATGACAACACCACCAGAACTCAAACAAATATACAAGACTGAAAAGAGGAAGCCAGAGTTGTCAATTTGCAACTTAGCACAGAAAATTATGTGGAACAAAGAAACCAGAAGCAACATAAAATCACACAGCAAAATGACAGTAATCAATTCATATCTATTGATAATTACACTGAATGTAAATGGATTAAATGTACCAGTCAAGAGACAGAGAGTAGCAGAATGGATAAAAAATAGGATCCTTCAATATACTGCCTGCAAAAGATACATCTTATATCCAAAGACAGAAATAGACTAAAAATCAATGTGTGGAAAATATATATCAAGTTAATGACAGTCAAAAGCTAGCAGGACTGGCAACTTTAAAATCTGGTAAAATTGAGTTTAAACAAAATCAGCATAAGAGACAAATAAGTACATTATATCATTAGTAAGGGGTCAACTGAATAAACGAATATAACCATAATTAATTAATATCTATGCCCCCAATGAGTCCTGGTGTGGCACTGTGGGCTAATGCATCAGACTGCAAAGTCATTTGAACTGCAATGTCAATAGTTCAAGCTCACCAGCTGCTCCTTGGAAACCCTATACGGGGTCGCTATGGGTCAGAATCGACTCGATGGCACTTCACAACAACATGCCCCCAGTGAAAGAGCCTCAAAATACATAAAACAAATTAGAGAAGAACTGAAGAAAAAAATAGAAAACTCTTCAATAAAAGTAGGAGACTTTAATAAATCAATTTTGATGGTCAGAACAACCAGAAAGAAACTCAACAAAGATAGAAGAACTAAAAAACACAAGCAACCAAGTTGATCTTATAGACATATACAGAGCACTCAACCAAACAGTAACACAACAGACATTCTTTTCCTGTGCACATAGAACATTCTCTAGACTATTCCATAATATTGGTCACAAAGCAAACCTCAATGAACTTTAAAACATCAAAATACTACAAAACATTTTCTGTGGATCACCATGCTACATTTTTAGAAATCACAGTTATATATACAATTCAATTGAGGTTGCTTTTGTTTAGAATGTAAAATAAAGCCCCAATACCCTTTTAAAAAATATGGATATGCAATTAACACAACATCATTTATTCAATAGACTGTTCTTGTCCTTTTTTCCTGATACACCTTTTAGCATAAATTTACATAGTGGCTAGTGTGAATCTATGTCTAGGATCTCAGTTTTGTTTTAGTCTTACGCCAATTCAGCACTATCCTAGTTATTATAATAATCATAAATCTTGATAGATGGGGAAAATACTTTCCCAACTTTGTTCTTGGTCAAGTGCCTTGGTAATTTGGGGCCCTTTGCATGGGATAAATTTATTAAGTTCTCCTTGATCCTTTCTAGGAGTCCTGGTATAGTGTTGTGGATTAATGTGCTGGACTGCAAAGTCGCTTTGAACCACAAGGTCGGCGGTTCAAGCTCATCAGCTGCTCCTATACAGGGATGCTATGGGTTGGAACCAACTTTACGGCACTTAACAACAACAACAATCCACTCTAGAAGGAGACCTGGTGTGATGCTGTGGGTTAATTCGGTGGACTGCAAAGTCGGTTTGAAATGCAAGGTCAGCAGTTCAAGCTCACCAGCTGTTCTTCAGAAACCCTATACAGGGTTTCAATGGGTTGGAACTGAATCGATCGCACTTAACAACAACAACAGCATGGGTAGGAACCGACACCAAGGCATTTATCAACAACAAAGCCCATGAATAAGGCATATCTCTCAATTCAGTAAATATTTAAAATGTCACTCAATAAACTGTCATAATTTCCCATACTTTTTATTAGATTATTTCAGATTACTTTCTTTTTTGCTATTGAATTTGTCTTTTTGACATTTAAAATTTTTAACATTGTGACTCATAATGAAATTACGATTGATTTTGATACATTAAATTTTTGTTCAACAAGTTTACTGAACTCTTCTATTTTTTTTTCTCTTTTTTGCTTATTATATTTGAAAAGTATCTTGAAGTTTAACAAGCATATATTAAATCCTGGAAGTCATAAGTATATAGATTGTGCACTTTCACAAGATGAACTCTATTGTATAATTAGTGCTCAAATCAAGAAACAGAAAGAACATTTCTGACATCCCCAAAGCCATTATACTCTGTACAGTCGTTACCTTACATTCCTTTAAATGATAGCCACTATCTCGACTTCTTTCAGCATAAATACATTTAGACTGCTGTTATTGCTGCTGTGTGCCGTGGAGTCGGTTCCGACCCATAGTGACCCTGCACAGGGTTTCCGAGGCTGTAAATCTTTACGGGAGCAGAAAGCCTCATCTTTCTCCCGCAGAACAGCTGGTAGTTTCAAACTGAAGACCTTCCAGTTAGCAGCCCAATTCGTAACCACTATGCTACCAGAGCTCCTTTTAGACTGCTGTACTACAGTGAAATCTGAGAAAATCAGAATCTGTGTAAGGTAGAAACTGTAAGAGAAGGAAAACTCAAATATTTTTTACTAATCTTGTTGTTGTTAAGTGCCATCAACTCAGTTCTGACTCATACCGACCCTGTATAGGGTTTCCCAGGAGCAGCTGGTGAGTTTGAACTGCCAACCTTGTGATTTAAACTGACTTTGCAGTACAGAGCATTAACCCACAGTGCCACACCAGGACTCCTTTCCACTCATAGAAAGTGATCAAAAAAATGTTAAGTGTTTAGCCTGTCAAAGGCAGAAAACTTTCAAGACGTGGAAAAACAAGGCAGGCATGTTGAGTTTTGGCTCTCACGTGTTTCACGGTACATGTTAACGGAACCATACAGTATGCATCATTTTATGTGTTGCTTCTTTTGTTCACATTGTCTTGGTGAAGAAGGTGAAAATATGGGCCTGATTTGTAGATGAGTCAGTATAGTAGGTTGGTAGGAATAGACTGCTGGTGCATTGCAGATGAGTGGGCTACTTTAAAAGGTGAGGAGAAAAATATTCCTGTGAGGAGAGTTTGACAAATACACAAGCTCATCAACTTCATGTGAAGAATGAAGTGGCAAGGACACACATGGCTGTAGGAGCAATTTTTGATGACTTAACTAGTTGGTTAAATGCCTGGAAGAAGTAAGACTAGAAGACAGGAACAAATACATTTAGCAAAGTTGATCCATGAGCTTGGGTACTGAGTGTGCAGATCTTTGTTTATTGCATCAATAAGCAAAAGATAGCACTATCTGCAAAAGAGGCACTGAACAAACCAATGGATTAGATAGCTTGTCCAGAGAGATTGATCTATCTCTTCACTTAGGAACCCTAATGCTTTCAAGTGGGCTTATGAATGGAGTATCTACAATGACATATCGAGTATATACAAGGGATAGCATCTCTGTGGGCCCAAGAGCATAATATCCCTCACCCAAAGGCTAATATAACTACTGTAAGAACTGAAAAAGAAATACTACACGCAATATTGAAAGATTCTTTGAGCAAAATGTTGAACTATGTACAAACCATGAAAAGTTGATGGAAGAAATGCACAGAATCACTGTACAAAAAAAAAAAAAAAAAAGTTCTGTGATCACCTATTTCAAAAAGTAGCATATGATCATGAGCCAACTGAAGGAGAAAGTCCCTACTGCATTGAAGGCATGGTCAAAGAACAAGACTCCAGGAATTGATGGGATACAAATTGAAACCTTTCAACAAACGGATGTAGTCCTGAGCCCTCACCAGTACCACCCTACAGAGGACCAATTTTTGAAGAC
>NW_006408529.1:18227664-18235824 GCF_000296735.1 Chrysochloris asiatica | reverse complement strand
GGTTCGCAGCCCGATTCGTAACCACTACGCTACCAGAGCTCCTTAAGAAAAGAAAAATCCTTACCACTGGACCAATAAATAACATCATGATAAATGGAGAAAAGATTGAAGTTGTAAAAGACTTAATATTGCTTGGAACCATTATTGAAACTCATGGAAGCAGCAATCAAGAAATCAAATGACGTATTGCATTAGGCAAATTTGCTACACAACACCTCTTTAAAGTGTTCAAGAACAAAGATGTCATTTTGAGGACAAAGGTGTCTGACCCAATCCATAATATTTGCAATAGCCTCACATGCCATGTGTAAGTTGAACAATGAATTTACGCACCTGAGTTTTGGTGTTGTAGAAGAATATTAAATGTACCATGAACTACCAGAACAAACAAATCTGTGTTGGATGAAATACAGCCAGATTACTCCTTGAAAGTCAGGATGGCTAGACTTCATCTCTCATACTTCTGTCATATTATCAGGAGAGACCATTCCCTGTAGAAGGACATCAAACTTGGTAAAGAAGAATGAGAAAAAGAAGAAGACTCCCATTGAGGTAGGTGGTCACAGTGGCAGCAGCAATGAGCTCAAGTTCAATAACACTTGTGAGGATAGTGCAGGACTGGACCATACTTTGTTCTGTTGTGCATAAGGTTGCTGTGACTTGATGGCACCTAGCAACAACAACCACCACAACAGCAACAACAACTGATTGACTATCTAACCTGTCAGCAGCAGAGACCAATACTGATCCCTCACTATAATACTAACCAACAAAGGACCAAATAACCATGTAGATTTCAGGTGATCACTTTGGACTATTTTTCACTTGGTGCAACTAAAAGCACAAGTTTGGAGTGATATTTCATGGGTTTGGGTCTCTGAAATGAAAGAAGTGCTATGTACTCAGAACTCAGTTAGTATTGGTGCTGTATAGTGTAGTAGTTACAAATCGGGCTGCTAACCTCAAGGTCGACAGTTTGAAACTACCAGCGGTTCTGTGGGAGAAAGATGAGGCTTTCTGATCCCATAAAGATTTACAGCCTCATATGAGTCAGAATCGACTCCACGGTACTTAACAACAACACCAACAATGTTCAATATACAGCATACATTGGTGTAGAAACTGGGGTGGGGGTAGTAGTCAGAGCGTGTTCTCTCACTATTAGTTCTAGAGACACATGGGGAATTTGTGCCTCACATCTTGCAGCTTTGGACTCTGCTGGCCTAATGGGTTTGATTCTCAGATGGTGGGTGCTTTTTCCAAGTAAAACTATAAAGGTTTCACTAAACTTAATTTATAATCTGGTCATTTTGAGCTACTTATACCAATCCACTAAGCAATGAACTCAGTATGCATGCAAGGTCTAATTGACTCTGACTGTTATGAGAAGCTGGTGGTGCTGTGGGATAAGCGTTAGACTGCTAATGTCACGATCAGCATTTCAAACCATCTGCTTTTATTTATGCAGATACTCTGTGGGAGAAAGGTGTGACTGTATGCTTCTTACAACTGGATGATAATAGTTTTTTGTTTGTTTGTTTGTTTGTTTGTTTACAATCATGGTAAGTTAGAATTGCAGTTACAAAATGAGGCAAGGAGGAGTATGTCTTCAGGAATTTTTAGAGATTGTTTAAGAATATTTTTTGCATCATTACTTTTATTTTTTGAAGCATCAATACTTTGCTTCATGGCATTTATTTTTGTGTTTTAGGCTTCCTTTTCATTCTTTTATCTCATGTTTCCAAGTTTTTGTTTAAATTGGCTCTCTCATGATTTTTGTGCTGTTCTTTAATTATAGCTGAGACTCTAGAGTGAAACTTAATAATCCTGGACTTCTGGCATTCACTGTTGTAGAATCACCTTTCATTGAGTGTGGATAGGACCCATTGTTTGATTCTAGCAATAGGTAAATGCAATGGCATGTTGCTTCTGTGATTATGTTATGTTATGTTATGCTATGCTACATGACATTGTCTTTCTAGAAGATGTATTGAAGACGCTGTTTGCTAGCTTGATGGATTCAGTAGTGATTTTGGGGAAACCCACATGGTAAGGAACTACAGACAAGATCCAGGAACTCTGGGAATCCTCTAATTGATGACAGTGACCTCAAGCTGGCAGCCAGAAAGAATTCAACCCCCTTTGTTCTACAACTACAGGGAAATAAATTCTTTCAATAATCTGAGTTGATCTTAGAAGCAAATTCTTCCCCATTTTTGTCTTCAAATGAGAACTCAACTTGGCCTATGAATTGGTAACAGTGTTGTGAGACCATAAGCCGAGGACACTGCTAAACCAGGCTTGTATTCTTGACCTTCAGACACTTAGATAATTAATGTACATGGTTTCAAGCTGCCTAGTTTGTGTTAGTTTGTTATTCAGCAGAAGGTAAGTACTATATTAATAGAGGATAAAAGATCTCTATACTGCCAAGTAATTTGATATATTTTTCGGGATATTGACAGAATCAACTCTTAGATATATGCTATTATTCACAATCTCCAATAAGGCTCACCATTTACTTCTTTCTGAAATCCATAGGCTTCATGTTGGTTGCTGTACTCTGTCTTCTCACCCCAGGATTGGTAGTTGTTGTCTAGGTACAAAAAAATGGAACAGGATAATGAGATACATAAATTTTCTTCTGTTTTCACAGAACAACACTGTTGGGTTAGAAAACTCTATTCTTGGTTTATTCAAGCCCTAACATTTCATGCCTAAAGAGACAAGAGTAACGGAATTTATGGGGTAAAGGACAATGATGAAGACATTGGGGACATTTGCATACACTTGATTTATATATCAGCTGATTTATACATAAATGTACAGGTTGCTCATGAGGGAAATGATTTTGTACACTCAAGAGATAAACAACAAGGAAAGATGATTAGCATATAAAAGTAAAATAATATCCATTGCAGCTGGATAGAAGCTAAAACATTTCAAGAAATAACCCTGAGCTTCTGGGGCAAGATGGTAGAGTAGGCAGATGTACTGAGCAGACACTCTGCAATAAGGACAATGGAGTCCAAGTGGAACAGCTACGTTGGTGATCCTGTCATCCTGAACTTCAGAAGATAGACAGAGATATGGGCTGAGTGGTAAATGAAGAGGAGGCTGAATGGGAGCAGGGAGAGAGAAGAAAAATGGGTGGGTTATCAACTGATTTGGGAGTCCTGGTATGGCATTGCAGGATAAGTTCTAGACTGCTAACTGCAAGATTGGTGGTTCAAATCCATCAGTCACTCTTCAGAAACCCTATTGTTGTTAAGAGCCATCAAGTTGGTTTCAACTCAGACTGACCCTGTATAGAGTTTCTAAGGAGCAGCTGGTAAGTTTGAACTGACCCTGCAGTCGAGTGCTTATCTTAAAGTGCCACACCAGTACTCCCAGAAACCCTATACAGGGTCATTATAAGTCAGAATCAACTTGATGGCACTTAAACAACAATCTCAGCTGGCCTGGAATGGCATGGCCATCTTGAGCTTTGGCTGTCATATAGCAGTCTGGAGGCACAGGACACCACTGGAGGTTGTGCCCTCCTGGTAGCTGGCGGTATGGCCAGTACCAGCCTTTGTCAGTCCAATGGCCAGTTGCACCCTATCTTAAGCAGCCTCTGCTCTGCCTGGGGTTGGGTGCCCGCATATCACCTCTGTCTGGAGATATGTGAACCTATACTGAACTATGCTGCACAAACAGTGAAGAGAAAACTGTATTCATACTTCCAGTCTCTATAACATCCACCATGAGGCAGGTGGATAGTGTCTGAGAACACACCAATATATAGTCATTGATTAAGCATAAATAAAATGACACCACAGTATCGCAAAGAAAACAATCAATTTCAGCTTACACAAAGAAAGACAGGATTCCTCAAACAAGTGACCAAAATACAATCAGAAAATGTTGTTTAGTGCCATCGAGTCAGTCCTGACTCATAGTGGACCTGGATAGGGTTTCTGAGGAGCAACTGGTGGGTTTGAACTGCTGACCTTGCAGTTCAAACTAACTGCAAGATTGAATGCTTATCCTAATATCCCCAAAGTAGGACTCCACAGAAAATATAATACCAGGAATGGTATTGGAACTGCTTGATAGGGAATTTAAAAGAATTATATTTAGGTACTTTTAATTGATTGAGAGAAAGATTGAGAAAACTGCAGATGAAGTCAAGGAAAACACAGACAAACTTTGGAAGACTCCAGGAAAACAGTACAAGAAAAACTTGACAAAATAAATGAAAAAATTGGGAACCATACAAAAACAGCAATAAGTGTCAGAAGATGAAGACTAGGACTTTGTTGTTGTTATTGTTGTTAAGTGCTGTTGAGTCGATTCTGACCCATAGTGACCCTGCATAGGGTTCCTGAGGAGCAGCTGGTGAGCTTGAACCACTGACTTTGCAGTTCAAATGGCTTTGCAGGCTGGTGCAATAACCCACAGCACCACACCAGGACTTTAGACATAGATAATACATTGAAAAGAAAAAGAAATAAAATTGAATCAATATAAGGCTGAATTAGTGGACTTGAAAACAAATCTTTCAATATTTCTGTTGGAGGAACAATCAGAAAAAAGAAAATAAACTCTGAAGGAACCCTAAGATTTATTAGGGCCAATGCCAAGAGGAATAACTTAAGTGTGATTGGAATTTCAGAACAGGAAGAGGCAAAAAAATAAAGACAATTTTCATAGAGAAAAAAATGTTAGGGGAGTTGTTGGAACTCCCCTAACATCATCAAAGATTAGAAGATATGCATTCAAGAATTTGAATGAACTCCAAACAGGCTAGGCCCCAAAAGAAAATCACCAAAACATATTATAGTCAAACATTTCAAAACCAAAGACAAAGAGAATCCTGAGAGCAACTCAGGGAAAATGAAAAGCTACCTACAAGGAAAACCAATAAGACTAATTTCTGATTTCTCAACAGAAACTATGAGGCAAGAAGACAATGGGATAATATATATAAATTCTGAATGAAAAAAAAAATTGTCAACTAAGAAACATATGCCCAGCAAAATTATCTGTAAATTATGATGGGAAAATTAGGAGATTTCCAGATAAACAGAAATTAAGAGAGTTTTTAAAAACCAGACCAATCTTACAAAAAGAGAGCCAACAACAGTAGACAACCATTTAAAATTAACAAACATGATAATATCACCCAAAAATGAATCCAGATAGAGAAATATTCAAAGTAAAATGAATCTACAAGACTGAAAATAGGCAACCAGAAATATCAGTGTGCAACCACAAAAAACAAAACAAAAACAAAACAAAACAAAAACAACAAAAAAACCCATAAAGTGAAAAGAGGAAATAATGTAATTGTTGAAATTCCTAATGAAGAGGAAATCAGGTAGATTTCAGGAAACAATTAAGAAAATAAGGAAAAATAAACTTAATTGTAATCTTAAAATTAGAACAAGCCTTTTTCCTAGCTAGCTCAACCCCAATCACTAGCATTAGTCTTTTTGTTGTTAGATGCCATCAAGTCAGTTCTGATGAACAGAAACCCTATGCACAACAGAATGAAACACAACAGAATATGTCCACAGTATAAGAGATGAAGTCTTGATGTAATAGTTAGGCTTTTGTGTCAATTTGAATAGGCTAGGATTTCCAGAGGTCTAGCCATTGGAATGTGCTTATTCCCATGATAATGAAACCTTATACAGACATAGTGAGGTCTATTACAAGAGGTTATGAGCAGCCAGTTAACTGAAGGGATGCTTCCTTGGGGATGTGGCCTGCTCCCAACATAGTGGGCATACAGAAGGGATTATCTCTCTTTCTTCCACTGGGGACATGGTACTCTAAAAGTGTAAGATAATAAGCTTCTTTGGTTGTTGTTAAGTGCCGTTGTGTTCAGTTCCGACTCATAGAGACCCTCTATAGGGTCTGGTGGGTTTGAACTGTCAACCTGGTGTTTTGCAGTCCAGTGCTAATTCCACAGTGCCATGCCAGGAAGCTATATATATATGTTTCACTAGTTTTGCTTTTCTAGAAAAACCATCTTAAGACACTTGCTAAGGAGCATTCTGACTATACTTCCTCCAAGACAGATTTTTTTCGTCTTCTGGCACTCCATAGTACTTTCAATACTCTTTGACAGCACCATAATTTGAATGTAGTGATTCTTCTCTCATCTTCCTTATTCATTGTTCAAATTTCACATACATGTGAGGCGACTGAAAATATCATGGCTTGGGTTAGGTGAACCTTAGTCCTCAAAGTGACATCTTTGCTATTTAACATTTTAGACAGTTCTTTGCAGGAAATTGACTTAATGCAATATGTTGTTTGATTTCTTGATTGCTGCTTTAATTAGTGCTGATTGAGGATCCAAGGAAATTGACCTTTTTGACAACTTCAATCTTTTCTCCATGTATCATGATGCTGTAGTTATTTGTCCATTTGGGAGGATTTTTGTTTTCTTTATGTTGAAGTGCAAACAATACGGAAGACTGTAGCCTTTGGTTTTCATCAGTAAGTATTCTATATACTCTTTGCTTTCGGAAAGTAAGGTTGTGTCATCTGCATATTGCAAGTTGTTAGTGATTCCTCCTCCAATCATGATGCCATGTTCTTTATATAACCCAATTTCTCAGATTATTTGCTCAGTGTAAAGATGGAATAAGTATGGTGAAAGAATACGACCTTGAGGCACACCTTTCCTGATTTTAAACCATTCAATATCCCCTTGTTCTGTTCAAATGATGACCTGTTGGTCTCTTATCCAGTTGTTATGATCTACACATTAGAAAGCTTATGTATAGTGAATAAAACACAAGAAAACAACTTTCTAATATTCTCTGTTTTCAGAAAAGATCTATTTGAGGTCAGCAATGATATAACTAGTTCCACATCCTCTTCTGAATCTGGTTTGAATTTCTGACAGCTCCCTGACAATGTATTGCTGCAATCATTTAAAAAATTATCTTCAGCAAAATTTTACTTGCATGTGATATTAATGATATTGTTCGATGATTTCTGCATTCTGTTGGGTCACCTTTGTTTATAATGGGCACTGATAGTAATCTTTTCCAATCCATTGGCCAGGTAGTTCTCTTCCAAGTTTCTTGTTGTGGATGATTTATTGTCTTTTGTGCTGTATCAGTTTTTTGAAGCATTTCAATTTGTGTTCATCAAATTCCTGGAGCCTCATTTTTCCACAATTGCCTTCAGTACTGCATTGACTTCTTATATACCATTGATTCTTGATTATATGATGCCTCTTGAAATGATTGAACATTGCAGTTCAAACTGATTTTGCAGTCCAGCGCATTAGCCCACAGCGCCAAACCAGGACTCCACCATATGGATGGATAGATAGATAGATAGATAGATAGATAGATAGATAGATAGATAGATATAGGTTGTTGGTTGTTCTTATCAAGTGCCTTTCGAGTCAATTCGGACTCACAGTGATCCTGTATAGGATTTCCAAAGAGCGGTTGGTGAGCTTGAACTGATGACCTTTCAGTTCAAACCGATCTTGCAGTCCAGCGCATTATCCCACAGCGCCACACTATAAATATATGTATTTGTAGTGCAATTATATATATTCCTCAGAATGTCCCATGCAGTAACTCCATTATGGTAGTGGTGGTTGTGTGGCCAAAGTTTCTGGGAAACAAAATTATTAGAAAAAAAGCACCATTTCAGATGGTTTCTTTAAGAACTTTAAAATGTAAATATCAGTATCTAGTACCTCATTCAGGAGCGAGAAGAGGAGGAACGTAACAGCTTAGCTTATCAACAGAAGACTCAAATCCTCTCCTAGCAAGAGCAACAAAGCAAGATAGTGAAATAAATGATATTCAAATTCATAAGGAAAAAGTTAAACTATTCCTGTTCATAGAGGATATGATCCTTCACATAGAAAATCCCAGATGGTGCACGAGAAAGTTACTAGAACTAATAAGAGAGAGAAAAAAAGCTAGGCTGTTTATTCTACACTCAAAGGTTCTCTCATATTCAACTTTCCCCCTGAGACACAGGTTTCTTCATCGCAGGCCAAAAAACTATTCCCACACAATTTGCTTTACTATGGGCAGGAGTTAGCCCTGTGAAAATTATTTGAGCTATATATGCTGTTAAGTGCCGTCGAGTTGGTTCCAACCTATAGCAACACTGTAGAGGATTTCCAAGGAG
>NW_006408529.1:18223825-18225934 GCF_000296735.1 Chrysochloris asiatica | reverse complement strand
CTGGCCAGTTTGAACTGCCCACCTT
The DNA here is from genome assembly GCF_000296735.1 of Chrysochloris asiatica. Taxonomy (NCBI): domain Eukaryota; kingdom Metazoa; phylum Chordata; class Mammalia; order Afrosoricida; family Chrysochloridae; genus Chrysochloris; species Chrysochloris asiatica. The sequence goes on along the minus strand of NW_006408529.1, from coordinate 18,225,909 downwards.
GTGTTTATCAGTCCAGTACTTATTCTACAGTGCCACACCAAGACTCCAATGGTGATTTAATAATGACCACTTCAAATAAGGCTATTTCAAACTTTAATATTTAAAAATATAACAATTCAGACAATATTCATTGAACAAAAAAGCCCAGTGACTCTACATTCCTCAGTTGCCTAATAGGAGAAATTAGTGAAGAATTTGGAATTATACTTATAAATAATAAAATAAAAATTTTTATTATTCTAATTCTGGTGGTTGAATGATATTCGGTGTTTTATTTGGTTGGAATGTATGGACATAGAGCCATTTCTCTCCAGTAAACTGTCCTTGGAATTAGCATCATATCACATCAAATACTTAAGCACTATTGAACGATAAAGGGTAGATTTTTTATGTAGTTTAAAACTCAGTGAGGTCAACAAGACAAAAAAATAAAATAAAATAAGAGCACTACATATAGCATTACTATAAAATAGTTAAGACTAAGGACATTTAACTGTCTACAGTTTTGATATTCAGGAATTGACAGGTTAGTATTTTTTGGTGCATTTACAATTGCACAGGTGGCAATCAGTAAAGGTAGAAGATATTTAAGATACAAGCAGAAGTAGATGATGAAAAAAATATAACAACATTGATGTAGTTATTAGGAGAAATCCAGCTTTCAGTATGGATGCCATCTCAACATAAAGAAAATAAAAATCATCACAACTGGACCAGTAAGTAACATTTTGGTAATTGGAGCAAATCGAAGTTGTCAAGGATTTTATTTTATTGGGACCCACAATCAACACAGATTGAACTAATAACCAGGAAATCAAACAATGTATTAAACTGGACAAATCTGCTGAAAAAAATGTCTTTAAAATGTACAAGGTACAAAGATGTCACTTTGAAGACTAAGGTGCACTTGGCCCAAGCCAGGATATTTTCCATTGTCTCATATTCATGTGAAAATTGGTTAATGAATAAGGAAGATTGGTTAATGAATAAGGAAGATCAAAGATTAATTGATGTCTTTGAATTATGGTGTTGGTGAATAATAAATAAATCTATTTTAGAGGAAGTGCAACCAGAATGCTCTTTTAGAGTGAGGGTGAAGAATCTTCATTTCATCAAATTCAGGCAACTTATGAGGAGGCATCAGAGTCTGGAGAAGGACATGATGCTTGGAACATTAAAGGGTCAATGAGAAAAGGATGACTTGAATTGAGATGGATTTGATACAGTGGCTCAACATTTGTGAGGATGGCACAGGGTCTGGAAGTGTTTCATTCTTTTGCCCAAAGTACACAGGATCCCTATGAGTTGAAATCTACTAGATGGGACCTAACAATAACAACAGTGTACCAGAGAATTAAAATTCTTACGAATCGGGCTGTGAACCGCAAGGTCAGCAGTTCGAAACTACCAGCTGTTCCGCGGAAGAAAGATGAGGCTTTGTGCTCCCGTAAAGATTTATAGCCCTGGAAACCCTGTACAGGGTCACTATGGGTCGGAACTGACTCCACGGCACATAACCACCACCAGTTTTACTCAGTGCTCCTGCTGTTGTTGTTAGGTATCATTGAGTTAGTGCCCACTCAGAGCTACCTTATGAGTAGAATGAAACACAGCCTGGTCTTATGCCATCATCACAATTGTTACTCTTGAGTTACTGCTTGCCACTGTGCTAATACATCTCATTAGGGGGCTTCCTCTTTTTGGTGACTTGAGCAGGTGCACCTTTGTCTTTAAAATGGCATCTCTGCTCGTGAACAATTTAAAGAGGTGCTGTGCAGCAGATTTGCCTAAGGCAAATATGTCATTTGAGTTCTTGACTGCTGCTTTCATGCATGTTGATAGTAAATTCAAGCAAAATGAATTCTTAGGCAACTTCAGTCTTTTCTCTATTTATCATAATGTTATTTATTGGTTCAGTTGTGAGGATTTTTGTTTTCTTTACATTGAGGTGCAACCCATACTGAAGGCTATGGTCTTTGATTTCCATCAGGAAGTATTTGAAGTCCTCTTTGCTTTCAGCAAGCAAGTTTGTATCATCTGCATATTGCAGGTTGTTTGTAAGTCTTCCTACGATCCTGATGCCA
>NW_006408529.1:18220981-18222155 GCF_000296735.1 Chrysochloris asiatica | reverse complement strand
GAAATTTTCTGCTCAGCTCTTTCATCTCTTCATTTGTTTTATTATCTCTATACCGGATAGCATGCTTTAGAATCTCTTCTGACATCCATTTTGGTATTTTCCTTCTTCCTTGTCCTTTTTTTAAAAGCTTTTATTGTGTATTGAGTGAGTGAAGGCTTACAGAGCAGATCAACAGTCTTACATTCAGCAAATTTTTGTAATGATTACAATCCCCTCCATGCACCCTTAGCCAACTGTATTTGCCACTATTACCTCTTTTTTCCTTTGATGCATATACCACATTGAAAATGTATATTCATTTAAAAGTCCAAAGGGCACATTTTCCAAGCCAGCCTACTGCTCACAGACACACTAATTTTCTCAGTCCATGGTTCCATAGTTCTCTGCTGTTCTTTATATGCTATCACCTCTGACACCGTCTCTGTTATCGTCACTTTTCTGGTTAGGATCCCTCGATCCTCCCATGTTCTTCTCTCTTGATGGTACTAGTGTCCTCTGTTCCTGAAATGACAGATTAACTGCTCCCCACTTTGAGTTACTCCTCTTCTACACTTACAGTTGTGACAATCTCCATTAGATCAGATAACAATTACTCACAATTGAATCATAAAATCCTTTCCCCCTCATCACCAGACCCATTTGGAAAAGAGGAGATCTATTCAGTAGAGTTTCTGTCTTATTACCCTAATTTTGACACTAAGCACCCTCATGAAAGCTTGTAAGCCAGTCACTTCATGCTTTTGTAGTCCCCCAATTTTAATAGCTGAAGTTTAAGTTGTCCATCTCTATCAACCCAGTGTATTGAGGAGACATGCTTCATCCTTGATATGAAGAGTCCTCTCCTATTCAGTTGGAATTTGGGGCAGCTTCATCCACAAGCAAAGGTCCAGTTCATAAGGTTGTAGCAATTAACACTTGTTCCCTTTATCATATTTCTTTATCATCTTCTGGTTAAATTCTAATCAGCAAGCCATCCAAGCTAGGTCAAATGGGTATTGTCTACAAGATTGGGAGTTCTTGCACACCTTCCTTCTCTTCAGACCAGCTGGCAGCTTCACTCTTAACTCTAGTCCCATTGTCTAGGTCAGGGTCTTTGGTCTCAGGAGTTCACACATCTCCTTGAACTTCAAGCCAGCCAACCCTTCCTCTTCTGTCTCTCATTTCAAGGTCATTG
>NW_006408529.1:18216913-18219777 GCF_000296735.1 Chrysochloris asiatica | reverse complement strand
ATAATGTGGCCTGAAGAAAGCAGGTTTTTCTCTGCTATTCTGATCAAGCATTAATCTTAGGTAGGTACCATGTCCCTTTGATTCAAGTTATGTCCTTTGCAAATGTTTCTGCTTTTCCTCCAAATGTTATGTAAGACCTAGCACACATTCCTTTCCTAACCCCAGGGTAGAGCTTTCATTTTCTTCTCTACTCCAGATTCAGCAGGTTTCTACCAGTTCCCTCAGGCTGCAGTGTTTGGTGTCCTCTCTGAAGACTAAGGCTTTTGCTTCACATGGAAGATGAAATTAATGTTTCTGGGCATAATTTCAGAGGAGGCTGCTGTTCCTTTACTGCAGCCAGGACCAAGGAAATAAAGATAGCAAGAAAGTAGTGAGCGGAGACAAAGGAAAGAAAGCCTTTTCAGAATTCTCTTAGATCTTCTCGTGAGCACTTGTTAACAGAGTACAAGCTCACAAGAGGACCTTGAAAGGATTGATACTCTAATTCAGGACCACATTTGAATAAACAGATAATCTTTTTTTTCTGGTCTGTAAGTTGTTAGGGAAGGTTAGTATGAGCTAAGTGAGTGAATGAGTCCCATTTCTCTTTTGCTTTGTATCCTCAGCTTTCTTATGGGGTTAAGAAAAGTTTTTTAATTTATAGTTTGTCTGACATTTTTATCATTGTAAGTGTGGAAGTTGTGTTCTTTCCAACTTTACATCACTGAGCTGGAATTGAAAATACTTCTTGTTATATTAAGTTCATACTTTGACCATTATTATTTTTAGAGTTGGATCTTCCTATGCGTGCCATAGACACATGATTTCTGATGGCAACAGCATTTTTATTTTAAAGTTTGCCTCTCTATGTTATATTGTTGTTTTCTCTGAAGTTATTTCTTCTACTTTGTACCTCTTTGTATGGTCTTAGTTTCCTCAGATGTTGATGATTATTCATAATCTTGGAACATCTGCATTTGAAAATGTCTAGTTTTCTTTACTATTTTTCATACACTTTCTTTGGAGGCTGTAATATGGTTACAACATAGTTTCTTCTTTTCAAATGAATACACAGTATTTTTTAAAATGAATGATGCCAGAAACATCTAAAGAAGGTAGAAGGAACACACAGAATTACTGTATCTAAAAAATTGGTTGATGTTCAGCCATTTTAGAAGGTAGAATATGATACAGAATTACTAGTCTTAAAGGAAAGTGTCGAAACTGTACTGAAGGTACTGGTGAGAAACAATGCTCTAGAAATGGAAAGAAAACCAATGGAGATGCTTCAACAAATGGATACAACAATGGAACTGCTTCCTCACCTGCATTTGAAAATTTGAAAGACAGCTACCTGGTCAACAGATTGAAGATATTCATATTGATGCTGATTCCAAAAGTTATAAAATAGTATGTGGAAATTATTGAGCAATATGATTAGTAACACGTGTTAGCAAATCTTTGCTGAAGGTAATCTAAAAACAGCTGCAACTGTACATTGATAGGAAACTGTCAGAAGTTCAACTTGGAATCGCATGAGGTTATATAACAAGGGACATCATTGCTGATGTCCAGTGGATCTTAGCCAAGGTGACCAGAAAATTTTCACATTTATTTTATTAATTATGTGAAGGCATTTAACTGTGTAGATCATACCAAAATTATAGAAATCCTTGCAAACAATGAGAATTTCAGAACACTTCATTGTGTTTATATGGAACATGTATATGGGTTGAGTCAGTTATTCAAACTGGACAAAAAACTGTGGTTGATAATTGGGAAACATATACAGCAGAATTATATCCTTTCACCTTACTTTTTCAATCTGTATATTGAACAAATAATCTGAGAAACTGGGATTATATGAAGAAGATTGTATCATCAAGATTGGAGGCATCTTATTAACAAACTTGCTTGCTAAAAATGAAAATGACTTGAAGAACTTAATTGATGCAGGTGAAAGGGTGTAGCTGCCTGTATGGAATAGTCTGAAGGAGAAGAAAAAAAACCCTAATTACTAGACTGGTAAATAATATAAAGATAAAAATGCAGAAAAAGTAAAAATTGTCAAGAATTGCATTCTTCTTGGATGAACAATCAGTGTCATTGGAAGTAACAGTCAAGAAATAAAACAATGTATTCCATTGGGCAAATCTGATGCAAAATATCTCTTCAAATTTTAAAAAAATATGTTATTTTCATGCTCATTGTTTTTAAGTGCTATCGAGTCATTTCTGAGTCATAGCCACCTTCTATAGGGTTTCTGAAGCTATAAATCTTTACAGGAGCAGAAAGCATCATCTTTTTCCCATGGGTCAGCTGGTGGGCTGAAACCACTGACCTTGTGGTTAGCAGCACAATGCTCATCTTACATAACTACTATGCTTTGATAGCTAAAGTATACTTTTTAGTTGCCTCAAATGCAAATGAAATCTGGATAGTGAAAAAGAAAATCAGAAGAGTTGATGCATTTAATTGTGATGTTGGCAAATAATTTAGAATATCTATATTGTGGACTACCAAAAGAAAAGAACGTCCACACCTTTATCGCCGAAGTTCTGCCAGGCATCTGTGGCCACTCTGATCCTTCCCCCCACGTGGTCTCACCCAAGATGGCGGCTCCTGGAGCAGCTGAGCGTCCGGAGTAGAAAGCAATAGATTTCTTGCTTCTGCTAAAATTCCCCAGCTCCAAGCCTTCCAACCTTCTAAATATTCCTTTATATGTGGAAGACAGCTATCTGGCCTACTGATTGGAAGAGATCCATATTTGTGCCCATTCCAAAGAGAGGTGACCCAAAGGAATGTGGAAATCATCGGACAATCTCTTTGATATCTCAAGCGAGTAAAGTTTTGCTAAAGGTAATACAGAAACAGATACAATCATA
>NW_006408529.1:18193736-18215718 GCF_000296735.1 Chrysochloris asiatica | reverse complement strand
ACAACAACAACAACAACAACATATTGTGGACTACCAGAATGAACAAATTAGTCTTAGGAGACACACAACTAGAATGTTCTTTAAAAGTGTGGATGATCAGACTCTAGCTCACTTACTTTGGACACATCAGAAAAGACCAATGACTAGAAAATGACATTATGTTTGGTAAAGCAAAGGGCCAACAAAAATTAGGGAAATTCTCAATGAACTAGATTGACAAAATGCCATAAAAAAGGAACTCTAAATTACCAATAACCATGGAAATCACACAACAGAATTTTGCAAGACCAATAATTTATTCATTGAAAATATCATATTTTTCCCCATCTACATAAGTGGTGACTATCCATATGGACTTCACCAGAAGCAGTATAAAGAATCAAATTGACTACATCTATGGGCAGAAATTATGGAGAAGTTCAATGTCATCAGTCAAGGACAAGGGCCAACTATGGAACAGACCATCAATTACTCATACGCAAGTTCAGGCCGCCACAGAAGAAAATGAAAACAAATCCATAAGAGCCAAAATGTGACCTTGAATATATCCCAAATTAATTTAGAGACCATCTCAAGAACAGATTTGATGCACTGCACACTGATGACAGAAGACCAGAGAGTTGCGGGATGAAATGAACATCATCCATTAAGAAAGCAGCAGGTCACTAAAAAATAGGAAAGAAAAGACCAAAATGGATGTCAGAAGAGACTCCGACACTTATTCATGAATGTGGAGAAACTTAAGTAATTAGAAGAATGAGGAAGTAAAATAGCTTAATCAAAAATTTCAAAGGGCAGTTGGAGAAGGCAAAGTAAAATATTATAATGAAATGTGCAAAGACCTGGAGACAGAAAATCAAGAGGGACAAATATGCTCAGTATTTCTCAAGCTCAAAGAAATGAAGAAACAATATAGTCTTGACTTTCTATATTGAATGACTCAATGGCACTTAACAACAAAAACAATTAGCAAAATATTGAATGATGTAAGAACTAATATACAAAGTCACTGTGGCCTATATTGAAAAAAAAGAGTTGGTCTATGTTCAACCATTTCAAGAGGTAGCGTATGGTGAAGAATCGATGGTATTGCAGGAAGAAGTCCAAGTTGCAGGGAAGATATTGGTGGAAAACAAGGCTCCAGGAATTAACAGAATGCAAATTGAAATTCTTCAGGAAATAGATGTAGGTCCATTGTGACCATTCCAAAGATAGATGACCCTAAGGAATTTTGGAAAACATCCAACAATATTATTAAAATCACAGGCAAATAAAAATTTTCTGAAGATAATTCAAGAATGGTTGCTGGAGTAGTACACTGACAGGGATCTTCCAAAATTCAAGCTGGATTCAAAAGACATGGAACAAGGGATATCATTGTTTGACATCAGATGGATCTTGCCTGAAAGAAAAGAATGCCAGACAGAAGTTCGCTTGTGATTTATTGAATATGCAAAGGCATTTAACTGTGTGGATCATAACAAACGATGGATAACATTGTGAAGAATGGGTGTTCTGGAACATCACATTGTGCTCATAAGGAATTTGTACATAAACCAAGTCTTTGGGACAGAAAAAGGGCTACTGAATAATTTAAAATCAGGAAATGTGTGCAACAGGGTTGTATCCTTTCACCATACTTATTTAATCTGTATTTTGAGCAAATAATCTGAGAAGATGATTATATGAAGAAAATATGTCATCAGAATTAAAGGGATACTCATTAACAACATGTGATATGCAGATGGCACAGCCTTGCTTGCTAACGTTAAAAGGGCTTGAATGCTTACTGATGAAGATCAAAGACTACACTCTTCAGTATATATTACACCTCAATGTAAACAAACAAACAAACAAACACAAAAATCCTGTCAACTGGAACAATAAATAACATCATGATGGAGAAACGACTGAAGTAGTAAAGGATTTCATCTTGCTTGGATCCGTAATCAATACTCATGGAAGCAGCAGTCAAGAAATCAAAAGATGCATTGCATTAGGCAGATCTGCTTCAAAAGACATCTTTCAAGAGTTAAAGCTCAAAGACTAAGATACACCTGACCCAAGCCATGGCATTTTCCATTTCCTCATATGCGTGTGAAAGTTAGACAATGAGTAAGGAACACTGAAGAGGAATCAATGAATTTGAATTATGGGGTTGGTGAAGAATACTAAAAGTACTATGGACTGCCTGAAGAAAAAACATACCTGTTTTGGAAGACATACAGCTAGATTGTTTCCTAGAAGCAAGGATGGAGACTTTGTCTCTTGTATTTTGGGTATGTTATCAGGACAGTCCCTGGAGAAATACACCATATTTGGTAAAGTGGAGTGTCAATGAAAAAGAGCAAAAAATCTCAAAGAGAGATGGATTGACACAGTGGAGCAACAATGGTTTCTAACATAGTAATAATTTGGAGAATTGCAAAGGACACAATTTGTCAAGGCCTTCATTCTTCTTGGATCAACTATCAACATTCACGGAAGCAGCAGTCAAGAGATCAGACGACGTATTGCATTAGGCAAATCTGCTGCACAAGACCTCTTTAAAGCTTTGAAGAGCAAAGATGTCAGCTTGAGGACTAAGGTGCACCTGACCCAAACCATGGTATTTTGAATAACCTCATATGCATTCAAAAGCTGGACAGTGATTATGGAAGACCTTAGAAGAATTGATGCCTTTGAGTTATGGTGTTGGAGATACTAAAAGTGCCATGGGCTGCCAAAAGAACCAATAGATCTGTTTTGGAAGTGCAGCCAGAATGCTCCTTAGAGGCCAAGATGGCCAAACTTCATCTCTCATATTTTGGACATATTGTCAGGAGGGAACAGTCACTGGAGAAGGATATCATGTTTGGTAAGATGGAGGGTCAGAGAAAACGAGGAAGACCCCCAACGAGATGGATTGGCCAGGTGGCAGCATTGATGGACTCAAGTATGGCAGCAGTAGTGAGGTTGGCCCAGGATAGGACATTGTTTCCTTCTGCTGTGTATAAGGTCGCTATGAGTCAGTGCTGACTTGATAGCACCTAACAACAACAACAACAATGAGTAGGAGCTGACTCAGTGCCACCTAATAACAACAACAACAATGAAGATGGCATGTAATCTAGTAATGGTTTGTTCAGCTATATATAAGTTTGCCATGAGTTAGAGCCAACTTGACAGCAACCCACAACAATAACATTAAATATGTATATTCTTATTATAGTCTCTACAGAGAATAATATTTAAAAGCATATATTTTAATATTAAACTGTGAAAATGAAAAAAAACCCACAGATCTACTTTTAACTATGTGGCATTGGTTAATTTCTTTTAGCTTTAGTCTACTCATAAGTAAAACAGAAATTAATAATAGCAATATTTACCCTACAGTTTTTTGTAAAATCTGTCAAAATAATAAACACTCACATGCTGACCTCTATTATGATAGTGGTGATGAGGATGAACATAGGGTGATTGGAATCTCTGTTTATATTTTATGAAAACCCTGAGACACTATTTGGGGATAAAATAAATTTCCATGCAAGTTTTTAAGGTTAAATTTGCATATGATAAATTGTGCTCACTGATAAGTGTATGATTTGTTTTGACAGTTACATTCACCATCACCACAATCAAAACAGAGAATGTTTTCATGTATCCAAAGCATCCTTTCTTGCTTTTTTTCACAAGCAATATCCCATTGTAGTCCTAAAAAACTGCCGGTTTGCCTTCTGACACTATATATTGTTGTTATTGTTTTTAAGTGCTGTTGAGTCAGTTCTATCACATAGTCACCCTGTACAGGGTTCCCAAGGAGCAGTTGGTGGGTTTGAACTGTCGACTTTATGGTCCAGTGCTGATCCTACAGTGCCACACGAGGATTAGATTTGCCTTTTCAAAAACTTCTGTCTGTAGAAACCTACAGTATGTACTCTATTGTGGCTGACTTCTTTCACTTACTATAATGTTTTTGAGATTTCATACTTGTAGAGTGCATCAGTAGTCTGTTACTTTGGATATACTTGTTATACTGTAGATTATATGACTACACTATAATTTGTTTGAAGGAGCTCTGGTAGCGTAGTTGTTGCGAATAGTGCTGCTAACCTCAAGGTCAGCAGTTCGAAACTTCCAGCACTTCTGCAGGAGAAAGACGAGGCGTTCTGCTCCCATCAAGATTTAAAGGCTTGGAAACCCTGTGCAGGGTCACTATGAGCGGGAACCAACTCCACGGTACTTAACAACAACAATAATTTGTTTGAGGAGGCCTGGTAGCACAGTAGATTACAAGATGGCCTGCTAACCACAGTCAGCAGTTGGAACCCACCAGCCACTTCACAGGAGAAAAATAAGACTTTCTGCTCCTGTAAAGACTTACAGCCTCTGAAACACTATACAGGGTCACTATGAGTCAGAATTGCTAGACGGCACTTAATAATAACAACATAGCAAGAGTGATTCCTGGTGTGGTGCTGATGGTCAATGTGCTGGACTGCAAAGTCGGTTTGAACCACAAGTTAGGCAGTTCAAACTCTGCAGCCACTTCTTAGAAACCTTATACAGGTTCTCTATGGGTAGGAACTTACTTGATGACACTTAACAAAAATAACAAAATAATAATAATAAGGGTGTGGCACTGTAGGATAAACGTTCAACTGTAAGGTCGGTTTGAACTGCAAGGTTGGCAGTTCAAATTCAACAGTCACTCCTTGGTAACTCTATATAGGTTTCCTATGAGTTGGAACCGAGTCAACAGCACTTAACAACAACATTGTAAGGGTATTTTATTCTCATTTTAATTTTTTTAGTAAGGGTATTTTTAACTTAGTAGCAACTGTTAAATTCTTTGTTCCATTCTACATCCCACTAGAAGTATTTAGCTATTTTAGTAGAAATTTAGAGTCCTGGTATGGTGCTATAGGATAAGCACAAGGTTGGTTGGTATTGCAAGGTCGGTGGTTCAAATCCAGCACCCACTCCTTAGGAACACTATACAGGGTCGCTATGAGTCAAAATCAGCTCGATGGCACGAAACAGCAAACAACAGTAGAAATTTGGTAGACAGCTACCGGGCCAACGAATTGGAAGAGAATCATATTTGTTGTGCCCATTCCAAGGAAATGTGACCTCATAGAATTTGGAAATAATTACACAGTATCATTAATATCACATCCAAGTAAAATTTGGCTGATGATTATTCAAAAGTAGTAACAGGAGTACATTGACAGGGAGCTACCGAAATTCAACAGGATTCAGAAGGGGACGTGTAACTAGGTATATCACTGGGGATGTCAGATGGATTTTTGCTGAAGCAGAGAATACCAGAATGTGATATTGCTTGTAAAAAAAACAAGAAGGGATGCTTAAACTGACATATTTACTCTTTAACACAGGAAAGCAGTCTTTATAAAATCCTTTTATTATTGACATTCCATCATTATGCAGTATCTCTACTTATATCTGGTTAAATTGATTGTCCTGAAGCCTAATTTATCTGACATAATAAAGTCACTTACATTTTTTGATTATGTTATATGTATTTTCTACCTTATATTTTTGTCTATAATTTATAGTGTATCTTTGTTGTTGTTGCTGTTAGTCAGCTCTGACTTGTGGCAACATTTTGTATAGCAAAACAAAGTGTTTCTCAGTCCTGTGCCTTTGTCATGATCTTTGGTATATTTCAGTCAATTGGTTTGGCTATTGTGTCAATTCATCTCATTGACGTTTTCCTTGGCCTTCACTTTCTCAAAGAAAATGTGATTTTTTAGCATTTGCTCTTTCCTGATGATGTATCCAATGTAAGCAAATCAGAGTTGTGCCATTCACTCTTCTAAAGAACATTCTGGCTAGATTTCTTCCAAGACAGATTTATATGTTCTTTCAGCTGTCCATTGTGCATCAAATATTTTTCACTAATCTGAACATTTGAGCACATCAATTTTTCTGTTATTATCCTTTTCCATTGTCTAGCTTTTGTATGCAGATAAGACATCTGAGAAGCTCATGGCTTGGATCAAGTGCACTTTAGTTATCAAAATGATATTTTTGCCTTTTAAAACTTTGAGGTCTTTTGAAGCATATATGTACAATACAACATTAGATTTTTTTGGCTTTTGGTTTTCTGGCCGTTAATTGCTGATGCAAGTAAAATCAAATCATGACAATCTAATTTTTTCTTCCACTTATTTCCTTTCTAGACAATGTACAATAAGTCTGACAATTTCTACCTTTTATTGGATAGTTAGACTACATTAGATTGAACTATTTGTAATGATTTGGTTCAAATAGAATATTTTCTTATTTGTCATCCTATTTTCTCCTTCTTTCTTTTCTGACTTCCTTTTGATTATTTGAATATTCTTCAGTATTCTATTTTACCTTTATATTACATATTTAACTATACCTTTTTATTTTATCCTTTAAAAGTTTCTTTTAGATTGATAATATGCATAATTAACTTATCATATGTTATTCTAGATTTTTGAAAATATATTTATCTAAACCTTCATCATTTGCAGAAGTGTTAATTTTTGTGTTTAGAGTAAATTTTCCATTTCATATAATTTTTTCACATGCTTGAGCATTTCTTGTGATGTAAATATACATATGCTGGTGATAATTTCTTCTACCAGTTATTACCTACTAACTTCGAAGGCAATTTTCACTGCTTATAGAATTCTAGGTTGAAAATGTTTTCTCCTTTCAGCTTTTGCTCTGTTTTGTTGTTAAGTTATATCGAGTATCTTACTTTACTCTTTGATAAAATCTTTGTTTGACAAAGTTAGTGTTGGAGCCCTAAAAAAACCCAAATAATTTTAAAATAAACCTTAGCAAATATACCATTTATAAAAATTGTCATCACTTTTATAAGCTGGTTTGGTATCGTTTAGTCCAACATGCCTGGAAAAAAATATTAAAATTGAAAAATAATTTCTCAGTCGATATGAAAAGATAAAGGTTAATTCAATATGTTATTCTAATAGGCTCAAATCACTGACCTCAAATCACAGTCACAGACTGTGATTGGGTTCACAATCCAGGGCTTATCCTACAGAGCCATTCCATTGTACATACATACCACATTTTATTCATCCAATCATCTGCATATGGGCATTTAGATTGTTTGCACATTTTGTCTATTGTGTATAGTGCTGTATTGAACATTACTGTGCATACATCTGTTTGCAATGTTGCTTTTAGGTTTCTTGATTATATACCTAGGAGTGGGACTTCCATTTCATATGGAAGTTCTATGTTTAACATTTTGAAGAACTTCCTAACTGTTTTTCACACTAGCTGTACTATTTCACATTCCTATCAATAATGGGCAAGGGTTCTAATTTCTTCACATCCTTACCAATATTTGTTAGTTTTCATTAATTTTTTAATCTTATTCATAGTGGTGGGGGTGAAGTGGTAGTTCATTGTAATTTGGATTTACACCCCTTCTTTTCACAGATGACATGATTTAATAAATATAAAACACTGAAGAATCCACAAAAAATCTATCAGACTTAATAAACAAATTCCACAACGTGACAGGATTCAAGGTCAACAAACAAAAATCAGTTGGATTTTTATGTATCAGCAACAATCTGAAAAGAAAATTAAGGAAATAATTCTATTTTCAGTAGTATATAAAAAAATCAACTGCCTAGGAATAAATCTGTCCAGAGAGATGAAAAACAAATTTGACCAGTGAAAAGGCTATTACACTGAAAACTGTGAAACATTATTAAAAGAACATAAAAAAAGATTTAAGTTAATGAAAGGACATTCCATACTCATGGATGGTAAGATATCAATACTATCTAAAGAAATCTGTAGATTCAAAATAATATCCATCAAAATTCTAATAATTTTCTTTGCAGAAATGCAAAATAATAATAATAATAATAATAATCCTTAGAGTTATAAGGAGCTACAAAGGACCTTGACTAGTCAAACCAACTTGAAAGAGAACAGAGTAGGAGGATTCATACTTCCCTATTTCCAAACATGAAGTTACAGCAGTCAAAATAGTCTTGCACTAGTATAAGAGTAAATACCTATTACAATCTAATAGAATTGAGAGTACATAAATAAGCATAAATATCTATGGTTAAGTGATATTTGACAAGGATCATAAATCCATCCAACAGGGAAAAGTTGTGCCTTTAATAATTGGTGCTTGAATAACTGGATTTCCAATGCAAAAGAATTAATTTGGGCTCATACTTCCATATATGAAAATGAACTCAAAATGGACCAAGAATCTTATGTAACACTTAAAAAAACACATAGACTCTTAAAGCATAGGGGCAGTGCTTGGGGACGTTGTCTTCAACAATGGAGTCTTAGAAATGACATGAAAAATACAAACAACAAAAGATGAAATAGATAAATAGGATCTCATCAAAATTAAGAAACTTCTGTACATCAAAGGATTTTATCATGACGACTTACTTTTAAAAAGTTTGTTTTACTTAAATATTTATGATGTTTTTTGATTTAGGTCACTTAGAATTATAATTAGAGTTTCCAGTGTCTCCTTTGAGCATCATATAAATTCAGTTTAATTCTCACTTATTTTTTTAATTTGTTGCTTAAACTTTAAATTGGTGTATATAAAATGCATAGAAATAAATAGACTTTTTTCAATGTGAAGATTAATTTTAGCCTAGTAATAACCATATAGAAATTTATTCACTTATCATTTACTTAATGAAGACTTATTAAAGTCTTACTCTATAGTGAGACCCTAATGAAAAACAATCCAGAAGCACTGAAATGGAATTAACTTTTAAATGCTCTATTTACATTTTCCATTTTTGTTTTTTATCAGTAATGGCTACAATTAAAAAGAGCAATCTGATTCAATTAATGCTGTTCTACACTTCATTTCCCTACAAAACATATAACAAATTTTTAAAAGCTATTTATCCTCTCCTGCTATCCTTCTCCTATCTGCAATGCATAAAATCCCTGCCATGTGAGTATTCTCAAGAAATATTTCCTGAAGGCATGACTTTCAAGTGATATACTGCCAGATTTAAAGCAATATGAGCTCTCTGATGGCACGAAGATAACTTACAATTGTAAGGTAAGTTAACATGAATCATTCCCAGTCAAGTTTACAAATAAAGTCCAAGTTAGATTTAACAGTACTGACAATAATAGTAAAGAAGAAATATCAGGGTGCTTGACTTTTACCAAATAAATGAAAGTCCTAAATGAGATATAAGTAACTTTACAATTGATTGTGTAGGATAATTAACAGCAATACCAAGAAAAGGCAGCCTGCTCCATTTGATGACTAATATGCGAAATTCATAACCGGACAGTCTTTCATTCTATATTCAGAGATCACATGTATTGTTGCTAGGCGCCGTTGATTCGGTAATGACTCATAGCGACTTTATGCAAACAGAACAAAACATTGCCCACTCGTGCACCAACCTCACAATCATTGCTACACTTGAGCCAATTGCTGCTGTCATTGTGCCAATCCATCTTATTGGGAACATTTCTCTTCTTTACTGAACCTCCACTTTACCAAGTATTATGTCCTTCTCCAGGGATTAGTCCCTTCTGATAATATGTCCCAACAATGAGACACAAAGTCTGGCCATCCTGTCTTCTGGCTGAACATCTAACACAAACTTCTTTGTTCTTTGGCAGTTCATGATATTTTCAATACTCTTCTCCAACACTTAACTCAAATGCATCAATTATTTTGCAAGTAAAATTCATTGTCCAACTTTATATGCATATTAGGTTATTGAAAATACCATGGCTTTGGTCAGGCACACTTTAGTCCTTAAACTTAAATCTTTGTTTTTGAACACTTTAAAGAGGTCTTGTGCAGCAGATATTCCTAATGCAATATGTCTTTTTATTACTTGACTGCTGCTTCCATGAGTGTTAATAGTCCATCTAAGCAAAACAAAGTCTTTGATGTCAATTTTTTTTTCCCATTTATCTTCATGTTATTTATTGGTCCAGTGGTGAAGATTTTTGTTTTCTTTATATAGAGGTGCAACCCATACCAAAGGCTTGTAGTCTTTGATCTTCATCAGTAAGTTTTTAAAGCCTTTTTCATTTTCAGCAGGCAGAATTTTATCATCTGCTAAACATAGGTTGTTAATGAGTCATCTCCAATCCTGATGCCACATTTTTCTTCATATGATCCAGCTTCTTGAATTATTTGCTCAGCATACAGATTGAACAAGTATGATGAAAGAATACAACCTTGATGCACACCTTTATTCTTCTTAACCATTCCGTGTTCTGTTTGAGCAAATGCTTCTTGGTAAATATAGAGGCTCCTCAGGAGCACAATTAAGTATTCCAAAATATTCATTCTCTGCAATATTGTCCATAGCTTGTTGTGAGCCACACAATCAAAACCTTTTATATAGTCAATAAAGCACAGGTAAACATCTCTCTGGTATTCTCTGCTTTCATCCAAGATCCATATGATGTCAACAATTCTATTCCTTGTTCCATGTCTTTGTCTGAATCTTCCTGGAACCATTGGTGGTTCCCTGTCAATGTATTTCTTCCTTCAGTATCATTAGCTGTTGATCATATGCTACCTCTTGAATTGGTTGAACATCCACCACTTCCTTTTGGTATAGTGACTCTGTATTCCTTCCATTTTCTTTTGATACTTTCTGCATCATTTAATATTTTCCCCATGGAATCCTTCAGTATTTCAAGTGGAGGCTTGAATTTTTTTCTTTAGTTCCCTGAGCTTGATAAATGCTGAACGTGTTCTTCCCTTATGATATTTTAACTCCAGATCTTTGCACATTTCATTATAGCATTTTACTTTGTCTTCTTTAGCTGCCGTTTGAAATTTTCTATTCACCTCTTTTACCTCCACATTTCTAATTTTGCTTTAGCATCTCTATACTGAAGAGCAAGATTCAGACTCTCTTCTGACATCCATTTTGGTCTTTTCCTTATTTCTTGTCTTGTTGATGACCTTTTACTTTCTTCCTATATGATGTTAATGATGCCATTCCACAACTTTTCTGGTCTTCTGTCATTAGTGTCTAATGCATCAAATCTATTCTTCACATGGTCTTCAGATTCAGGTGGGATATTTTCAATGTTATATTTTGGCTCTTGTTGACTTGTTTTAATTTTATTCGGCTTTAGCCTTAACTTGCATATAAGCAGTTGATGGTCTATTCCACAGTCTGCTTCTGGCCTTGTTTTGGATGATGATGTGGAGCTTTTCCACCAGCTCTTTCCACAGATGTAGTCAATTTGATTTCTGTGTATTCTACCTGGTGAGGTCCATGTGTATAGTCATCTTTTATGTTTTTAAAAAAGTTTTTGCAATGAAGAAATCATTGTTTTTGCAAAATTCTATCATTTGATCTCCAACATCATTTATATCACCAAAGTTATATTTTCCTAGGACTGATACTTTCTTTGTTTCTAACTTTTGCATTTAAATTGCCAATAATTATCAATGCATCTTGATTGCATGTTTGATCAATTTTAGACTGTGTTGTACTTCAAGACAGATCTTGATATGTTTGATGATGAATGTGATGCCAGTCCTTGTCAATTGTTATTCCTAGCATAGCAAGCCATGTGATTGCCAGATTTAAAGTGGCCAATACCAGTTCATTTTAGCTCACTAATATCTAGGACATTGATGTTTATACATCCCATTTCATTTTTGACAATTGCCAATTTTCCTAGATTCATGCTTCATACATTCCATGGTCTGATTACTAATGAATGTTTACAGATATTTATCTTCATTTTGACTGTGCCCCATCAGCAAATGAAGGTCCCAAATACTTTACTCCATTTGCGTCATAATGATACTCTTATTTGAGGAGGCAGCAATTCTCCAGTCATATTTTAAGTGCCTTTCAACTTGATGGCTCATCTTCTGGCACTATACCTGACAATATTCTGTTGCTCTTCATCATGTCTCAACAGTTAATATTTTCGTTCTATCTGAGAGTGCTTCACTGCTGTACACATGGTTTTCAGTGATTAAATATTCAGGAGTCTATCTCTCCTTCTTAACCTGTCATAGTCTGGAAGCTACTCTGAAACCTATCTACAATAGGTGACCCTTCTTATATTAAAAATATCAATGGCCTTGCTTCCAGAATCAAAGTAACATGCAGCCACTACAGTATGGCAAACTAACAGAAGAATGGTCATTGTTGTTGTTGTTAGGTGCCATTGAGTCGGAATTGACTCATAACGACCTTATGCGCAACAGAACAAACACTGCCTGATCCTGGGCCAACCTCACAATTGTTGCCACGCTTCAGTCCATTGATGCTGCTACTGTGCCAATCCATCTCGTGGGGGTCTTCCTCTTTTTCTCTTACCTTCCACCTTGCCAAACATGATATCTTTCTCCAGTGACTGGTCCCTCCTGACAATCTGTCCGAAGTATAAGAGATGAAATTTGGCCATCCTGGCCTCCGAGGAGCACTCTGGCTGCATTTGTTCCAACACAGATCTGTTAGTTCTTTTGGCAGCCCATGATACTTTCAATATTCTCCTCCAACACCATAACTCAAAAGCATCGATTCTTCAATGGTCTTCCTTTTTCACTGTCCAGTTTTGGCATGCTTATGAGGTTATTGAAAATACCATGGCTTGGGTCAGGTGCACCTTAGTCCTCAAGCTGACATCCTTGCTCTTCAACACTTTAAAAAGGCCTTGTACACCAGATTTGCCTAATGCAATATGTCCTTTGATTTCTTGTCTGCTGCTTCCATGAGTGTTGATAGTTGATCCAGGAAGAATAAAGTCCTTGACAACTTCAATCACTTCTCCACTGATAAGAATGTTGTTTATTGGTCCAGTGGTGAGGATTTTTGTGGTCTTTAATCTTCATCAGTAAATATTTTGAGGCCTCTTCACTTTTATCAAGCAAGGTTGTATCATCTACATATCTCAGGTTGTTAATGAGTCTTTCTCCAATCCTGGTGCCACGTTTTTTTCCCCTATAACCCAGCTATTCGGATTATTTTTTCAGCATGCAGGTTGAATAAGTATGGTGAAAGAACACAACCCTGTCACACACCTTTCTTAATTTTAAACCATTGAATGTTCCCATGTTCTGTTCGAACAACTGTCTCTTGGTCCATATACAGATTCCTCATGAGCACAATTAAGTGTTCCAGAATACTCATATTTCACAATGTTGTCCAGAGCTTGTCATGATCCACACAATCGAAAGCCTTTGTGTAGTCAATAAAGCACAGGTAAACATCTTTCTGATATTCTCTGCTTTCAACCAAGATCTATCAGACATCAGCAATGATATTCCTCATGCCATGGCCTATTCTGAATACAGTTTGAACCTCTGGAAGTTCTCTGTAAATGTATGCTTGCAGCCATTTCTGTATTGCCTTTAGTAAAACTTTACTCACATGGGATATCAAAGATATTGTTTAATGATTGCCACATTCCATTGGGTCATCTCTCTTTGGAATGGTCACAAATACGGATCTCTTCTAATCAATCAGCCGGATAGTTGTCTTCCAAATTTCTTGGCAGAGATGAGTGAGTGCTTCCTGTGCTGCCTCAGTTTCTTAAAATATTTCAATCTGTATTCCATCAATTCCTGGTGCTTTGTTCTTCTCCAATTCCTTCAATGAACCTTGAACTTCCTCCTTCAGTATCATTGACTCTTGATCATATGCTGCCTCTTGAAATGTTTGAACACCAACCATTTTCTTTTGGTACAGTGACTTTGTGTATTCCTTCCATCTTCTTCTTCTTTTAACTGTTCTATTATGAATTATGTGGTAGTTTGCATAGGAGAACATTAGCTTTACTCCGTCTTCTTTTGATGCTTTCTGCATCATTCAATAATTTGCCCAGAGAATCCTTCAGTAATGAAAGTCAAGGCTTGGATTTTTTTCTTCAGTTCTTCCAGCTTGAGAAATGCTGAATGCGTTCTTCCTTTTTGATTTTCTGACTCTAGATCTTTGCACATTTTGTTGTAATATTTGACTTTGTCTTCTCAAGCTGACCTTCGAAATTTTCTGTTCAGCTCTTTTACCTTCTCATTTCTTCCATTTGCTTTAGCATCTCTGTATTGGAAAGCAAGTTTCAGCATCTCTTCTGACATCCATTTTGACCTTTTCCTTCTTTCTTGTCTTCTCAATGACATTTTTCTTTCTTCATGTATGATGTTCTTGATGTCATCCCACAACTCTTTTGGTCTTCGGTCTTTAGTGTTTAATGTATCAAATCTGTTCTTCAGATGATCTCTAAATTCATGTGGGAAATATTCAAGGTCATATTTTGGCTCTCATTGACTTGTTTTCATTTTCTTCAGCTTCAGTATGAATTTGCATATGAGCAATTGATGATCTGTTCCACAGTCTGCCCCTGGCCTTGTTTTGGCTGATGATATGGAACTTTTCCACCGTCGGTTTCCACTGATGTAATCAGATTGATTTCTGTATATTTTATCTGGTGAGGTCCATGTGTATAATTGTCTCTTATACTGTCTAAAGAAGGTATTTGAAATGAATAATTCATTGGTTTTGTAGAATTCTGTAATGCAATCTCCAGCATAATTTGTATCACCGAAGCCATATTTTCCAACTACTGATCCTTCCTCTTTGTTCCCAACCTTTGCATTCCAATCACCACTAATGATCAATATATCTTGATTGCATGGTTAATCAATTTCAGATTGAAGAAGTTGGTAGAATTCTTCTATTTCATCCTCATTGGCTTTAGTGGTTGTTGTGTACATTTGAATAATAGTGGTATTAACTTGTATTTCCTGTAGGCGCATGGATATTATTCTAACACAGACAGCATTGTACCTCATGACTTATCTGGATATGTTGAAGCTCATCTGAGTAAGCCTGCTGTTTCACTTAATTTTGAGTTGTGCCCCATCAGCAAATGAAGATCCCGCAGGCTTACTCTATTTGCGTCATCACAGTCAATTCTATTTTGCTGTGATTCTGGAAGCTATGCCAACGTTTGATTCTGGTGTTCAAATGTTTTTAATACCAGCATGGTCACCCATGGTAGACAGGTTTCAGATGAGCTTCTAAATGAAGACAGACTAAGAAGAAGAAGTGATGAATTACTTGTGAATATTCAGTCACTGAAAACCTTATGAATAGCAGAGAAACACTGTCAGATGGGTGGTAGAGATGATATATACTATGAAAAATTACCAGAAGAGTATAACATGAATAAAATTTTCAATAGAGAATGAAGAATTTGTCAGAATACAACAACAATATCAAATGAAAAAAATCCAACATATGCTGATTGTTAAGAAGTAACTCCCTGCAACTAGAGGAACAGAAGATACTTTTGAAAGAAAGATCAGCAGGAAAAATAAAAAAAAAACAAAAACAGCAGTCTGATTGGTCACTACAAGAACAAACAAGTTGTTTGACAGGAAGCCATCAAGGCAAGCAATCAAGTCCCTTCAGGACAAACCTTCCTTCAAGACTGAAACACAAAGGGAACACATGCATGAGCAGGCATGTAAGCTTGCTGGTGACAATGTTGGTCTACTGGTGAGTGGAAGTGGGGGAAAGGCAGCAATGAAGATATGGGCTCAGTTTCACAATATTCCATAGATTCCTGTCGACCTGGAGATGAGAGAGAGAAGAGGAAGTGTTGGTTGGTCCAAAGTATGGTGAGATCTGAGGACTTCTGGGCCAATTGACAGGGAGGGCTAGAGCTGAGAGTGAAGTATCCAGCTGGTATGAAGTGAGGGGAGATGCACAAGATTTCCCAAATTTTCAGATAGTACCCATTTGACCTAGCTTTAATGTCTAGATGATCAGAACTTGGCTAGGGGAAGATAAAAAAAAATTTTTTTGATAAAGGACACAGTGTAAATTGCAACAGTTTAATGAACTTGACCTATCCTTATGGATGTAGTACCAACTGAGAGGGAAGGAGTCTTCACATCAGCATCAATCCCTCTGTGCATGGGATGGTACAACTTAGACATTGGCTACCTAAAATGGGGGGCTGGGCACTATAGACTATAAAGACATGAAGTGACTGGCTTACAAGTTTTCAAGTGGGAGTTTAATTTCAGAGTGTGCAGGGAAGGTAGAATCCCCACTGAATAGTTTTCATCTTGTCTAGACCAGTCTGGTGAAAGGAGATGGGGATAAGATTCTTATGATTCAAAATGAGTGATTGTCATCATGACAAATTGCAATTGTCACAACTTCTACAGTTTTGTAACATAAAGAGGGGAGTAGTTAATCTTAGAGTCCAGGAACAGAGGACCTTAGGACCATCAAGGGAGAAAAGCGTGAGCGGAATGTGGGAACCCATTCAGAGAAACAGTGACACCATAGATGGAGGCAGAGATGATGACATGGAGAGATAGAGCAGTTAAGGACACTAGACTCATAGAAAGAGAAAGGCTGTGTGCTGGCAGCTTGCAGAATGCACCCTTTTAAAATGATTATATGAGTGTTTTTGTGTACATAAAAACAAACCAACGATAAGCAAATACTGTTGAATGATGATGCACAGAGGAGATTGTAATCATTGCAATGAAATGAAGTACGATAGGATGAGTGTAAAACCGATGTTCTCACATGTAAACTGTCGCTCAATTCACAATAAAAAGTTAGAAAAAAAGGAAGGAACTCCCAAATGCATACAGAGTCCTGAAAGAATGGAAATTTCTAAGACTAATTTTGCCTTACAATATTGTATTATCCTATATTTAACACCAAAGAACAAAGAACCTAACCAGATCAAGAATTATATAGATAACTCAGTCAAATATAACCAGCTTTTGACCATGTAGAATTAATTTTGGCAGTCTAGCTACACTGTGAAATTTGCCTATTAGAAAGAGTACCCTTTTATTTACTGTCAGGAAAAGTCTTATTGAAATATTTATTTATCAAGAACATTCAGTTTACAATCATGCCAGACAACAGTACTTTATTATTCATAATGTCACATTGTCTTCTAACATCCTCATAGAAAAATGAGGAGGTCATGGCAGTTTTCAGGAGCAGAAACATCTTCCTACTACTTCCTTTGGCTCTGAGACCCTTGAATCTTTTATTTGGCTTCAGGCACTAGTCAGTCACATTTTCTGTGGCATTTCTCATTATGTCTACTAGCTCAAAGATTCTCACTTCCCTTTGCACAAGGGAGAAACTGGTTGGTGTTTTATACATTTGAAAATATTGAGAGTGATTCTAGCCACATACAGAAGATGTCTGTCACTCATATAAATCTCATCATGTTGACCTCCAGACGGGAGACAGAGCTAGGCATCTTTTCGAAGAACATGAAATTCTTGCCTGTTGTTGTTAAGGGTTCTCCAGTCAGTTCTGACTCATAGCAACCCTGTTTATGGTTCCTGAGAAGCAGCTGGTGAGCTTGAACCACACTTACCTTGAAGTTCAAGCTTACCTTGCAGTCCAGCACACTAACCCACAATGCCACACCATACTAGTGTTTACTAATTCAATTAATGGCAATATGTACCATTAGTCTCCTTATTAACTGCGATACTAGTTTCTGCTTGATATTCAAGTCTGATTTTCAAAGTGATCATCTTACTTTAAATTCTGAGTTACATATTTTGAATTCAGGGTTCATGTTTTTCTCACTTGTTTTATACTGGTAGCACTGAGAATAGTGTGTAACACTCAGTTGGTGCATGAACAAAGTATGTTGTCTATTTGCTCATTAGAATAAAGATTTGATTAACTTTTATGTTAATCAACAGGTATTAACATAATAATACCCTGTTTACCAGTCTTCAAGAAATCCTTATATAATATGGTATTATGTATTTAAGTACCAATCCTGAAAATGTATTCCAACAAACCTTCAATTTTTAAAAAATCAGAACACAACCATTTTATTTTGAAAGAACTGATAACAATAAACAGCACCAGATTAAAAACTTCTGAGTTATAAGTGAAAAATATTTGGGAGAGTAATGTCAGTTGAGTTCCTGAAAATATGTTTTTACTTTTTGTTAGTTAGTATTTACTGGCTACAAAGGAATGAAGTTAAGATTGTGGCTATAATTTGATAACCATTTTATTGCTGAATATATTTTGGAATAATTTAAAAAGAGGGAGATTAAAATGTGCTGACTGAAACTGAGTTATCTTGGAATCTGTTTTGATTCTTTGATGTATTTTAGGACAATGTTGTTTTTGTTGTTAGGTGCCATCGAGTGGGTACTGAGTTACAGCAATGCTATGCACAACAGAATGAAACACTGACCAGTCCTGGGCCAACTTCACAATCATTGTTTTGCCTGAGCCTGTCACTGCCTTCACTGTAACAATACATCTCCTTGGGTTTCTTCCTCTTTATAATTGACCCTACAATTTACCAAGGAGTGTGGCACTGTGGGTTAATGCACCAGACTCCAAAGCCATTTGAACTGCAAGGTCAGCAGTTCAAGCTAACCAGCTGCTTCTCTGAAACCCTAGACAGTGTCACTATGGGTTGGAACTGACTCGATGACACTTAACAACAACCATACTACACTTTACCAAATATGATACCCTTCTCCAGGGACTGGTCCTTCCTTATAATTTGTCCAAAGTATGAGAGATGAATTTTGGCCATCCTGACTTCCAAGGAGTATTCTGGCTATACTTTTTCCAAAACTGATTTGTTTGCTCTTCTGGCAGTCCATAGTACTTTCAATATTCTCCTCCAACACCACAACTCAAATGCACCAATTCTTCTATGGTCTTCCTTTTTCACTGCCCAACTTTCTCATTCATATGAGGTAATTGAAAATATTGTAGCTTGAATCAGGTGCACCTTAGTCCTCAAACTGGCATCCATGCTCTTCAACACTGTAAACAAGTCTTGTGCAGCAGATTTGCCCAATGTAATATGTCATTTGATTTCTTGATTGCTGCTTATATGCTTGTTGATGGTTGATCTGAGCAAAATGAAGTCTTTGACAACTTCAATCTTTTCGCCACTGATATGGATGTTGTTATTGGTAAGGATTTTTGTTTTCTTTACATTGAGGTGTAACCTATACTGAAGGCTTTGGTCTTTGGTGCTCATCAGTAATATTTTAAGTCCTCTTCACTTTCAGCAAGCAAGGTTGTATCATCTGCATATAGCAGATTGTTAATGAGTCTTCCTCAAATCCCGATGCCATGATTTTCTTCATATGATCCAGTTTCTTGGATTATTTTTCAGCATACAGATTGAATAGGTATGCTAAAAGAATACAACTTTGGCGCACAACTTTCTTAATTTTAAACCATTTGGTGTTCCCTTGTTCTGTTAGAACAATTGCCTCTTGGTCTATGTACATGTTCCTCATGAGCACAATTTAGTGTTCCAGAATACTCATACTTCACAATGTTGTCCATTTCTTCTTATCATGAGCCACACCATTGAAAGCCTTCGTGTAGTCAATAAAGCACAGGTAAACATCTTTCTGGTATTCTCTGTTTTCAGCTAAGATCTATCTGATGTTAGCAATGATATCTCTCGTTCCACATCATCTTCTGAATTCAGTTTGAATCTCTGTAAGTTCTCTGTCAATGTAAGGTTGCAGCCATTTCTGTATTACCATTAGTGATACTTTACTTGACTGGGATATCAATGATAATGTCCGATGATTTCTGCATTCTGTTGGATCACCTCCCTTTAGACTTCGCACGAATATGAATCTCTTCCAATAAATTGACCAGTTAGTTGTCTTCCAAATTTCTTGGCATAGATGAGTGAGTGCCTCCAGTGTCACATCAGTTTGTTGAAAGATTTCAATTTGCATTCAGTCAATTCCTGGTGCCTTGTTCTTTGCCAATACCTTCAATACACCTCGATTTCTTCCTTCAGGATCATTGGCTCTTGATCATACACTACCTTTGAAATGTTTGAACATAGAGTATTTCTTTTTAGTATAGTGACTGTGTATTCCTTCCATCTTCTTGTGATACTTTCTACATCATTCAATAATTTTCCCAGAGAATCCTTCACTACCACAAGTCATGGTTTGACTTTTTTCTTCCATTCCCTCATCTTGAGAAATGCTGAATGTGCTCTTCTCTTTGTGCTTTCTAACTCTAGGACTTTGTGCATTTTGTTATAATATTCAACTTTGTCTTCTCGTGGTGACTTTTGAAATTTTCTGTTCAGTTCTGGAATCTCCTCATTTCTTCCATTTGCTTTAGCATCTCTGTCTGTGGCAAGTATCACAGTCTCTTCTGAGCCATTTTTGTCTTTTCTTCCCCTCTTGTCTTCTTAATGACCTCTTGCTTTCTTCCTGTATGAAGTTCTTGATGTCATTCTATAGGTCTTTAGTGTCTAATGCATCAAATACCTTTTTTAAACAACATATTATACACATAGACCTCACCAGATGAAATACACAGAAATCAAAAGACGGTGGAAAAGTTCCATATCACCAACCAAAACAAGGCCAAGGGGAGACTGGCACAGACAATTAATTGCGCATATATGAATTAAGGCTGAAGCTGAAGAAAAATAAAACAAGTTCATGAGAGCCAAAATATGACCTTGACTATATCTTACCTGAATTTAGAGATCATTTTATGAACAGATTTGATGCATTTTAGAACAATAGAAGAGTGAAAAGGAGTGAGAGTCTATTTGTGCACTAGCACATGGGGGCATATATCTAGTGAGTGATCAGCAAATGCAAATAAGACATCACAGTTTCAGAATTATTTTATCATTTATATCACACATTTTACTTCTTAAATTTTTTTTCATAATAACAATTACAATATGAAGGCTGTCCCATGCTAATTACTATTTTCCATGGTATCACAGAGACATGGGTATATTCTAGCAAAATTTGGGATGTTAGCAAATAATCAAGCTATTAAATACTGTGTTTTATCTCTTCACTGGTCCCTGAAAACATACAGAAAGTGTGTCCCATCATAATACTGACTTATCAAATTAAGAATGGAATTAATTTCTTCCTTGTGGATGGGTTTTAAGTCATCAAGTTTTGCGTGTTAGAGGATATAATCAACATATCTTCAACTCACTGATAGAAATGTACTGCTATTATACACAGTATTCAACATTAAATTTAAAATTACTAGATATGTAATAGTGTAAAACCAAGTAACCAAGATCCAAGATAGAAAAGTAAACAATTATAAACAGATTTACAAAATTTGAATGATTCAGATGTGAAGTTTGAAATGACTGAAATTAATTTAGATAATGAGGTAAAGAATTTTCCAATTAAATGCAAACTTTAAAATTGAGAAATATATGTGAATTAAGGTTCCATAGATTCAATGGCAGCTTAGAAACAAAAAGTACAAATGTTTGGAAACTGGAAGACAGGTCAGGAGAAAATAACAAAATTGAACAACAGAAACAAAATAAAAGGATGGAAAGTAAAGGAAAGAACATATGAAAGCAATAATAATGCTGTATTATGTTGTTTAGCACATATATGTAGAATACACATATGTGAAACAAAGCACAAATATTAGATAAAGTATAAATTAAACTTTTATAATGTTCTGGTATTATCTGGAAATTGATAAAAAGAAGAATTAATAATAGATTGTTAAAGAACATCAAGAATATACATCATAGTATCCAGAGTAACTATTATAAGAATAATTAAAGCTTCTGCTTGTTGTCAACTCTAAAAAAAATGTTAGAGTTGACAACAAGCAGAAGAAGGTAATGAAATAATAATAAAGATACTTGAACAATTCAGAAAAAGGCTAGAAGGTCATGGGAGAGGACAGAAAATATAATGGAAAGTTAAGAGAACATTTAAGATCTTGAATTTAAACCCAAATATGTTAGTTGTTGTTCATAGCAACCCTGTATATATTTTCCGAGGCTGTAAATCTATGCAGGAGCAGAAAGCCTTATTCTTCTCCTGGAGTGGCTGGGACCCTGTATTTCGCAGTCCAGTGCTTATCCTATAAAGCTTCTGTGTTTCCCAAATAAATGAGTTGTTGTTGTTTGTAGGTGCCATCGAGTCAGTACTGATTCA
>NW_006408529.1:18183057-18192691 GCF_000296735.1 Chrysochloris asiatica | reverse complement strand
TCCTCTCCTGAAACCAGCTTGAAATTCTGGAATCCCTCTGCCAATGTACGGTTGCAGCCATTTTTAATTTATCTTTAGCAAAATTTTGCTTGTATGGGATATTAATGATTTTGTCAGATGATTTCTGCATTCTGTTGGGTCACCTCTCTTTGGAATGGGCACAAAAATGAATCTTTTCCAGTCAGTTAGGGAGTTGTCTTCCAGATTTCTTGGCATAGATGAGTGAGTACCACCAGTGCTGCATCAGTCTGTTGAAAGATCTCAATTTGCATTTCATCAATTCTCAGTGTCTTGTTTTTTTGCTAATGCCTTCAATATACCTTAGACTTTTTTTCTTTAGTATCACCAGCTCTTGATCATATGCTACCTCTTCAAATGGTTGAAAATCAACCATTTCTTTTTGGTGCAGTGACTGTGTATTCCTTTCATCTTCTTTGTATGTTTTCTTCATCATTCAGTATTTTGACCATAGGATCCTTCTGTATTGAATGTTGAGACTTGAAATTTTTCTTCAGTTCCCTCAGCTTGAGGAATGCTGAGTGTGTTTTTCCCTTTTGGTTTTCTAACTCCATGTCTTTTCACATTTCATATTGTATTTGACTTTGCCTTCTCGAGTTGCCTTTAAAATGTTTCTATTCAGCTCTTTTACTTCCTCATTTCTTCCATTTGCCTTAGCATTTCATTTCTGTAAAGCAAGTTTCACATCTCTCCCTACATCCCTTTTGGTCTTTTTATTCTTTCTTGTCTTCTTAATGACCCTTGACTTTCTTCCGGTATGATGTTCTTGATGTCACCCCACAATTCCTCTGGTTTTCAGTCTTTAGTATGTAATGTGTGAAATCTGTTCTTCAGATGATCTCTAGATTCAGGGGAGATATGTTCAAGGTCATATTTTGGCTCTCGTGGACTTGTTTTCATTTTCTTCGGCTTCAGCCTGAATTTGCATATGAGTAATTAATGATCTGTTCCACAGTCTGCCCCTGGCCTTGTTTTGACTGATGATATGGAGCATTTCCACTGTCTCTTTCCACAGCTGTAGTGTAGATTTCTGTGTATTCCGTCTGGTGAGTACGTGTATGGTCATCTTTTTTGTTGTTGTTGTTTAAAAAGGTATTTGCAATGAAGAAGTCATTGGTCTTGCAAAATTCTATCATGCAATTTCCAGCATCATTTCTACTACCAAGGCCATATTTTCCTATGACTGATCCTTCCTCTTTTTTTCCAACCTTGGCATCCCAACCGCCAATAATGATCAATACATCTTGGTTTCATGTTTGATCAATTTCAGACTGAAGAAATTGGTAGAATTCTTCAGGGTCATAATCCCTGACTTTTGTGATTTGTGTGTAAATATGAATAGTAGTGGTATTCCTTGTAGATTTATGGACAATGTCCTACAACAGACAGCATTGTACTTTAAGACAGACCTATTATGATCTTCTTGATGATAAATGTGATGGCATTCCTCTTCAATTTGTCATTCCTGACATAGTAAATCATATGATTGTCAGATTCAAAATGTCCAGTGCCAGTCTATTTCAGCTCACTAATGCCTTGGATATCAATGTTTATGTGTTCCATTTCATTTTGACAATTTAAAATTTTCATACATTCCACATTCTGATTATTAAGGGATATTTACAGCTGTTTCTCTTCATTTTGAATTGTGCACCACCAGGAAATGAAGGTCCTGAAGGCTTTACTATGTTTGCATTATCACAGTCAATTCTACTTTGAGAAGGCAGCTCTTCCTCAGTGGTATTTTGAGTGCCTTCTAACCTTAGGGGCTCGTCTTCTGGCACTGTATATGACATTATTCTTGTGCTCTTCATCATGTTTCAATATTCTGGTTCTGACAGTGTTCCACTGTTATTCATAATATTTTCAGTGGCTAAATATTCAGAAACAATCTGTCTCTCCTTTTTGACATTAAAATTTAAACTCAAAAGGCAGGTATAACAATCCTAAATTTGTATGTACCTGAACACATTGCCTCAAAATATAGAAAACAAAAACTGATGGAATTAAATGGAAGAATAGGCAAACTTGTTAAAAAAAAAGTGCAAGGCTTTTATAGCCCTTTCTCAGTAACTAATGAAACAAACATATCAATCAATATAAAAAAGAAAGATGTGTAAATAAATATGCCAAATGGATACACATAAAATAGGGCACCAACAAATGCAGAATACCCCTTCTTTTCTGACACACGTTGGACAGTGACCAAAATCAGCATATACTGAGCCAGAAGGCAAATCTCAAGAAATTACTGAAATTCTGAAGGATTCTGTGGACAAAACATTGGATGATGCAGAAAGCATCAAAAGAAGATGGAAGGAATACATAGAGTCACTGTACCAAAAAAGAAATGGTCAATGCTCAACTATTTCAAGAGCTAGTATATGAGAAAAAGCCAACCAAACTGAATTCAGAAGTCCAAGGTGTACTGAAAGTATTGGCAAAGAACAATATTCTAGGAATTGTTGGAATACACATTGAAATTTTTCAAGAAATTGATGCAATACTGAAGGCACTCATTAATCTATGAAAAAAACTTTGGATTACAGCTACCTGGCCAAATGATTGGATGAGATCCATATTTATGTCCATTCCAAAGATAAGTGACCCAACAATATGTGGATATCATTGGACAGTATCTTTATTCTTACATGCAAATGAAATTTTGTTAAAGCTGTTCAAAAGGAGCCGCAACAGTACATTAACTGGGAACTTCCAGTTGTTCAAGCCAGATTCAGACAAAGACGTGGAACAAAGAATATCATTGAGATGTCAGATGGATCTTAGTTGAAATCATAGAATGCCCGAAAGATGTTTACTTGTGCTTTCACGACTATGCAAAGGCTTTTAACTGTGTGGATCAGGACAAGCTATGGACAACATTGATGAGAATGAGTATTCCAGAACATTTCATTGTGCTCACGAGAAACACGTACATAGTTAAAGTTGTAGTAGTTTGAACAGAACAATGGGACAGTAATGGTTTAAATTCAGGAAAAGTGTGTGCCACGTTTGTGTTCCTTCACTATACGTGTTTAGTCTCTATGCTGAACAAATAAGTGGAGAATTAGGATTATATGAAGAAGAATGTGGCATCAGGATTGGAGAAAGACTCATTAACAACTTGCAATATGCAGATAATACAACCTTGTTTGTTGGAAGCAAAGAGGATTTAAAATATTTATTGATTCAGGTCAAAGCCCACAGCTTTCAGTATGGGTTGCAGCTCAATGTAAAGCAAACAAACATCCTCATCAGTAAATAAAATCAATATAAATGGAGAAAAGATTGAAGTTGTCAAAGCCTTCATTTTGCTTGGATTTACTATCAACACTCATGACTCAAACAGCAGTCAAGAAATCAAACGATGCATTGCATTAAGCAAATCTTCTGCACAAGAGCTCTTTAAAGTGTTCAAAAGCAAAGAAGTTAGTCTGAGGACTAAGGTGTGCCTGGCCCAAGCCATAGTATTTTTGATAACTTCATATGCATGTGAAAGTTGAATAGTGAATAAAGAAGACCATAAGAATTGATATATTTGAGTTATAGTTGTTTGTTGTTGTTGGTAAGGGTTTCCAAGTTGGTTCTGACCCATAGCAACTCTGTATAGTGTTTCTGGGGAATAGAAGAATATTGATAGTATTAAGGTCTGCTAGAAATCTATGTTGTAGGAAGTACAGTTAGAATGCTTCTTAGAATTAAGATGATGAGACTTTGTCTTGCATAGTTCAGACACATTATCAGGAGGGTCCAGTCCCTGGAAAAGGACATCATGCTAGGTAAAGTGGAGGTTGCACAAAAAATCCCTATGAAATGGATTGAGACAATGGCAGCAGTTATGGGCTCAAGTGCTGCGTCTGGCATTGGCTATTCTCCGTGTCCTGTGTGGAGAGATTAAACCCCAGTAGGGGTGACAGGAGATTAGAAGAAAAAGGAAGACACAAAACACAAATGAATTAAGTAAAGTTGTGACCAGGTGGGACGCAGCACTCTGATGGAGAAACTGTGACCCAGACCAAGTGCAGCAAGTTTATTTTGTACACATATCAAAGGGAGGGGCTTGAGGCAGGGAAAAGAGTGCAAGAACATCTGGTATTGTTTGTGCATGCAGTAAGCAGGACTTTATCAGAAGAATGTAACTTGTGGTAGCTAGGGGAACAGAGATTAGAGCAGCTAGATGTTTGTGCAGACTGAACTGAAGGTCATGGTTGTGTACAAGGAAAACTTGCAAGTTCCCTGTCCCCTGAGACAGCCCTGCAAGTTCCTCAGGGGGCAGCTTTACCTTGGCACAGCCCGAATTTCTGTACCACAACTGTTCAGTTGCAATCCTTCAGTTAAACTACCCCCAGGTCAGCGACCTTTGGCTCAGCTGCTTCCAGCACTGAAGAATTACAAAGATAGTGAGAATGGCACAGGACTCGGCAATGTTTCATTCTGTTATGCATAGGATCACTATTGGTGAGAACAGACTCGATGGTAGCTAACAATAACAATGACAACTTCAGCTGATGAATTCAAAGAAGACTTTTGTGCCTTCAAAGTTTTTTTCTGAACTTTAAGCCAGGAGTTGATAGTTTTATACAAATTCTGTATAGCTATTTCCATTTGATATGACCCTAGTCTCAGGATCATAGTTCAGAGGAATCAACACTGAATCCTCTTTCTTCTAAAATGGGGTTATCACCTTCTTCTGTCTCATTTAATAGGGCATTACTAGTATCTCTTTTGTACTATTTTTAGGCAGGAAGGAGTGGGTTGAGAAGATGAGGAAACACAGTGTGCATTGTAATCAAACACTGAGACAGCCATAGGGACTTAGAGTTGGTCTTAACTTGGGGAGTCAACTAGCCCATTAGAGGATCAGTCCCATCCATCTGGGACATGTTTTGACTCTTGCACTCCAATAATAAAATTTGAAATTATATTCCTGCAAATGACTCCTTTATTCTCATTTTGTGTTTTCTTGTATATGATGCAATAATATATCGCAGTGTCTACAGCGGACACTTTTTGAAGGGAAAAGGAAAAATCTTTATTATTGGGTTGGGTATTATCAACCATAGTGTTTTTCTAATTCGTCTGCGAGGATTTGAAATCTCAAGTGACATTTACAGCAAAGCCCTAGTTTCTGAGTCCTTCTTTATTTACCTAGTAGGCCCTTCCTGGTGTGGCACTGGATTGCAAGGTCATTTGAACCACAAGGTCTGCGGTTCAACTCACCAGTCACTCCATGGAAACCCTATACTGGGTCGGAACTGACTTGATGGCAATTAACAACAACAACAACTGGTGTAAGGGCTGATACCACACATGCGAGGGTAAGGAATGACTAAGTTTGCAGACAAGATGGTGTCCTTCTCTCAGGTGGACTTTCTGAAAGAGGTAAAAACATGAAACAGACAAAATGTTAATCAAGCCATGTTATCTTATAGTAAATTTATACTTAAGCCCAGTTAAGGGGGTGCAAGTGAAGAAGACAACCTGGTGTCCTTCTTGCATGTGCTCATCTTTAAGTAGTATGCAGTCTTTAGGGGAATAACTTTGGAGGTGAATGTCTGAGGGGAAACACATTCAGAGAGAAGCAAATTGATTAAAAATCTTTAAAGTGAGCTTGTAACCATTCATATTTCTTTAAGAATGGTGTTCTAGAAACCAACTCATCGGGGCTCAATTTGAGCCTGCTTCTGATTCTGAGCAGAGCAAGGGGAAGCACCCATCCTTAAATTAGATTAATCTCTTGGTAAATTTTGTCATGATCTTCTTTAGGGTATGGTTCATCTAATTTTTTTCTGGTCAATTGGGATCTCCAGGAATTGTGCAACTTCTATTTTACTTAGCAAATCCTTGAATTTCCAGACAGCTGCTCTCTTGAGATCTTTATGAGAGAACTAGGGTATAAACATCTTAAGCTAAAGCTTAAGGTTTAGTGTTAGGGTTTGCAAGGATGGGAGCTGGGTTACCGCCTTAGCAGTTTTGCTAGTGTGATGGTGTCCTTTGGTTTCTGTGGTGATGTTCTTTTGGTGACCTGGGCAATCCATTATAGTTACTGCGGCTGGCTCTTGGATGTCTTCTAATAGTTGCAACATTTCTGAGACTTGTCTTATCTTGTGCTGAGTCACCTTGAACTATTCCTTTTTTAAACAACAAAATTGCATTGTGTACTTGAATAGTCTAGAAGGAGAATCCTGGTTAAGGCTATTAGATCTTTCTTTTGTGCAGCTAGACTGGCCATATTTTCACCATCCAGTCCAACTGTTTTGAAAGGTAAACTGCCTTTTTGGAGTCTCCCCTGCCCCAAGTCAGGCTGAACAATCTTAGTCTCAGATTCTGCCGTTTGTGCTCAAGCAGGTTAAGGGGCTTTCTTAAGTCTAGCAGTTCTATGGCAGAGACTCCTATGAGCTTGCCCTTGATCTCATTAAAGACTTTTTAACATTGTAGAGTCCACTCTAAGGAGCTCTGGTAGCGTAGTGGTTATGAATCGGGCTGCGAACCTCACGGTCAGCAGTTCGAAACTACAAGCTGTTCCGCGGGAGAAAGATGAGGCTTTCTGCTCCTATAAAGATTTACAGCCTCGGAAACCCTGTACAGAGTCACTATGGGTCGGAACCGAGTCTATGGCACTTAACAACAGCATGCTTTATATAGGAGCTCTGGTAGCGTAGTGGTTACGAATCGGGCTGCGAACCTTAAGGTCAGCAGTTCGAAACTACCAGCTGTTCCGCGGGAGAAAGATGAGGCTTTCTGCTCCTGTAAAGATTTACAGCCTCGGAAACCTTGTACAGGGTCGCTATGAGTCGGAACTGACTCCACGGTACACAACAACAACAACAGAGTCCACTCTAGTGACTGTACTTCTCTTCCCTCTAAGCCTTGTAAAAGGATTTTGTAATTACTTTAAAATAGTTTTTTTTTTTTGCAATTTGCAAAACCCAGACATTCTAAGAAACTTACTTAATTTCTTCTAGGTGCTGGTTCCCATTAATTGGGCTTTGATCATTCATCTTCTAAGTTTCTTTCTTGGCTTGCTGGAAAACATTCTCAGCTTGTCAGCAATGAGCAAGGTTTGAGGTGAAGAAGGAGGAGGAGTTGAACAGTTGTCTGTGGGACCCTTTTCCCTCCTCAGTCTTCATGGGGACCTCCCGGTCAGAGTCTATTTCTTGGCTGAATTTCATACCTTTCTGGGTATAGAAGGGGTCGAACGTACCTTGTGGACTGGTGGAGTCTGACTTTGAAGTTCCTGGAGAATGCATTTTTGTTGTGCAGAAACAGACTCCAATAGCACTGGCCTAGCCTTCTCATGTTTTTCCTATTAGAGAAAAATATTACATTTCTTTTGAAGAATTTTATTCTGATACAATGACATAAACACCTAGATGGATGGGGCATTTGTCCTGAAACTTCTCCTGTTTTGAAAACACATCTAGTTGTAAAACAGTCTGGTAATTAAAAAAAAAAAACATTCCTGGGCAAAGTTTTCCCCAATCTGAAGTTGTATTGGGGCCAGGCAACCTTATAAAAAGATGATATTCTTTTACATTTTGGAAATACTAGTTTTACTCTCAATTTTACCTTTATTTTCCTAAATAAAACATATTTTATAATATTTAATTTTAAAGCTGTTTTAGAAATAGAAGTAGCTATTAAAATGATTTTACCTTATTAA
This sequence comes from Chrysochloris asiatica, assembly GCF_000296735.1. NCBI lineage: Eukaryota > Metazoa > Chordata > Mammalia > Afrosoricida > Chrysochloridae > Chrysochloris > Chrysochloris asiatica. The sequence continues at coordinate 18,185,010 of NW_006408529.1, read as the reverse complement.
GTTTCTACAATATTAACATTATTTAACCAACAAATCAAAGTGAGTGAATACAAACCTAGAATAAGAAGCCGACTTCTTTGTTGTTGTTGTCAAAAAGAAAAACAAAACCCCCTGTGATTTCAGATTGACTTATGAAAAATGTTAGTTGTGACCCTAACTGTAATATAAAAATAGAAGCATAAACATAGTAAATTCTCATAACTAAATGAAACAAAGCTCATACTTAGCTTAAAATATAGGCTTATAGAACATTGTATAATGGCCATATGGTAGTTCCACCACTCGTCAGTTTGTTATACTGTGGTGGCTGGTGAGTTGCTGTGATTCTGGAAGTTATGCCACCAGTATTTTAAATACCAGCAGGGTCTCCCATGGCGGACAGGTTTCAGATGAGCTTCCAGACAAAGACAGACTAGGAAGAAGGAGAGACAAACTACTTGCAGATATTTAGTCACTGAAACCTTATAAATAGCAGAGAAACACTGTTAGATGTAGTGCCAGAAAATGAGCCCCTCAAGATGTAAGGAATTCAAAATGCAACTAGGGAAGAGCTGCCTCCTCAAAGTAGAGTTGACCGTGATGATGCGAATTGAGTAAAGCCTGCAGGACCTTCATTTTCTGATGGGGCACAACTCAAAATTAAGAGAAACAGCTGTAAATATCCATCAATAATAGGAACATGGAATGTATGAAGCATCAATCTAGAAAAATTGGGTATTGTAAAAAATGAAATGGAACACATAAACATCGATATCTTAGGCATTAGTGAGCTGAAATGGACTTGTATTGGCCATTTTGAATCTGACAGCCACATGGATTACTATGCTGGGAATGACAAATTTAAGAGAAATGGTGTTGCATTCATTGTCAAAAAGAACATATCCAGATCAGTTATGAGGTACAACACTGTCTGTGCCTACAGGGAAGACCAGTTAATACCACTATTATTAAAATTTACACACCAGTGTAAATTTTTACAAGCCATTCTACCAACTTCTTTACATTTACAAGAATTCTACCAACTTCTTCAATCTGAAATTGACCAAACATGCAATCAATATGTTTTTATCATTACTGGTGATTGGAATGCAAAGGTTGGGAACAAAGAGGAAGGATCAGTAGTTGGAAAATATGGCCTTGATGATAGAAATGATGCCAGAGATCACATGATAGAATTCTGAAAAACCAATGATTTGTTCATTTCAAATACCTTCTTTAGACACCGTAAGAGATGACTATATACATGAACCTCACCAGATAGAATAAACAGAAATCAGATTGACTACATCTGTGGAAACAGATGGTGGAAAAGCTCCATATCATCAGTCAAAACAAGGCCAGGGGCAGATTGTGGAACAGACCATTAATTACTCATATGCAAATTCAAACTGATACTGAAGAAAATGAAAACAAGTCCACAAGATCCAAAATATGACCTTGAATGTATCCCACCTGAATTTAGAGATCATCTGAAGAACATATTTGCTATATTAAACACTAAAGACCAAAGACCAGAAGAGTTGTGGGATGACATCAAGAACATCATACTTGAAGAAAGCAAAAAGTCACTGAGAAGACAAGAAAGAAAGAAAAGTTCAAAATGGATATCAAAAGAGACACCGAAACTTACTCTCCAGCATGTTGTTGTTGTTGTTGTCAGGTGCCATCGAGTCGGGACCGACTCATAGCGACTCCATGCACAGCAGAACGATGCATAGAGATGCTAAAACAAATGGAAGAAATGAGAAGGTACAAGAGCTGAACAGAAAATTTCGAAGATCAGCTCGAGAAGATAAAGCCAAATATTACAATAAAATGTGCAAAAATCTGGAATTAGAGAACCAAAAAGGAAGAACACACTCAGCATTTCTCAAGTTGAAGGAACTGAAGAAAAAATTCAAGCCTCGACTTTCATTATTGAAAGATTCTCTGGGCAAATTATTGAATGATGCA
>NW_006408529.1:18180522-18181777 GCF_000296735.1 Chrysochloris asiatica | reverse complement strand
GTTGGAGGAGAATATTGAAAGTGCCATGGGCTGCCAAAAGAACCAATAAATCTGTTTTGGAAGAGTGCTCCTTAGAGGCCAAGATGGCCAAATTTCTTCTCTCATACTTTCTACATGTTATCAGGAGGGAGCAGTCGCTGGAGAAGGCTATCATGTTTGGTAAGGTGGAGGGTCAGAGAAAAAGAGGAAGACCCCAACAAGATGGATTGGCCAAGTGGCAGCATCAATAGACTCAAGTTGGCAACTATAGTAAGGTTGGCCCAGGATTGGGCAGTGTTTCATTCTGCTGTGTATATGGTCACTATGAGTCGGTTCTGACTCGATGGCACCTAACAACAACAACAACTTCCACATGCATTAGAGGTTATTGGAAATACCATGACTTGGATCAGGTGTGCCTTAGTCCACAAATTGACATCTTTGCTATTCAACAATTTAAAGAGGTCTTGTGTAGCAGATTTGCATAGAACAATACGTCAACTAATTTTTTTTTACTGGTGCTTCCATGAGTGTTGATGGTTGATCCGCAAAATGAAGTCTTTGAAAACTTCAATCCCTTTCATATGGCTTTAGGCCTCTGGCAGGGTGGATTACAGTAGGCACAGGCACACGATCAACTATCCTTTAAACCAGCATAACATCAACTTCAGGCAACTCCAGAAGCTACCAATCTCCCCTCTGCTGAAATATTTTATCCCATAGCCCTTTGTTCTTTTCCCCACAAAACCTCATAGTTTCATAGGTTTAGAGCTATTGCAATGAAACCTGCTCATGGTGTCAACTGCTTAAACTGAGTGGGAACCATGCCTGACTTCCTCTGACTCTAAGAGGGAAAAAGGACCAATCTCAAAATCAGCCCAAGGCTGATTCCTATGAAGTGGAGGTCAGACATGTGTTTGCCTTTTATCAAATGCCTTTAAAATTAGTCAGACTTAAGAACAAATTTAGAAAATGAATCCTTATGATTTTGCTTCTCTAGAAGTCAACTCTCTTGGTATTCCACATGTCTTAGGCTGCATTTTCTAGAGAAGCAAAACCAGAAAAGTTTATTATTTTACAATTCTAGAGTCTCTGGTCCTCAGCAGAAGAGGAAACTAGATTCCCTCCTTTGCAGTTGTTGTTAAGTGCCATGGAGTCGGTTCCAACTCATAATGACCCTGTATAGAGTTTCTGAGGAGCAGCTGATGGGTTTGAATTGATAACCTTGTGGTTCACATTCCATCCTAAGTGCCCATTATATTGGGACAGGCCACAT
>NW_006408529.1:18175751-18179212 GCF_000296735.1 Chrysochloris asiatica | reverse complement strand
TCACTGGCTTAAATGGCTCATGAGTATATTTGCATAATAATAGTATCAATTGGTCTTTGATCATGATTCTTACATGAGGATCAAATGAGATAACTAGGCAAAATGCTTAATACAGTGTCTAGAAGAATTTAGTGACTGATAGTACTATCAGTACTACACATCTTCCTACTGGATTTATCTTCCATGCTACAGAATAAGTAGAATCCAGAATATAAAATGGTCAAATATGGGTATAAAAAGGTAAGGTGAAGAGTACACTAAAACTGACAGTTTGCCCAACTCTTCAGAGATGTTGAATTACAAACTATTTGACATTATGGGTTTGCTATTCTGCCATTTTTTTATTCAGATATATAATAGCATAATGAAAAGGTATATGTTAATATTACCATGAAGTAATTACAGAAGTCATTATCTTCTAAAACAGCTTAGACCTATTTTCTTATTCCAACTACTGGTTGAGATGAATCTTCATATTTAATGAATTGAAATGTAGTGGAGAAGAGAGTTTAAAAATGACTGCAATTGTGGATAAAATTTAACTGTCAACTTCTTGACATTCAGATTAACCAATCTGTCAAAATCTGTACCTTTACTAGTTTTTCCAATTAAGGACTCACTGAAGATTCAAGTACGTTAAACTATATACCAACCATCTCCTTAAATCAAATTCCCATAGGAAAAAAATACTGAAAATGTACCTTTCTTCCAGAAGAATCTTTTTTTGTTATATAGATAAGGATAGAGCATGTGTGTTATTTCCTTTCATGTTAATGAAAGCTTGGAATGCTTGAGTATTCTCAAAACTAACTCGTCTTATGGAGCCTTAAACATACCTTTTATTGTTGTCTCATCAATTCACTTAGCATTTCTTTATCAAAAAATTCTAAGAGAAGTCTGACTTCCCCAAGAACCTACATGATCATCATTACCAAATAATGGTATTCGAGTTCATTGCCTAGTAAATGGAATCATAGTCACTTGAACATGTACCACAATTTGGGACCAACCTGGATTTTTATTTATAAAATATATAAAAGAATCTGTTAATTTCCTGTGGTCTTATCTGCAGATGTCAAGCAAACTTATCCAGTTATATTTTTCAACAAGTTGATATTTACACCCTCGGAAACCCTGTACAAGGGTCTCTATGGGTCGGAACTGACTTGACGGCACTTAACAACAACAACAACAACATCCTAATTGCTTTAGTGTTTCACAGCTACTATTGAATTGATTGTACTACTTAAATGAGTACCTTGAATATGAATTTAAAGAGTTCATGGTAGGACAGAAAACCCCATGTGCTTTATTATCATGGCCTTGTTGTTGTTGTTAAGTGCTGTCGAGTCGATTCTGACCCATAGCAACCCTGTACAGGGTTTCCCAGGCTATAAATCTTTACGGGAGCAGAAAGCCTCATCTTTCTCCCGCGGAACAGCTGGTAGTTTTGAACGGCTGACCTTGTGGTTCGCAGCCCAATTCGTAACCATTACGCTACCAGAGCTCTTTAGATGTTACTAAATGGGAACTAGAACTAGATATACACAAAAGGAATGCATCACAGAAAATTATGTGATTGTCTTATTATTAGATTCAAAGGATTTTCATCTATAAAATTGCCTAGAATTGAAGTGAGGGATCCTAACAGATTGCCTGATTCTTCATTCTTATTCTTTATTCTTTGTTAAAGCAGTTCAAAAGACTCTAAAAAAAACCCACTTTCCTCTGAAATGGAGAAAAAGGGTATAAATGGATATAGCACTTAAGTTCGCTTAACCCGATTTTACCTTTTTTACAATAATATATAGTCCAGTAGTTTGCATATTTCAAAGAACATAAAAATCAACTAGAGAGCTTATATAATGCAGATGACTTGATCCTATCTGAAGAAATTTTTTCTGGGCATGACTAAGGTCCAGGAATATGAATTTTAAAAATTACCCTGATTTTCAGACAGGTGGTTGGTTGAATTACATTTTGAGAAGCAGTGATTATAATGCTCATAATTTATTGTACTTATTATTATTATCATATTATATATGTTATAATGTATTATTATTATTGTACTTATTTTTTTCAGACAATATACAAAACTGATGTTGTTGTTGTTAGGTGTCATCAAGTTGATACCAACCCATAGCGACATTATGCACAGCAGAACGAAACACTACCCGATCCTGGGCCAACCTCACTATTGTTTCCATGCTTGAGTCCATTGATGCTGCCACTTGGTCAATCCATTTCGTTGGGGGTCTTCCTCTTTTCCTCTGACCCTCCACCTTACACATTAACCCACAGAGCCACTGGAAGCATCTGAGCAGAGTGAGTCACCATCTTGCTCCCAGGAAAAGATTGGATGCAAGGATGAGGAATATTTTCCCCCTGTGTGTGTCTCTGTGTCTGTTCTGCTATACTAACTCAGAAGTGATTGCATTTATGACCTCCCTTATTCTATGATCTCATTAACATAACAAAAGGAAATGTTTATTTCCAGACAGTATCACATCCACAGATTGAGGCAGAGACCTCAGTACATGTTTTGGGGGAACACAATTCAATCCACAACAAGCATCTTTTATTGCCATCCCAGGAAAATGGCATATGGACTGATGTGAATTTTTTGCAGATATTTAATTCTTGGAAAAGAATAGGCCTATCCATAATTATTTCCCATGCCCCTTAGAGGCAAACACCAGCCTGTCTCATATATTCAGGTCAAACAGGTCTGGGCGGAGACTAAGTGACTACATGGACATGGCCCCACTGTAACATTTGACCTACATTCATGAAGCAACATTCATGTTGAGTGACCCTTGACATTATATGATGGGTGTCTCTGTCACAGGCCTAACATTTGGATACATTTATTTGGATTATGGTTCACATAAAAAAATTTTTTTTTTTTTTAAATGCCATATGGCTGTGTGATAGCCCAAGTGTGGTATTGTAAGATAAGCACTGGGTTGGTGGTTCAAACCCAACAGCTATTCCTCGGAAACCCTTTACAGGGTCACTATGAGTCAGAACTTAACAACAACAATGGCTGTGTGCTTTAGAATCTTGCAAAAAAGGAGTCCTATGTGCACTATCATCTCGTTGAGCTAACGTAACAAGTACTCAAATTCTTCATTTGTAAACTTAGGATATTGGTTTGTTAAGTGCAGTCTAGTTGGTTCTGACTCAACGACTTTGCATAAAGTTTCTGGGGAACACAGTAGCTCCATATGATAAGCACTGGACTGTGAACCGCAAGGTCTGCGGTTCTAGCCACCAACCACTTCTCATGAGAAAGATAAGGCTTTCTGCTCTGAGAAGATTTAAAGCCTCATAAATTCTATATAGGATCGCTTTGTTGTTAAGTGCTATCGAGTCGTGTCCGACCCATAGCGACCCTGTACAGGGTTTCCGAGGGTGTAAATCTTTATGGGAGTAGAAAGCCTCATCTTTCTCCCGCGGAG
>NW_006408529.1:18172879-18175651 GCF_000296735.1 Chrysochloris asiatica | reverse complement strand
TAAGTTTGGGTAGATCGTGTTTTTCTAAAAATGTATTAATCTCTTCTAAGTTTTCAAATTTGTTGGAGAACAACTTTTCATAGTACTCTGTTATTATCCTTTTGATTTCCTTTAGTTCTTTTGTGATATTGCCCATGTGGTTTGTAATGTGTTATCCCTCTTTATTTTTTTTAGTCTTGCCAATGGTTTGTCAATTTTATTAATCCTTTAAAAGAACCAGCTTTTTGTCCTGTTGATTCTTTCTATAATTTTTCTGATTTCTATCTCATTTATTTCTGCTCTAATCTTTATTATTTCTTTTCTTTTGGTGACTGTAGTTTCCCTCTTTTGGTCTATTTCTAATTATTGTAGATGTTGTGTTAATATGTTAATTTTTGGTTCTTTCTTATTTTTGGATGTGTGCATTTATTGCAATAAATTGTCCTCTCAGAACAGCTTTTGCCATGTTTCAAAGAATTTGGTATGCTGTGTAGTATTTTGATATTTGCAAATTTATGGGGGCTTGTTTTGTGTCCTAACACATGGTCTATTCTGGAGAATGTTCCATGTGTACTGCAAAAGAATGTGTATTGTGCTGTTGTTGGGTTGAATGCTTTGTACACATCTATGAAGTCCAGTTGGTGGGTTGTGTTGTTTAGTTCCTCTGTATCTTTGTCAAGTTTTTTTCTGGTTGTTCTATCCAATTTCGAAAGTGATGTGTTAAAATCTCCCACTATCATTGTAGATTCATCTATTTCTTTTCTCAAATCTATTAGTGTTTGCTTTATATATTTTGGAGCTCTTTCATTGGGAGCATAGATATTTATTATGATTATGTCATCTTGTTCAATTTTCCCTGTAATCATAGATAATGTCCATCTTTATCTATTATGCTGGTTTTTGCCTTAAAGTTTACTTTATTAGAGATTAGTATTACCATTTCTGTTTGTTTTTTATTGCAATCAGTTTGGTATATATATATTTCCATTCTTTTAGTCTATTTTGTTTTTGTGTGTAAGGTGTGTCTCTTGTAGACAGCATATTGAAGAATCGTGTTGTTTTATCCATTCTGCCAGTCTTTGTCTCTTAACTGGTGAATTTAATCCATTTACATTCAGTGTAATTATCAATTGTTCTTGTTATGTGTAAAATTATCAATAGGTATGGATTCATTGCTGTCATTATGTTTGTTTTTTAGTGGTGCTTCTGGTTTCTTTGTTCTGCATGTCTTCCTGTGCTGAGTTCATGGTTTTTTTGTTGTTGTTCTTTCTTGTCAGTTTCTTCATAGTTTTAATTTTCCATGTTCTTCTTGAATTTTTATTTTCTTGGTATGTTGTGAAGTATTATTTTTCTTTGAGGTTACCTTATATTCCATTAACTTTCCCATCCACTTAATACAGTCTGTTTTATCCTGTAATCTACCTAAGTTTCTCACCTCCTGGATCTCTGTTCCTACATGTTTACTTTCTTTAACATTGTAATTGTTTTGATCATAGACTGACTTCCCAGAGCCTCTGAATTTGTTCTTATAGTTTTGTTCTGTTCTCGACGCTGCCATTTATCTTTTGTGTTCCAGGTGGTGTTACCGTGTATGTCAATCTCTGGTTGTTGTCTGTTCTTGTTGGTTCTTAGTGCACAGAACTCCCTTTACGATGTTTTACAGCACAGGGTTGGCTTTGGCAAAATCCCCTAGCTTCTGTTTATTCTGGAATGTTTTGATTACACCATCATATTTGACAACTTTGCTGGATAAAGTATTCTTGGTCAGCAGTTTTTTTTTTGTTGTTGTTGTTTTTCAGGGTTTTATATGTCTCCTCATTGCCTGCATGGTTTCTGGCGAGAGAGCAGAGATTAATCTGATTTGTTTGCCTTTGTATGTTACACTTTTCTTTTCCCTAGCTGCTTTCAGGATTCTGTCCTTATCTCTAATTTTAGAGAGTTAGATTATTATATGTCTTGGTGATTTTCTTTTAGGGTCTATCATTGCTAGGGTTTGTTAAACTTCTTGAATGCTTATCTTTTTACTTTTCAAGATGTAAGGAAATTTTCTTCCAGAAGCTCTTCAACTATCTCCTCTGTGTACTTGTGTGATTCTTCCTGTTCCAGAACGAGAATAATTCTTAAGTTATTTCTCTTCATGTTGTCCAACATGAGTCTTAGACCTTCAGATTTTTTTTATCCTTTTTTCTGCTTGCTCTTCTATCTTAGTAGTATTGAGAGATTTGTTTTCCAGTTCATTAGTTCTAGCTTCCATCTCTTCAATTGTACTCCTTTGCCCTTTCATTGTATTGCCTACTTCTGATATTCTATTATTTATCACTTGGGCCCCTTTGTGTAGGTTTTGAATTGTTTCCAATACTGTATCTATCTTATTTGATTGTTCCTATAGTGCTTTCCTGACTTCTTCCTTATTTTTATCAACTCCATTATGAAGTGTTTTGATACATTTTATTATCATTTTTCTGAATTCCTTCTCAGGCATTTCCAATGCCTGTCCTCCTTCCAGTATGGAGTGTAGGTGTACCTACAATTCATTTGTCTTAGTCACTTTATATTTTTTTCTGGACATGTGTTGATATGATCATCTGCTTCTGCCTCGTGGGTATGTTCAGTAGTTAACTATGGCCTTAATACTTAATTGAGTGTGTATTTTGGTATTTTTTATGCTTTCTGGTTGCCTCCAAATAGATGTGATCAGGAGATGGGCTTCCCTTTTCACTCTTCTTATTACTTAACTCAGGAGTTCTGGTAGTGTAGTGGTTACGAATCGGGCTGTGAACCACAAGGTCAGCC
>NW_006408529.1:18163940-18172779 GCF_000296735.1 Chrysochloris asiatica | reverse complement strand
CTCATCTTTCTCCCGCGGAGCGGCTGGTAGTTTCGAACCGCTGACCTTAAGGTTAGCAGCCCGATTCATAACCACTACGCTACCAGAGCTCCTTCATAGGATCGCTATAAGAAGGAATTGACTCACAGCACTTAACATAGAGTTTGCGAGGCTGTTAATCTTTGCAGGAGCAGAAAGCCTCATCTTTCTTCCACAGAGTAGCTGGTAGGTTTGAATCGTTGACTTTGTGACTGACACTCCAGTGCTTATTCTATAGAGCCACCAGTCACCCAAACTGGTTCTGACACATATCTAAACTGTATACAGTTTCCAAAGAATGGCTGGTGGGTTTGAACTGCCAACCTTTCAGTTAGTAGTACAGTGCTTATCCTACAGTGCCACAATAGGACTACAGACTTAGAGTGGTAGAGATGGTGGTTGTGTGCGTTGAGTCAGTTCCAACTCATAATGACCCTGCAGAGAGTTTCCAAGGCTATAAATCTTTATTAGAGCAGAAAGCCACATCTTTCTCCAGGGGCTTGACTGGAGGACTTGAACTGTTGTCCTTGTGATTAGCAGCCCGATGCATAGCCTACTACATCACTAGGGCTCCTTTAAGCTTGGATGTTGGTGGTGGCAGTTATGTGCCATAGCATCAGTGCTGACTAAAAGCAACCCTATATAGGGTTTACCAGGTTGTACACCTTTTGCTGTTGTTGTTAAGTGCTATCAATTGGTTCTGACTCATAGCGACCCTAGATAGGGTTTCTGAGGAACAGCTGGTCCGTTTGATCTACTGACCTTGAGGTTTGCAGTTCAGTGATGATCCTACAGTGCCACACCAGGAGTCCATATAAATTTTTATGGGAGCAGAAAACCCCATCTTTCTTCCACAATGATATTTAAGGTTTGTTGTTGTTGTTAAGTGCTATGGAAAACTGCAAAATCTCCTTGCTGCTCTGAAATTTAAAGATTTTATTTTTCTAGAAGAAAGTGTTCACTGTTGTGAAATATTCTTCTTGAAGAAATTATGATTAACTGGCTCTCTGGGTAGGAAGGAACACTGAGTTTTACTGTCTTCTGACTACCGTGGTACAAAAACTCCCACCATAAAGATTTCATACTATCAACATGTAGTCAATGAATGCAGTCTGTTCTCCTAAGCAAGTGCTAACTGGTACCAGTACACTGGATGAACCTCACCAATAATTTAAAAGAATTTGCTATTTATATAAGCTTGTCTTTTTAATGTATACAAGTATTTTAAGTGCTTCTAATTATATGAGTCTTCCTTAGGAATATGCACTTAGGTTGTCTTATTCTGGATATGATGCTGATGATATTGATTTCCTTAACAGTTGGATTGAGTTTGTACATTCAGTCAACAAATATTTTCTAAACATCAAGTAATACTATTTAGTACTCAAGACAATGGAATTTAGCAGTGAAAAAAAACACACCCAGACACACATCTTAGTCTAATGGGACTTGAAATTTGTTTCCAAATAATTCAAAGATCTGTGGTAAAATGGAATACCGTTACACGGAGCTTACAGTCTTGTAGGAGATATTTGTCCTGGTCAATACTTGCTGGTGGGTTTGATTATTGATACAATAATCAATACTTATAAAAAAAATCATGGTGCTAAACAAGACAGGTATCTCCTGTACCTAATGGAACAAATGGACTAGGAGAAGACACAGACATTAAAAAAATAATTATACAAACACATTAATGTGTTAAATGATATAAAAGTTATCATACAGGTTCCTAACAGTGTGAGGGCTCATGAAAGCTTAAAGAAATCAGATTTATACTGAGAATTCTGGGAGAGTAACAGAAAAGTATGTGGAAGGGTCTAAAGAACAATTGCATTTCAGAGCATTTCCAGTTTCTCAGGAGGGAGCTCCTGAGAAAAAAATGCTTTTGATTGGTTTATTAGGCTAGAGGCACCGATGAGAATCCAGAGTCTCTTGGGATGAGGAAGTTTAATACACTTGCCCTTGGGTTGGATAAGATAGGACTTTTCAGCTATTGCAGGTGTGGAAACAATTTACTCCTTAAAGCTAGATTAATGTGATTCTAGAATCTGGCATGGCCATGTAGGATAAACACTAGACTGAAAGATTGGCAGTTCAAACCCACCAGCTCCTCCTCGGAAACCCTATACAGGGTTGCTATGAGTCAGAACTGACTAGATGGCATTTGGCAACAACCAGACCACTAATGTACTAGACATGTAGGCACTAGAGGAGACTTTTCTAGAATGAAAGCAAAGAAAACAATATTTGAAAAGAATAGACTAACACATTTCCAAAATCGATTAAGTCCATTAAGCCAGATATTAGAGAAGCCCTAGAAAACTCAAACAGGATAAGGAAGGAAAGTAAGTAGGGAGGAATGAAGAAGCAAGGGATGGATGGAAGGAAGGAAAGTAACTCTACTTAGGTACACATACCAATTAATAAAGTAAAAGAAAATTGTACAAGTAGCCAAAGGAAAAAGACCTAATATAGTTTATGCTCAACAAAAAAAATGGAAACCAGAAGCCAATGCAATATTATCTTTAGAATATCAAAAGTCAAAAACTGCCAGAAAAAATGATTTGTTACAACTTTTTGTTGTTATTCAGGCAAAAGCTTACATAGAAAATTGGTTTTCCATTCAGCAATTAATACATATTTTGTTTTGTGATATTGATAGCAATCTTCTTGTTTACTGCTTTCACTCATCCTTCTTTCCTATCCCTCCCTGCCTTCTGAGCTTTATTTCTAGACAAATGCTGTCTGTTTGATTTCATTTGCTTAATTATTTTAAGGAGTGTATCCCTCTCTAGTGTTGCTGTTTGCCCTATCGCCCTGCTTATTGTTTGGCCGAAAGCTGAGCTACGGGGTTCATTCCATTCCAAGTTTGAAGGGTGTCTAAGGACCATAGTCTCATGGGTTTCAACAGTCTCTATCAAAACATTAAACCTAGTCTTTTTTTCTGTTTTAGTTTTGTTCCTCATTTTTATCTCTTCCACTCTACCCAGGCTCTTCTATTGTGATCCCTTTCAGAGCATATCATCTAGTTCTTCTGGTCTCAGGTGGAGGTTGGGGTTAATGAGATCCATTTGTCTTTTGAATTAATTGTTTTCATGTGTCATTGATTTTCTTCACCCTTCTTTGTTTCCTGTGAGGAGAGCCCAGTAGTTATGTCATAGATGACTGCTCAAAAGCTTTTAAGATCCTAGTTGTTTCTTACCAAAGTAGGATGTAGAACATTGTCTTTGTGGACTGGGTTATGCCAATCGACCTTGATGTCCCAGAGAATTGTGGTTTTAAGCCCCAGTCTCAGTGACTTCTTTCCTCAAGGTGTTTAGTTATGACTACGAAGTTTTCATAACTTTTCCCCCTATGCTGTTGCTAAGGGCCATGGAGTTGGTTTACACTCATAGTGACCCTGTATAGGGTTTCTGAGACTTCAAATATTTTTCAGGAGCAGAAAGCCTCAGCTTTCTTCCACGGAGTAGCTGGTAGGCTCAAACTGCTGACCTTGTGGCTCGCATCCAGTGTTTATCTTTTGGAGCTACTCTGTTCCCTTGTATGTTCTACTATTTCATGGTTACGTTTGCAACACATATAAATACGTAAGTAGAAATATCCTGTCAAATTAGTATATATGTGTGGGTATTAATGAATCAAATTTGTGACCACTTCTCCTACTGTCCACCCTAATCTGCAAAGCAAATAATGCCTCTTTTATTTCTTATTTTACCAATGGGACTCAGCAATGATGGATTTGGTTGGTTTTGGTTGACCAGGGCAACTTGACATTTAACTTCTTTGACATTCCCCATTATTCTCCACAGATACCTAAGAACCACCCTACCAGAAAGTTTGCTTCATCCCCTGAAATTCTTGCCTGGGTGTTATATCTCATGTCTAAAAAATTACTTGAAAATCCATGAGTTCGTGTTTATGTAGTCTTCTTTCTGAGACCTTTGATTGAACAGCCTCAAATACAATATCAGAAGTACTGGTCATCCATACCGATACATTTCCTGTAATTATTTCAGTATATAATCTCTATTCTCTCTTCTCACACTCAGAATATCCCCAGTGTGTGGAATTAAACTTTATACATGAAGCTGGCAGGTAGGAGTGGAGGTGAAATCCACTCCTGATGGAAAATCTATTGGCTTGTGGAAGAAAAGTCTCTCATAACAGACAATACAAAGATGAGGAAATCATTGACGTTTACAGGGACAGGAAGGGGAAGGAGTCAGTATCCCTCCCAGAGAAATGGCTCTGCTTTAGTATTCCCTTCATGCTAATTCATTGTTTGGGAGTAGCCCAAAAGAGCATGGCATTGGGGATATGCTGGAGAATCCAGAGGGTCAGTAACTGGAGCTTTTCATCAGTTTTGCTTCCTATAGCAGGAGCTATGAGTAGCACCTTTTCATGAGTCCTGGGGTGGTACTATAGGATAAACAGGAGACTGAAAAGTCAGTTTGAACCACAAGGTCAGGTGTTCAAACCCACCTTGGAAACCAATGCAGGGTCACTATGAGTGAGAACTTACATGATGGCACTTAACAACAACACTTTCTAGGGTCCTAATGTGGTGCTGTAGGAAAAGCACTCAACCATAAGCTTGATTTGAACTGCAAGGTTGGTGGTTCAAACTTACCAGCCACTCCTCGAACCCAGCCATAGCAGGATTGCGATGAGTCGGAACCAACTCAACATACTTAACAACAACAACTTGCTCTTTTTAACATTTCAGGATTTTCAGAGTGATTTGCTTTTGTGAAAAAATTCAAACTGAACATAATTCATGTATGCATATTAGATAAATGATGTCTTTAAAATTTTTATTAAATAGGTGAGTTTATATAAATTTAAGATATAAGCCAGGAAATTTGGAATAATTTGTAATCCCAATTATTTCAAGGGGAAAATGGAGAACATAGTTAATATCTCTAGTTCTCCTTTTTAAGTTCACTGTTGTTAAGTACTGTTGAATTGCTTAAAACTGACAGTGACTCTGTATAGGGTTTTCGAGGCTATAAATCTTTGTTGAATCAGAAGCCTCATCTTTCTTCTGAGGAGCAGCTGGTGGGCTTCAGTTGTCAACCTTGTGGTTTGCTGTGCAGTGCTTATCCTATGGATAAGATTTTTTTTTTGGGGGGCGGGGAGAACAGGGGACATCAGGACTTTTGTTCTGTATCAAGAAAGTAAACTGAGGAAGTCAACCTATTTTCAGACCAAATCAGAACAAACTATATAGAGGTTTGGTGGTTTCTGGAGAAACTAAGGGGTATCCATGTAGAAATGCCTCGGAAAAAAATCTACTTTAGAAAAATTAGGCATTAAGAGTGTACGAAGCACAGCGCTACTCTGACTCATATAGGATTGCCAACTGTTGGAATCAATTTGCTGGCAACTTTTTTCATTTTTTAAAGCATATAACTTTGGATTATAAGAAATGCAATAATTCACCTCTTTTAAATTAATGTTGTTAATTGCTGTCGAGATGGCTCAGATTTACAATGACCATATAGAGGGTTTCCAAGGAAGGACTGGTGTGTTTGACCCGCCAACCTTCTGGTTAGCAGTGCAGTGCATATTCTATAGTGCTCTACCAAGATTCCTTTAGTTAATAATACCTGTTACTAGTTTCTAAGTTTTAGGTGTTTTACTACTAAAACATCTATATTTTCATGTTAAATTGACTTTCAACAAAATACACTTAGGTCAAGGTTTAACAAAAATGAAAGCATCAGGAAATTGAATTCATTTCTCTGCTCCTAGTAATCATGAAAATATGAGATTGATACAGTCTTTAGCTTTTAGATTGTCCTTAGATCACCCAGTGCAAATCTCCTCTGAATGTGATTAAGTTACAATCTGATTAATGACTCAGTGGTTTCACCTATCATGATAGAAATTTAGCTTCACTTAATCCTGTTCCTTCTTGTGATATTTTCAAAGTAAATTAAGGACAGAAATTAACCTAGGATTTCAGTCACTATTAATGATGACATATAGCCTTTTCTATAGGGAAACTTCTTTCCACAGTTCTTCTTGTTGCGGTAGATGTAGGATACAGTATTTGTAACCTCTTGAGCTACAGCTGATTGGAGGAGAGGTGTTTCAGTTATCTATTGCTGCATAACAAGTTACACCCAAATTTGATGGCATTTTAAAAGCCCACCATTTTATTATATCTCAAAATTCTGTGAATTTGTTTCTCTGTGAGTTCTGCGTGGCCATTGCAATGGTTACTGAACCTAGCAGAGAGCAGAGTGCCATGGATGGGATGGATGGTGTCAGAATAGGATAAAGAAGATTAGAGAGTGGAGGCGTGTCTGACCACCGCCTCATAGGAACCAATCTTGGACTGACTTTGAATTTGATTCCATTTGTAAAGCTGATGGAAAGCAGACATGGTCTCTACATAATTTTTACAGTTGAGCTATTCTTTCATTCCATATGGTATGGACTAGGACAGATGTTGGCATTAATTTGATGGCTAATCTGGTTTGGAGGGTCCAGGATGGTTTCATTTACATGCCTAGCACCTTGGTAAGGACGCTGAAAGACTGAGCTCAGGTAGGATCTTTCTCTTCTGTGTAGTCTCAGAGCTCCATAACATCTTTCTAGAAAGTAGCTAGAGCTTTAAAAGAAAGTGTTTCCAGAGATTCAGGTATAAGTAGCAAGACTACTTCTGACCTATTTTTGGCAATCTTGTATGTTACTTTTGTTTCTTTTATACACCAAGCAAATCCCAAAGGCATTTTTTTCAATGAGAGTTCAAAGAGATTTGCATCCATTGTATTTTACCACAGCAGCAAATCTATAGGTTTTCTAGGGGCTCACAACCAGATGAAAAGCAAAGTAGATAAATCCCATTTCTTGTTCAGTAATCTGGTATTGAGAGCATTGTAAGGTGGACCAGTTAGCTATGGTAAAGTAGCATATTGGTGCCATTCAAGGCTAGTTCAAGCAATCGTAGTGAGAAAGCTAACTGGAAACTAAGGAGGGAGAAATTATAGTAGAACAGATGCAATGTGAGCAGGACTAGTGTGGTCTAAGAGCAGAAGGCAGAGAAAACAGTTACCTAACTCCTCACAGGATTTTGGGTATCTTTATAGTAATCCTCTGTATTCTTGAAATTACTTGGGCAAGCCACTTTTTTTCCCCTGAAGCCAAAGATTTATTGAATCAGCTATCCACCATTTGTGTACCATGGATTCATGGAAACTGTTAAGACTCTGAAAACAAAATACTATTATTTTGTATAAATGTAAAATAAATAGTATTTATTGCAAGAATACTATGTCTTTTGCAATAAATAACATTTACTTCTCAAAATATTTTCAGATGGGTTAATATTCAAGGAACTCTAAAGTACAATCATAAGCATGCTAAGAATCCAAATTGATGTTATACTCTCCCAAAATACATGGGTAAAAGCTGAAAAATTCAGCTCGCTATAAAGGATGCTTGTGTCTGTTATGATTTCAGTAATATCCCTGCAAAGTATGTGTGCATTGCTAATTCTATACTTTCAGATATAATCCATTTAGAAATAGGGTTTTCTTTGCTATATTATTGAGGCCATATTAGTGTAGGGTGTATTTTAAGCCAATCTGTTTCAAGATATACAAAGAGCACATCAGGCACAGAAGAAAGCTAGCACAGAAGGGGAAATACAGATGCCATACCACATGAAGATCACCAAGGAAACAAGGCACAGAAGTTGTAAACAGCCTTTCCTTAGAATTAGTGCTCTAAATTCAGAGCTACAGCTTTCTAAGGGTGAGAAAATCGATTTCTGCTTATTAAAGTTACCCTTTTGTGGTATTTTTGTTATAGCAGCACTAGCAAACTAAGATATTGTCCAATATCAAACATCTCTGTATTTGAACATAGATTATTGACTGCAGTTCTCAACAATTCTATCCCTGTTGTTATTGTTGTTTAGTGCCATTAAGTCAGTTCTGACTCATAGCAACCCTGTATAGGGTTTCCAAGGAGTGGTTGGTGAGTTTGAGCCACTGAACTTCTGGTCAGCACTCTGGAGCTTATCCAACAGTAGTACAATCACTAGGTACCATCCTACATAATAGGCTCAACACTAGAAAAGCAAAGTGTGAGGGGCTGGAGAGTGGAAGGTCTAGTTCATATAAAATTGAGAGGTGATATGATGAGTCCAAATGAACCATGTTTCAATTATACAATGGCTATTACAAAAGTTAAAAATTAATTATAGAAGACACAAACTATAAAACATTAGCAGTTCAATATCTCAGTAGCTCATTAACAGTCAACTATCGACTTAATTTTTCTTAAACGTGTACTACCATGTAGAAGTTTTAAAGACTTAAAACTTTGGGGGAATTCTATTATTGATGAGAAAACGCAAATATTTTCTAAAACAAAACTGAGTTTATTTCTAAAACATATCTTGCTGCTAGTTGCTGCCATTGAGTCAGCATCAACTTATAATGATCTTCTGTATAATAGAATGAAATACTGTCTGTTCTTGAGCCATATTTATGATCACCCGTAGTTTGAGTCTACTCTTGTGTCTGCTGTGTCAGTCTATCTACTTAGGGTTTCCCTCATGTTTGCTTATAGTCTATTTTACAAAAGGTGATGTACTTTATTGGAGATTGATTTTTTTTCCTACTGAGGAAGCACCATATTGCGTTCCAGAGAGGTTGGACCATTTTGCAATCACACTAGTAATGTAGGAGCATCCTAGTCTCTCCTCATCTTCACCAACATTTATTTTCCTCTGCTGTTTTGATCTTTGCTGTTGTTGCTGGTGTGAGATGATATCTCATTGTTGTTTTGATTTGCATCTCTC
>NW_006408529.1:18156570-18162322 GCF_000296735.1 Chrysochloris asiatica | reverse complement strand
GAAACCCTGTACAGGGTTGCTATGAATCGGAACTGACTCCATGGCACATAACAACAACAACAATTACTCAACTCAGAGTAATGGTGGTGGGTATTGTCTGCCTACCTGTTGCATGCAGCTGGTATTGGTTATTGCCTGGATTGTGGGATTATATAGGGTGTGATTGTAGCTTGGCTATATGACAGCAATTTCTGTCTCTTCTTGGGTAATATATATAAAAAGCCCCTTAAAAGTAAAAAGGGACCAAAAAACAAAACAGCAGGAGCAAAATAAAAAACCCAGCTTGGATACTGTAGTCTATAATCACATAAGAGAAAGAAAAAGAAAACAAAAACCCGTGGCCTAATATGAATATGAATTTAATATCCTCTTCAGCTTCTTGCCTTCAAATCCACCTGATAAATTGCAAGATGACACTTTTGGTAACTTGTAGCTCTGGTAGCATAGTGGTTACAAATCGGGCTGCTAACCTCAAGGTTGGCAGTTTGAAACTACCAGCTGTTCTGTGGGAGAAAGATGAGGCTTTCTGCTCCTGTAAAGACTTATAGCCTCAGAACCCTGTGCAGGGTCACTATGAATCGGAACAGACTCCATGGTACTTAACAACAACAACAACAACAACTGTTGGTTGTTATGATGTAACTCAGGATTTAATTTTCAGCCTGTTTCATTTTTAGTCTGTCTCTCCCGTTCCACAACCCCCATTCTGGCCTTTTTTAAAGTGATGAACAGTTCAGGGCCGACTGTGGCCATTTTGCACTGCCTTTGGTTTTAAGTGGAATCTGTCCTTTTAAATTTTGAGAAGATCTGTGTGCACATGTAGTAGAATCCTCCTCCGGGAATGGAGGGGTGTCCACTCATTTGCTCAGGCATCTCCTCTAGTTACCAAAATGGAGGTGTGCAGAAAGCAAGAGGTCAATAAACAGAAGGAAAAAAAAAGAATGTTCACACCTTTATCTCCAAGATTCTGGCAGACGTCAATTCATGGCAGCCCTGATACTTCCCTGCTTGGTCTTGCCCAAGATGGCAGCTCATGGCCATTGAGCTGGGCAGTTTTGAAAGTATGAGATTTAGTGCTTCCGCTACAAATTCCACTTGCTATAAGCCTTCAAGCTTTTAAAATATTCCTATATATGTGGTTGAAAGTTTTGGAATGGTTCCCTGAACCTGCTTCATCCAGTATTCTGTGTTATTGCTAACATAAATCTTCACTGCACTTCTACCCTATCTACCAGCAAGCCCAGCAAATCAAGTCATTTTAATCCTGTTAGTAATTTTTAAAGACTGATCTGTTCATTATTCTGGCAGTCCACAGCATGACCTATATTTTGTGCCAAAACTACAATTCAAATATACAAAGTCTCCTCTTTCTTACTTTTACATTGTCCAGCTATTACATAAATATGAGAGGGCTGGAAAGACCATGGCATGGGTCAGGGGTACCTTATTCATCAAAGTGACCTATCTGCTTTATAAAACTTTAAGAGATCGTTTGCAACAGATGTGCATAATACATTATGTTGTTTGATTTTTTCACTGCTGCTACCATGAATATTGGAGTGCTGGTGTGGCACTGTGGGGTAATGTGTCAGACTGCAAAGCCATTTGAACTGCAAGGTTGGCAGTTCAAGCTCACCAGTGGCTCCTCGAAAACCCTATACAGGGTTGCTACGGGTCAGAATTGACTTGACAGTACTTAACAACAACAACAACCATGAATATTGATTGTTGATCCAAGTAGAATATAAATACAGCAAACAATTGATATACATTTTCAATGTCAAATCATTAAAAAATTTCTTTACCATCTAAAACTTAACAGAACAAATTTCATTTTGATGTCACTATAGAGGTTATATATAACTCTAGGAAAATGGATTTTTTTCTTTACTCATGGGAAGCCCAGTAATTTGTATCTCACATATTTCTAGACAACTAAATTATAGAAACTTTTGTGGATTTTATTAAATCTGAGGTCAGTACAAACTGATTATTCTGGATAGAATCTATTTAGTCAGAAGAGATTGCATCTTTTTGTCTTTTTCTTCTATTTCTTTATTTATTAGAGCGATTCAGAATAAGGTTAACCACTACATTTGTAAGTATCATATTTCTTGTTTGGAGTTCCATATAGACACAGAACAAATGGTTATCTCTGGGGATTTAAAAATATGGCCTCAGGATATTGCTTAAGTAAACATTCATTTCAACACAGAAAAGTTACAATTTTTATAGGAAGAGGCAAAATAATAGGCCTGCATTTTGTGTTTCTTTTCTCATGCATGACAGAATCACCAATGCCAATGTCCATTTAATGTAATTATAATTTTGAAAATCAGTCTGAAAAGAAAGCATGCAATAAGTTAAAAAAAAAAAAACAAAAAACTGTCGTGTCATGTAGTTACTGAGATTTTTATGGGATCAACAGAATTATTCCTAAATAAACATGTAAGTTGCAGACTGGAGAGTCCGAACAAACTGCAAAAGGCTTAGATATCATCTTCTACTTTGAAGGACAATATGCTCACTTAAATAATAATGTATCTAGAGCTTTTTCTGAAAGACAAATTATTATTGCCTTTACGAAGGCTAAATTTTATTTCTTATGTATTAGATGAAATCTCAACTTAATATTGAACCAAATGCTTATCTTTTTCTATACAAGTGCAAACCTGACAGCATCATAAGGACATTTCCCCCATGTGATTAGTTTATTACTTTCTGACTATTTTCTTTGATGCATGGGTATGTGTTGAGGGTGTGGATTATGCAGAAGGGAAGCCTATTTGCTCTTTGGGGTTAAGATTCTTTGATGAATGTGTAGTTGTTGTTGTTAAGTGCCTTGGAGTCAGTTTTGACTAATACTGACCTTGTATAGGGTTTCTGAGGGATGGCTAGTGCACTTGAACCACCAACTTTGACGACCAAACCAACCTTGTAGTCCAGTGCATTAGCCCACAGCACCACATGATGCATGTGCATAAGTGTTTAATGCAAAGGCAGGTAGCCACATTGAGGGCTGATCTTCAGATGAGCCTGCAGCAATAGCAAAGACAGGACAGATTGAGTGTTAGGGAGCTGAAGCCTTCCAAACATTATTTAATGGAACAATAAACTCTAGCTATTGAGTAGCAAATGAAATGGAACATTTTTATAGATTGTGCTGTTTCTGCATCTGTTTTTTGGGCAATGTCACTGTCATTTACCACCCTATGATTTGGCATTTAATTAAACTGAATGCTGTTCTAATATTTGCACCATACAAGGAACACTACAATTAATTCTGAAGACAAGGATCTCAAAAATTTGTCCTATAGCTATATAGTGTATTAACTCAAAGTCTAGAGAAATAGAACTACTTTCAGTAAGTATAAATTAAGTAGACTTGGTATTAGCATTGCTGTGTAGATATATCATCATCTCTCCTCTTCTCCCTAGAATTCATAAAAGAAAAACTCCATTTTGGGTAAAAGCAGGAGATCAGTGTGATTCCCACCATCCAAAATACACACAAAGGATCACAAAAACAGCTGAGATCTGGCAGCAGAAAGCAGGCAAAATAGAAAAGTCAAAAGCATGAAGAGTGGCAATTGGGCTTGATGGTAGCTATTCTTAGGAACTGTCAGGCTTTCCTAAGTTTACACTGTCAGGAAGCAGTGGGTTCAGACTGCAGGACACAACTAAATTCCTTATTTGTAGCTATAGATGAAAAATAAGGAGGAATAGAGATGGAGGTGGAGTCTTTGTGTGGCACTGCAAGATAAACACTGGACTAGTAATTGCAAGGCAGCGGTAAAAAACCCTCAGTCACTCCTTGGAAACCCTATACAGGGTCACTATGATTCAGAACTGACTCGATTGCACTTAACAACAACAACAGATATGGAGGCAGACATCTTCCTAAATCTGGTTGTTGTATAGCTCATTGTAGAGCAATGAACTATTAAAAGTAACTTTTGTTATGGTAGTAAAGAATCAAAGAGTGTCTTATTTTAAAAATTGGAAGATGATAAACAAACTTTGGTACATACACACAATGGAATATTATGGTACCTTGAAGAATAACAAGGAAGTGGCAAGCAACCACATAACATGGGTGAACCTTGAGGAAATTATGCTGAGTGACATCAGTCAGCCATACAAGGACAAATGCATAAGACCATTACTGTAAAAGCTTAAGAAAAGATACCCATACTAAAAGGGGGAAAAAAATTCTTTGTTGGTTACCAGTGGGGTTGGGGTGGGGGAGTTTGGGGAAGGTGGAGGGAGGCAACAGTAGAGCACAGGGTAGGGGGCAGACACATCATAGTTTGGGTGTTGGGGAGGGCAATACATAAGAAGGGGGAGGAGGTGGCAGAACAAGGTAGATAGGGGAACACTGAGACAGATTTGCATGGGTTAAATGGACAGAGGTAAATAGTGATGCATGCTCAACCTTGGAACAACAGGGCTCTGTGATACAGGGAATGAAGCATAATCTGAAGAGAGGAAATAATACTAAGTCACTTGAGAGTCTTAAGAATATTGGTTTCCATTGCCTACTATTATAAAACAGACACTTGAGTGGGATAAGAAGAAATATTGGGAAACATGACAACAGATAGCTTGTACGCCTGTCTTCAGCCTATAACTGATTGGAATACCTAAAAGGGGTTCTAGAACTTGCCCAGTGAAATAGTCCTCTTACAGAGCCTTAACTGGGTATAGAACCTTAGGTGGAATCCTGAGCCCTAGCCAGAACTTTCTGAGGTGGGACATTCCCACTAGAAAGGGCAAACAGATCAGCCTGGAACAACTAGAGCAACAGAAGATACATGTTCAAAGAAAGATAATCAGGAAACCCGCCCACCCATGAAAAAAAAGTCAGTATGACTGGCTACTACAAGAATAAGCAAGCTGTTCTCCAGGAAGCCATCAAGGCAAGCAATCAAGTTCCTTCAGGACAAACCCCCATCTAAGACTGAAACTCAAAGGGAACACATAAACAGGCATGTAAACTTGCTGACAACTACATTGCTCTACTAGTGAGTGGAAGATGGGGAAGGGCAGCAATGAAGAAATGGGCTGAGTTCAACCATATTCCATAGACTCCTGTTGACCTGCAGGTGAGACAGAGAAGAGGAAGGGCTGGTTGGTTCAAAGTGTCGTGAGACCTGGGGACACCTAAGCCCATGGACAAGGACATAGCCACAGAGGGATAGAGCTGAGAATGAAGCATCCAGCTGATATGAAGTGAGGGGAGATGCACAAGAACACCCAAAACTTGCAAATAGCACCTATTTGACCTAGCCTAGAAGGCTTGATAATCAGAACTCGACTAGAGAAGATTAAACAAAACAACAAAAATAACAAAAAATTTTTGATAAAGGAAACAATGGTAAATTGCTACAATTTGATGAACTTAACCTATACTCAAGGAGTCTGTTGGTGGTGGTGGTGTGAAGTGCTGTTGAGTCGATCCTGACCCATAGCAACCCAGTATAAGGTTTCTGAGGAGCAGCTGGTGAGCTTGAACTGTCGACCTTATAGTTCAAATAGCTTTGCAGTCTGGGTCATTAACCCACAGTGCCACACCAGGACTCCACTTATGGAGGTAGTAACTCTAAATACCATCAGAGAGGGAAGGAGTCTTCACATCAAGTATCAATGCTATCGCCTCTGTATACAGGGTAGATAGGGATGGGCAACTTAGACATTGGCTACCTAAAATGAGGGGTGATAAAGGCATGAAGTGACTGGCTTACAAGGTTTC
>NW_006408529.1:18154717-18156075 GCF_000296735.1 Chrysochloris asiatica | reverse complement strand
AAAAAAAAAAAGGCTAAAGTGAGCAGTTAACAGAGAAATACTGTTAACTGATAGTACATGGAGAGGACTATAATCATTGTAATGAAACAAGGTACATGATTTTTTTAATGTAAAACTGATTATCTGCCCTGTAAACTTTCACTCAACTCACAATAAAAACTTTAAAAAAAATAAAAATTGGAAGGTGACCTGGTATCTCCCACACATAGAAAATTTCAACAAAATCAAACTCACTCAAAAATTTAAGAAACAAACAAACAAATAAAATAAGCAATAAGGAATAAGGACAGCATTGATACACGTGACTATAAGTAAAAGAAAAAAAATTGAACAAATGCAGAAAAACTTGTCAATAAAAATAATATTCAATAGAAAAAAATATTACTATAGAACAGATGAAAAAAATGACCAAATATGTCTTCTTGATTTTAAGTATCTTAACCTCTATCTCACTACCTTAGAGTCAATACCAGCTCAGAGACCCTGTACAGGGTTTTCAAGGCTTTAAATCTTTATAATAACAGAAAACATCATCTCTTTCCTGTGGAGCAGCTGGTAGGCTCAAATTGGCCACCTTGCTGTTAACAGTCCAGTACTTATGCCACAGCACCACCAGCCTCTTTATCTTAACTTTTATGTTGTTGTTTTTATTTGCAGTCAAGTGGTTTCAATTCATAGCTATCCTGTATAGGGTTTTCGAGGACCAGCTGATGGGTTTGAACCATCGACCTTGTGGTTAGCAGTCCAGTGCTTATCCTACAGTGCCAAACCAGGAGCCTTTAATCTCTATGTTGTTGTTGTTAAGTGCTATCAGTTGGTTCCAATTTAGAGTGACCCTGTATACTGTTTCTTAGGACGAGCTGGTAGGTTTGAACTTTGACCTCATGGTTTGAAGGCCAGTGCTGAACCTACAGTGCTACATAGGAATCTATAGCCTCTATGGAGGACCGCAAATCAGAAATATGAGATGTTAAGGAGATGATGGTTAAATAACAGTAAATAAAATAAGAGCTGCCAGAACTCAGAAAATTATATTAAATTTTTTTTTAAATCAAAATGAAATTCAAAGTACAAAGGAGACTAGAAACTGAAGAGAGTTCACTAATGGATATAAATAATAGATGAATAAAGTGAATCAAATTGCATGGTAATATCTTAGGTCAGGTTTTCTAGGGAAGTAAAACCAATGAAACGCACAAACACACATATATATATATATAATATGTATAAATATTATACATTTTCTCACCGGAGAAAAGATTGAAGTTGTCAAGGACTTCATTCTTCTTGGATCAACTATCAACATTCACGGAAGCAGCAGTCAAGAGATCAGACGACATATTGCGTTAGGCAAATCT
>NW_006408529.1:18150151-18153877 GCF_000296735.1 Chrysochloris asiatica | reverse complement strand
GGCACATAACAACAAAAACATATATATCGAGAGAGACAGAGAAATTTTTATTATCAAGGAAATGGCTTACAATTGAAAAGTGCCAGATCCCCAGAGGAAGAGAAAGAGTCTCTTCCATGTGTCCATTATCTTGTGTGCAAGCCACAACCCAAGGAAGCATCCCTTCAATTGATTGACTGCTCATAGCCACTCATCATGGAGATAACTATGCCTGTATTAGATTTCATCGCCCTGGGAATAAGCACAACCCAACTGCTAAAACCCTGGATATACTGGCATAGTCAAGTTGACACAGAACCCTAACCATTACAGTCTACCATTGTCAACTTGAAACCTATAAACTATATGCATAATCTCCAAATAAACGAAATTGTAAAGTCATACTTGTGTTTAACATGATATAATTAAAACACTTAATGTCTGACTCATAGTATAAGGTTTTTAAGGAGTGGTTGGTGACTTTGAATTGCCCACCTTGAAGATGCATCTAGTAGTTATCTTACAGTGCTACAACAGGACTCTGCCACACTATACACACACACACACACACACACACACACACAAACACACACACACAGTATATATGTATAATCTGATATACACACACCACTCATCTGTCAGTTTTCCATAATGTGGTGGCTTATGTGTTACTGAGGTTTTGGAAGCTATGCCATTGGTATTTTAAATGCTAGCAAGTTCACCCATGGTGGACAGGTTTTGGATGAGATTCCAGTCTAAGGCAGACTAGGAAAAAGGAGAGACAGACTACTTCCAAATATTTAGTCACTAAAATCTTATAAATAACAATGGAACCTGTCAGATATCATTAAATTATTGCATACTGAAACATGATGATAAGCACCAAAATATTGCCAGTTATAGAGCTGGAAAATGAGTTCCTTAGAGTGGAAAGCACTCAAAGTATGACTGGAGAAGAGCTGCCTCCTCAAAGTACAGTTGATCATGATGACATGAATGAAGTAAGCTTTTGAAACCTTCATATGCTGATGGGGCACAACTCAAAATGAGGAGAAACAGCTGGAAGCATCCATTAATAATCAGAACATGAAATGTACTAAGTATGAATCTAGGAAAATTGGAAGTTGTCAAAAATGAAATGGAATACATAAACATCAATATCCAAGGTATTGTGGCTTTGCAGGACAATGCACTGGGCCACAAGATAGATTGAATTGAAATGCTGGTGGTTCAAACTCATCAGCCACTCCGTGGAAATCTATACATGGTTGCAAAGAGTCAGAACTGACTTGACAGCACATAAAACAAACAAGACATGAGTTAAAATGGACTATTATTGATCATTTTGAATCTGACAACCATGTGGTTTACTATTCAGGGAATGATAAATTGAAGAGGAATGGTGTTGCATCCATCATCAAAAAGAACATTTCGAGATCTATCTTGAAGTACAATGCTGTCTGTGATAGGATAATACCCATATGCCTATAAGAAAGACCAGTTAATGCAACTATTGTTCAGATCTATGCACTAAACATTAAAGGCAATGATGATGACATTGAAGAATTCTACAAAGTTCTTCAGTCTGAAATTGATCAAACCTGCAATCAAGATGTATTTATAATTACTGGTGATTGGAATGCAAAGGTTGGAAACAAAGAGGAAGGACTAGTCATTAGAAAATATGGCCTTGGTGGTAGAAATGATGCTAGAGATAGCATGATAGAATGTTGCAAGACCAATGACTTGTTTGTTGTAAAAACAACATAAAAGACTTATACACATGGCCCTAACCAGGTGGAATGCATAGAAATCAAACTGACTATGTCTGTGAAAGAAATGGTGGAAAAGTTCCATATCATCAGTCAAAACATGGCCAGGTGCAGTTTGTGGAAAAGACCATCAATTGCTCATATGCAAGTTCAGGCTGAAGCTGAAGAATATTAAAACAAGTCTACCAGCACCAAAATATGACCTTGAACATATCCCACCTGAATTTAAAGATCATCTCAAGAACAAATTTAATGAAATAGACACTAACGACCAAAACCAAGAAGAGTTGGGGGATGACACCAAGGACATCATACCAGAAGAAAGTAAAAGGTCATTAAAAAGACAAGCAAGAAGAAAAAGACCAAAATGGACATCAGAAGAGACTGAAACTTGCTCTGCAGTGTACAGATACTACAGCAAATGTAAGAAATGAGGAGGTAAAAGAGTTGAATAGAAAATTTTAAAGGGCAGTTTGAGAGTGAAGTCAAATATTATGATGAAATGTGTGACGATCTGGAATTAGTAAACCAAAAAGGAAGAACATGCTCAGCAATTCTCAACCTGAGGGAAATGAAGAAAAAAATCAAGCCTTGTCTTATGATACTGAAGGATTCTATGGGCAAAGTATTGAATGGTACAGAAAGCATCAAAAGAAGATGGAAAGACTACACAGAGTCACTGTACCAAAAAGAAATGGTCACTGTTTAACCATTTCAAGAGGTAGCATATGATCAAGAGCTGATGATCCTGAAGGAAGAAGTTCAAGGTGCACTGAAGGCATTGACAAAAAACAAAGCTCTGAAAATGGATGGAATACCAATAGAAACCTTTTAACAAACTCAGGCAGCACTGGATGCACTCACTCATCTATGCCAAGACAACTACCTATCCAGCTGATTGGAAGAGATCCATATTTGTACCCATTCTAACGAGAGGTGGCCCAAAGGAATGTGAAAATCCTCAGACAGTAGCATTAACATCACATTCAAATAAAAGTTTGCTAAAGATAATTCAAAAACTGTTGTAGCAGCGCATTGTCAGTGAACTGCCAGAGGTTCAAGACAGATTCAGACAAACATGTGGAATAAGGAATATAATTACTGACGTCAGATGGACCTTGACTGAAAGCAGAGAAAATCAGAAATATGTTTACCTGTGCTTTATTGACTATACAAAGGCTTTCAATTCTGTGGATCATGACAAGCTATGGACAGCCAACATTGTAGAGAATGAACCGCCAAAAGAACAAATGAACAAATCTGTACTGGAAGAAGTATAGCCAAAATTCTCGTTAGAAGCCAGGATGGTCAGATATTGTCTCTCATACTTTGGACATATTGTCGGAAGGGACCAGTCCCTGGTGAAGGACATAATGCTTGGTAAAGTGGAGCGTCAGTGGAAAAGAGAAGACTCCCAATGAGATGGCACAGTAACAACAGCAATGGGCTCAAGTGTAGCAATGATTCTGAGATTTTGTGAGGATCAGGAAGTTCCCTTCTGTTATGCTGAAGGTCACTATGAGTTGGTACTTACTGGATAGCACCTAACAACAACAACATTGTTCTCAGGATTTTTCTTTAGCTAGCGATTGAAAAACAAATTTTAGTCAAGGAAAAGGTGACAAAGGAAACCAAAACAAAAAGAATTTTAATAATCATTGAGTATATTTATCTGTGGAAATGTTGTTGTTGATGCTGTTAAATGCTGTCGAGTTGGTTCTGTCTCATAGCGATGTTGTATAGTATTTCTGAGACTTTAAATATTTGTTGGAGTAGAAAGTCTCATGTTTCTCCCTCAGAGTATCTGGGGGAATCAAACTGCAGATCTTGTGGTTTGCAGTCTTGTGCTTATCCTATGGAGCTTGTGGAAATGGGATTTCAACAAATGTGCCTTATAAAACAAAACCATATGATAAGCATAAGAAATCTATTACTATTGAGTTGGCTCCTGGTGGTGGTGGTGTGCCATGGAGTC
>NW_006408529.1:18146972-18148356 GCF_000296735.1 Chrysochloris asiatica | reverse complement strand
ACATGGTTTAAGCATTTGGTGTTAGGAGTAGGATTCATTGCAATTGCTCCAGGCTCACGAAAGCCTAAGGTTTTGTATTTTCTTACCTGAAATGAATGATGGGAGTCCTGGTGAGGCGTTGTGGGCTAATGCATCAGATTGCAAAGTCATTTGAACTGCAAGGTCAGTGGTTCAAGCCCACCAGCTGCTCCTTGGAAACCCTACATAGGAACCCTTCATAGGTCGGAATTGACTCGACGAAATTTAACAACAATAACAATGAATGATAAAGTCCTGGTGTGGCACTGTGTGTTAATGTGCTGGATTTTAAAGTCAGTTTGTACCACGAGGTTGGTGGTAAAAACTCACCAGCTTCTCCTGGATACACCCTGCCAGAGGCCCAAGTCTACATGCATATAAATAGGTTTACTCTAAGGGTGAAGAAATGATCGAACTTTAGCGTTTGCAAAAGATTTGTGTGTTTGACAGCCTTATTGATATTGGTCTTTCCTGTCTACTATTGTAAAATAGAAATACATGTGTGATAGAAAGGAATATTGGAAATTATGATTACAGAGAGCTTGTAAGTAAGTCTTCAGCCTATATTTAATTAGATTTGTTAAAGGGGGAGTTAGAACTTACCCAGAAAGAAATAGGCTTTTGCTTTAAACCTTTGTAGAGTATGAGATCTTAGTTGGAATCCTGAACCGCTCCCAGAACCCTCAGAGTTGGGACATTTGCATTTTAAAAGACATACTGACCAACCCAGAACTGCTGGAAGAACAAGAAATTTATGCAAAATAAACTGGAATGTTTTGGTTTTTTGAGATTCAAGTAAGCTGTTTACCTTGCAGGGATCAAAACCAGAAAACCTTGTGCCCATCAGAGAAAGCCCTCTTCTAGGTCTGAAAGTAAAAGGAATTGGTGAGCCATATGCTTGCTGGTGACCATCTGGATCTTCTTGTGAGTAGAAGTGGGGGGTACACAGCAATGAAGACACAGTCTAAGTTTAGACATGTCTATTGGCTCCCATTGACCTTGAGATGATTGAGAGGAGAGGAAGAGCTGGCTGGTTTGAAGTTTAAGGGGTTGTGTGAATGCCTGAGTACACAGGCACTTACTCAACCTCTGAAGACTAAAGCTGAGAGTGAAGGAACCAACTGGTAAGAAGTGCAGGGAAGTATGTGTGTGAACTCCTAAACTTGCAGGTGGTACCCATTTGACTTCACTTGGATAGCTGGGGCTGAGCTGACCAGAACCTGACCAGATGAAGAGGAAGATGTTTGACATTGTGAACAAAAGTAAATTGCCACAATTTATTGGACTGGATTTTTGCTTATGGAACCAGTTACTCAAAATTCCAAGCTGAATGGAAGATTCTTCAGATTTAGCAAAATGCTTGCCT
>NW_006408529.1:18144554-18145807 GCF_000296735.1 Chrysochloris asiatica | reverse complement strand
AGAAGGGGAGTGGTTGACTTTGCAGTCCAGGAGCAGAGGTCCCTGGGACCATAAATAGAGAAGAGTGGAGTGCGGGACCCTACCCAGAGAAACAGTGATGACAGAGATGGATGTGGAGAGATGAAGCAGCTGGGAACTCTAGACCCAGAGAGGGAGAGGGCCTGTGTGCTGACGACCAAGGGACAGGCTTGCAGGGTATATACCTTTGGTTGTTTGATGATGCATGAAGGGGATTGTAGCCATAACAATGAAATGATATACAAAAGGATGAATGTAAAGCTAACGTTCTCCTCTGTAAACTATCACATAATTCATAATGAAACATTAAAACAACAAAAAACAAAAAAAGAAAGAAACGATTTAATAAAAAAAAAAAAAAAAAGAAGAAGAAGGAAGTGTATGTGTGGAGCATGGGATCATTGCCTGGAGAAGCAACAATGCGGAGATGACAGCAGAGTTCATGGCATGGAGAGCCAGAGCATCTGTGGACTCTAGACCCACTGAGTAAGGCTGTGTTCCTGTGGGCTGGCTTATAGAATGTGCTCTTTGAACATTTAAATGAACATATATTTTTGTTTTTCTTCACAAATTTGCATCAAATATTTTTGCTTTGTTATTTTGTGATGTATAATTGAAAATGGGGTCAGTGAGTTTTTGATTGCTTGTGTTTTCATTATATCATGTTTGCTATAAATACGAATTTATAATTTTTTTGTATTTAGAGATTATGCATAAAGTTTATAGGTTTCAAGTTGACAAGAGTGGACTGTAATGATTAGGGTTCTGTGTCAACTTGACAAGGCCAGGATTCCCAGTGGTTTAACAGTTTGTTTGTTGCTGTTAAGTGCCATTGAGTCAGTGACAACCCATAGTGACCCTGTATAGGGTTTCAAAGGAGTGGCTGGTGAGGTTGAACTGCCAACCTTGTGGTTTAAAGACTTTGCAGTCCAGCACATTAACCCACAGCACCATACCAGGATTCCAGGTTTAACAGTTAAGATGTACTTATTCTCATGATGATAAATCCTAATATAGGCATAGTTAACTCTTTGATGACTAACAAAAAGCAGCCAAAAAATTGAAAGAGTGTTTTTTTGGGTTGTGGCATGCTCCCAATATAATGGACACATTGGAAAAGCTCTCTCTCTTCCACTGGAAACAGGGACTCTGCAATTATAAGACATTTCCTTGATAATAGACTTGTCTTTATATATATAGGAGCTCTGGTAGCGTAGTGGTTACAAATCGGGCTG
>NW_006408529.1:18141092-18143178 GCF_000296735.1 Chrysochloris asiatica | reverse complement strand
AGTGTGTAATGCATCAAGTCTGTTCTTCAGATGGCCTTCAAGTTCAGGTTGGATATGTTCAAGGTCATATTTTGGCTCTTGTGGAATTGTTTTAATTTTCTTCAGATTCAGCCTAAACTTGCATATGAGCATCCGGTGGTCTTTTTCACAGTCTGCCCCTGGACTTCGTTTGTCTGATAGTATGGAGCCTTTCTATCATCTCTTTCCACTGATGTAGTCAATTTTATTTCTTTGTATCCCATCTAGTAATGTCCATGGTTATGTTGTTGGTGGTGTTATTAGGTATCATGGAGACAGAGGGGCCTTATACACAATAGAATGAATCATTGCACGGCCCTGTGCCAGCCTAACAATTATTGTTAAACTTGAGCCCAGTGCTGCTGCCACTATGCCAATAAATCTTGTTGTGAGTCTTCTTCTTTTTCATTGACCTTCCACTTTACCTAGCAGGATATCGTTCTATAGGAACAGGCCCCTACTGATAATAATATATCTGAAGTATGAAAGATGAAATCTCTCCATCCTTGTTTTTAAAGAGCATTCTGGCTGTACTTGTTCCAACACAGATTTGTTTGCTTTTCTAGCAGTCCATGGTACTTTGAATACTCTTCACCAACATAATAATTCAAATGCTTCAATTTTTCTATGGTCTTCCTTATCCATTGTATAACTTTCACATTTATATGAAGCTATTAAAAATACCATGGCTTTGGCCAGTTGCATCTTAATCCTCAAATAGATGTTTTTACTCTTGAGCACTTTGAAGAGGTCTTGTGCAGCGTATTTGACAAATGGAATATATCATTTGGTTTCTTGACTGCAGCTTCAGTGAGTGTTGATAGTGTTCCAAGTAAAATGAAAGCTTTGGCAACTTCAATCTTTTCTTCATCTATCATGATGTTATATATTTGACCAGTGATGATTACGTTAAGGTATAACCCAAATGAATGCTGCCCAGCCCTGTGCTATCCTCACAAGGGTTGTCACACTTGAGCCCATTGCTGCTGCCTCTGTTTCAATCCATCTTGATGGAGATCTTCCTTTTTTTTTTTTTTTTGTTAATCATCCAGCTTAAAATCAGATAAGATGATAGAATTAAGTGGTATTCTGAAAAAGAAATAACTCTTAGTAGCTAGAAACTGATAGGGAGTAGGTGAGTGTGTATTAGTTAGGATAGTAAATGAAGGATTATCTGCTAGAAATGGGGCTATTCATAAATAGCCAGGAAAATAAAATTCCAGACAGATGTTAAAGAAAATTCAAAATAATTAAGGCAGAAGAAAGTTCTACATGATCCAGGAATACCATGAGGTCACTGTAGTTAACTAACTATTGTAGACCAGTGTCTGTCACATGTAGCTACTACTCATGTGACTGGAGACTTGTGTGTTGCCATGATGCTGATCATGCTTTAGCAGGTTTACAGATTAAGACAGACTAGTAAAAAAGATTTGCTGATCTACTTCTGAAAATCAGCCAGTGAAAACCTTATGAATCACAACAGTTTAAAAGTAGTTTAATCTACAGCTGATCATGGATGGCTCAAGACATGTCAATGTTTCGCTCCATTGTTCATTACATAGACATGAGGCTGAACTGAAGGCATCTAACAACAACAGCCACCACTAATCTGTCAGTTTGTCACTGAAAACCTTATGATTAGCAGAGAAACACTGTCAGATATAGTGCTGGAAAATGAGCCCCTCAGGTTGGAAGGCACTCAAAATGCGACTGGTAAAGAGCTGCCTACTCAAAGTACAGTTGACTGTGATAACGAAAATGGAGTAAAGCCCATGGAAGAAAAACCCGTGGGACCTTCATTTGCTGATGGGGCACAACTCAAAATGAAGAGAAACAGAAATATCCAGTGAAAATCGGAACGTGTAATGTATGAAGTGTGAATCTGGGAAAATTGGAAGTTGTCAAAAATGAAATGTAGCACATGAACATTGATATCTTAGGCATTAGTGAATTGAAAATGGACTGGTGTTGGCCATTTTGAATCTGACAACGATATAGTTTACTATGCCAGGGATGATAAATAGAAGAGGAATGGTGTTGCATTCATCATCAAAAAGAACATATC
>NW_006408529.1:18138790-18140052 GCF_000296735.1 Chrysochloris asiatica | reverse complement strand
TAAAAACTGAAATCTTTCAAGAAAGTGAGGCAGCACAGGATGCACTCACTCATCTCTGCCAAGAAATTTGGAAGACAACTATCTGGCCGACTGAGTGGCAGAGATCCATATTTGTGTTCATTCCAAACAGAGGTGACCCAACGGAATGCAGAAATCATCAGACAATCTCTTTGCTATCCCATGTGAGTAAAGTTTTACTAAAGATAATACAGAAATGGAAAAGCTCCATATCATCAGTAAAAACAAGGCCAGGGGCAGACTGTGGAACAGACCATCAATTACTGACAAGCAAATTCAAACTGAAGCTGACGAAAATGAAAACAAGTCCATGAGAACCAAAATATGACCTTGAATGTATCCCACCTGAATTTAGAGATCATCTGAGGAACAGATTTGATACAGTAAACACTAAAAACCGAAGACCAGAAGAGTTGTGGGATGACATCAAGAACATTATACGTGAAGAGAACAAAAAGTCATTAAGAAGAGAATGGATGACATCAAAATGGATGTCAGAAGAGACACTGAAACTTGCTCTTCAGCGAAGAGATGATAAAACAAATGGAAGAATTGAAGAGGCCCAAGAGCTGAACAGAAAATTTCAAAGCTCAGCTCGAGAAGATAAAACCATATACTATAATAAAATATGCAAAGATTTGGAAATAGAAAACCAAAAAGAAAGAAAACGCTCCGCATTTCTCAAGCTGGGGGAACTGAAGAAAAAATTCAAGCCTCGACATTCGTTATTGAAAGATTCTCTGGGCAAATTATTAAATGATGCAGAAAGCATCAAGAGTAGATGGCAGGAATACACAGAGTCATTGTACCAAAAGGAAATGGTTGATGTTCAACCATTTCAAGAGGTACCATAGGAACAAGAGCCAATGATACTCAGGGAGCAAGTCCAAAATGCATTGAAAGAATTGGCAAAGAACAAGGCACCAGGAATTGATGGAATAAAAATTGAAACCTTTCAAGAAAGTGAGGCGGCACAAGAAGCACTCATTCATCTCTGCCAAGAAATTTGGAAGACAACTATCTGGCCTACTAATGGGAAGAGATCCATATTTGTGCCCATTCCAAAGAGAGGTGACCCAACAGAATGGGGAAATTGTCAGACAATCTCTTTGATATCTCAAGCGAGTAAAGTTTTGCTAAAGGTAATACAGAAATGGCTACAATCATACATTGACAGAGAACTTTCAGAGGCTCAAGCTGGATTCAGAAGAGGCCATGGAACGAGAGATATCATTGCTGATGTC
>NW_006408529.1:18128705-18137565 GCF_000296735.1 Chrysochloris asiatica | reverse complement strand
TATCAGAAAGATGTTTACCTGTGCTTTACTGTTGCCTTTCAGTTATGGTGTTGGAGGAGAATATTGAAAGTGCCATGGGCTGCCAAAAGAACCGATAGATCCATTTTGGAAGAAGTGCAGCCAGAGTGCTCCGTAGAGGTCAGGATGGCCAAACTTCGTCTCTCATACTTCATACATATTGTTAGAAGGGACCAGTCGCTGGAGAAGAATATCATGTTTGGCAAGGTGGAGGGTCAGAGAAAAAGAGGAAGATCCCCAACGAGATGGATTAGCTAAGTGGCAGCATCGATAGACTCAAGGGTGGCAACAATAGTGAGGTTGGCCCAGGATTGGGCAGTGTTTCGTTCTGCTGTGCATAGTGTCGCTATGAGTTGGTACTGATCGATGGTACCTAACAACAACAACAATGGTTACTGAAACTGAGTCAACAATGAGATAAGTGGTAGGTAAAGGGCCAGAGCACATAGGATGCATTTAGTATATGTGTGCCTTGAGATGGATTTAAATTTTATACTTTGCATGAAGGAGGCATCTGATGGTTGCTTTCCAAGCCACATTAATAGCAATGATTACAATGTAAAAAGCCTGATAATACTTTCTTTGTGGTGGGCATCACTTCCGTTCTTCCC
This sequence comes from Chrysochloris asiatica, assembly GCF_000296735.1. Classification (NCBI taxonomy): domain Eukaryota; kingdom Metazoa; phylum Chordata; class Mammalia; order Afrosoricida; family Chrysochloridae; genus Chrysochloris; species Chrysochloris asiatica. The sequence continues at coordinate 18,136,936 of NW_006408529.1, read as the reverse complement.
ATTTCCACAATACACTAGATTACATGGAAGTTACTGAATAACCTCACTTATTATATTCCTTTTCCCATTTTTGCTTTATTTTGTTGTTGTTGTTAAGTGCCATTGTTAGTGACCCTGTATAGGATTTCTGAGAAGTGGCTGGCAAATTTGAACTGCCAACCTTGTGGTTTGAACTGACCTTGTGGTTATCTTACAGTGCCACACCAGGACTCCCTTGTCTAGCATGCTCTATAGATCAGAGAAAAATTTTCATCCTAAAAATTAACAAGACTTCACAGATATCCATGCTTTGGGGCAAAACTTTTTTCTTTTTTTCTTTTAGCCAGACTTTTAGAGCTTTCCATTGGGATCTTTCTTACTTTTCTTTCCTTCCTTTCCAACTTTAATTTATTGGCCTATTCTTCATACTGTTATGAATGACTACTCAGCGTTACAAAAACTATCACTTAACTCTCCGGTCTGCCTCCATCTTTCTCTCATGTGTGATTATGTATACCAAACCTCATTCTTCTTTACTTGTGCTTATGACTTCTGCTCACATTAAGTTATAAGTGTCTTGAGAAATGTGACTCTGAATATCTATTCAGGAAGAAATAGTAAAAGTAACAGCTAGCTGTAGATGAACACAAAATTACTTTTTTTCCCTTCATATTGAAGAGTATCATCAGTGTATATTTCACTGGACATCTAAAAGATGGCAAAACCCTACATGACAGAATATAGAAAAAAAATGGAGTTTATAAGATACTGATATATTACGTTTTATGTATATCAGGGGAAATAATTCAAGTAACAATCATATTTTAAAGTATATCTTTCCAGTTGCCAACTTATCCAATATACAGTAATAATCAAATCAATAATTATTGTATGCACCTATTCCTGCTACACTGATAATGAGAAAAAAAAAAAAAAAAAAAGTCAAGTCTTCCAGTTAAAAAAGTTATCCTTACAACGAGTTTAAAATGATTAGGCTTTAAATTGGCAATTGGGTGGTAGCGGGGAAGGTGACAGGACAGGTTGAGGGAACCACAACATGTGCACAGTACAGAGCCATGAAAATACATTGGATATCTCATGAGTCTGCTACGATGGTTATAATGGTGTTGCATGGTCAGAGTCTGAGAATAATGCTATAGAAATAGGCATAGGCTTGGTTCGAGAGATATTATAACTATGCCAAGGAGCTTGACTATCATACCAAAAGCAACCCATGCAAGTATTTTAAGGGCTTGAGAAACATAATATTGTGTTGTACAGATAGAAAAATAATGGATAATAGAGTTTCTTAAATTGGCAATTTACAACTAAATATTTAAAGTTATGTTTCTGTTAACTAGTGTACATGAAAAAGAGAACATTTTTCTCAAACTATGAATCATAAAGTGTTTTCATTCTTATTTGAAATCTCTTGAGTATATGAAATAAGATACTTGAATCAGGTAATTTTCCACTAGAATTTTGAAAAATGAATAACAAAAATATTTCAGAAAGAGTTCAATAAAGGAACAAAAAAAATGCCTTTGCAATTAGATTGTGTTTATAAGAACTTATTTCCTGTTATTGGTAAAGACCATCTGGCTGGGATAACCATTCAATTTAAGTAAGTGAAAGCATACTCTTGAGAGATATTGATCAAATTGGGTACAGAAAACATCTCCTAAAGATATTATATTTCTTAGCAATGTGGGCTGTGTATACACATGCAGTGTTGAATAATTATATAATTTTCATGAGGACAAATTTTTTGTAGAGATAGCTAATATCTGAGTAGTTCAACTCCAAGAAAAAAGTGTTGGGCTGAATTTAACTATAGCACTAACCCTCTCAGAACTATGTGTTTAAACTATGTGCTTAAGTTCTGCTTTTGGAAGAATTTTTAAAAACAAACAAACAAAAATCCTGGAAGTAGCTCTAAGTCATGAGAAGTAATGAACAGTTTTTAAGTAAAGTGGTTTCATGATCCCTTTATTGGCAAATACTTGTTTTAGCCAGAGTTCTCTAGAAAAATTAAAGCAGTGATACACACAAACATACAGAGATTTATTTACTTCAAGGAACTAGCTCATAGGATTATAGAAGATTGGCAAATCCTAGATTCATAGATTAGGCAACAGATGGAAGACTCTTGCATGCTTGTATACCAAGATCTATAGGTCAGGTGATGAGAACAGTTCAAAATCTAGTTTTGCCTAAATATACAAGGGTAAGTAAAAAATGATCCACACTCCAGTTACATTAAAATGCCTATCCACGTTCTCGGCTGATGTCAGCATTGAGTGTATATATTAAATGACTCTGTCAAGTAGACAAGTAACAGTGAATTATGTGGCAAATCATTTGTGAATCAACCATGGCTCTGCCTATGGGATAATCCATGATAGACTTGAGTTTTGAAAAGTGTGTGCAAGATGGGTACTGAAATAACTCACCAAAGAGCATAAATAGAAGCATTTGGACATCTGCAAACAAAATTTGGACTGATACTTTAAGGAAGGTAAAGAGAGAATGTTGTTATTGGTAAGTGCCGTTGAGTCGGTTCCAACCCATAGCGACCCTGGATAGGGTTTCCAAGGAGCAGCTGGTGAACCTGAGCCACCGACCTCGCAGTTCAAACGACTTTGCAGTCTGACTCATTGGCCCACAGCGCCATACCAGGAGCTCTGAAGGAAGGTAAAAGTTCCTTTAAAAAATTGCTACTGGTGACAAGACAAAGATTAGTTACTATAAGACTGAGAGTAAATGGCATAATAATGGAAATATCCTCAATCACAGAACAAGAAAAAATTCAGAAGTCAACCATCAGCTGGAAAATTGATGCTTGCAGTTTTCTGGGATTCTCAAGGGCTAGTATCGGAACACTATCACAGAAAATGTTCAACAATCAACAGTGCTCATTACAGTGAGATGTTCACTGAACAGTTGAAGCCTAAACTTTGGAATAAGGAGCTCTGGTAGTGTAGTGGTTACGAATTGGGCTGTGAACCACAAGGTCAGCAGTTCAAAACTACCAGCTGTTCCACGGGAGAAAGAAGAGGGTTTCTGTTCCTATAAAGATTTACAGCCTCAGAAATCCTGTTCAGGGTCGCTATGGGTCAGAAACGACTAGACGGCACTTACAACAACAACAAACTTTGGAATAAATGCAGAGGATGATGACTGAAGGGCATTGTGATTTTGCATGACAATGTATGTCCACACACCTTTCCTCACACTGGTGACACTGCAAAAACTTTGTTTTGAGGTGTTAAAGCATCCTTCCTGATCTTGCTCCTTCAGACTTTCACCTGTGTTTTCCCCTCAATACACCCCTTGGAGGACGAAGATCCACCTCTGATGAAGTGAAGACAGTGGTACACACATACACACACAGATTTATTTACTTCAAGGAACTAGCTCATAGTATTGTACAAGACTGGCAAGCAGTTCAGACTGAAATGTTTTTAAATAAAGGAATATGAAAATTTGATGATAGATGGACAAGTATATTGAAAAAAAAACAGATTATGTTGAAAGTGATATACTTGTTTTATCTAAAAGTTGTTTAAAATAAATTCTATAGTCAGAATGTAGATAATTATTGACTCACCCTCTTATGCCATATTTGAAGGTGACACACTGTAGGGAAACTCCCTTTTTAATTGATTGATTGCACTGTAATAGAGTACATTATGGAAAGTAATAAATTATAATTTATGTCATATCAGGGAACAGCAACTAGACTAAGGTTTGGCTAAACAATTGGAAACCATAGACTAGCCAAACACTAATCTAGTTGCTGTTCCCTGATGTGATGTAACATAAATCACAATGTTCTTACTTTCCATAATGCACCCTATTGCAATGCAATCGATCAGTTAAAAAGGGAGTTTTGACACAAAAAAATAGCCATCAAAATACTAAGATGGACTTATCAATAAATTATGTGAAAGAGGCATGTCAGGGCTTGGTTGACTGTGCCAAGGGTCTTGTCTGTGGCAACGTCATGAACACAGGTCAGAATTGTCTCAGAGAGCCACCATTTCATGGACCTAGAGCCGTAAATTTAAAAGATCTGGTAACATCTCCTTTGTTATTGTTGTTGTTGTTAGGTGCCATTGAGTCAGTATTGACTCATAGAGAACCTATGCACACAGAAGAAAACACTGCCTGGTCCTGCACCCACCTCACAATCATGACTATGCTTGAGCCCACTGCTGCTGCTACTAGGCAAATCTATCTCCTTGGGGGTGGGGGTCTTCCTTTTTTTCTCAGACACTCCACTTTAACAAACTTGACATCCTTCTTCAGTGACTGGTCCCTCTTGATATATCTGAAGGAAGATAGACAAACTTGCTATCCTGGCTTCCAAGGATCATTCTGGCTGTACTTCTTCCAACACAGATTTCTTTGTTTTTTTGGCCGTCCATGGTACTTTCAATATTCTCCTCTAGCACCATAACTCAAATGTGTCAATTATTCTACTGTCTTCCTTCTTCACTCTTCAACTTTCACATGCATATAAGGCTACTGAAAATATGGCTTGGATCAGTCACACTTTAGTCCTCAAACTGATGTTTTTGCTCTTGCACACTTTAAAGAGGTCTTGTGCAGCAGATCTCCCCAGTGCAAATTTCTTCACTGTTACTCCCATGAGTGTTGACGGTTGACGTGAACAAAATAAAGTCTTTGACAAATTCATACTTTTCTCCATTTATCTTTTTGTCATTTATTGGTCTAGTGTTGAGGATTTTCATAAGTATATATTTGAGTCCTTATGGTTTTTAGCAAGCCAGGTTGTCTCATCTATGTATCGCAGGTTGTTTATGAGTATTCATTCAATCCTGATGTCAGGTTATTTGTCATACAATCCAGTTTTCAAATTATTTGCTCAGCATACAGATTGAATAAGTATGCTGAAAGAATACAACTCTGGTGCACGTCTTTACTAAGTTTAAACCATTGATGTTCCCTTGTCCTGTTCAAACAACTGCTTCTTGTTCTATGTACAGGTTTCTCTTGAGCACAATTAGGTATTTTGGAATATTCATTCTCTTCAATGTTGTTTATATGTTGCCATGATACATATAAAAGCCTTTGTGTAGTCAATAAGGCACAGGTAAACATTTCTCTGGTATTCTGTGCTTTCAGCCAAGAGCCATCTTCTGTCAGCAAAGACATCCCTCATTCCATGATCTTGTCTAAATCCAACCTGATCCTCTGGCATTTCGCTGTCAATGTACTGTTGCAGCCATTTTTGAATGATCTTTAGCAAAAATTTACTTGCATGTGATATTAATAATATTGTCTGATGATTTCTGAATTCTGTTGGGTTAGCTCTCTTTGGAACGAACACAAATTTGGATCTCTTCTGGTCAGTTGGCCAGGTAGCTGTCTTCCAATTTTTTTTGCATAGATGAGTGAGTACCTCTAGCACTTCACTAGTTCGTTGAAAGATTTCAATTAGTATTTCATCAATTCCCAGAGTCTTGTTCTTTGCCAGTACCTTCAATGCACCTTGGATTTCTTCCTTCAGTATCATTGCCTTTTGATCATATGCTTCCTCTTGAAATGGTTGAGCAACAACTATTTTCTTTAGGTACAGTGGCCTGTGTATTTCTTTTATCTTCATTTTATGTTTTCTGCATCATTCTCTACTTTGTTCATAGAATCTTTTAATATTGAAAGTCAAGGCTTGAATTTTTGTCTAAGATCCCTCAGCTTGAGAAATACTGACAGAGTTCTTCCCTTTTGGTTTTCTAACTCCAGATCTTTGCACATTTTGTTATAATTGACTTTGCCTTCTTGAGTTGTGCATTGAAATTTTCTATTTAAGTATTTTGCCTCCTCATTTCCTCCATTTGCTTTAGAATCTTTATTTTGGAGAGCAATTTTCATCCATTTTGGTCTCTTACTTCATTTTTGTCTTCCTTTTGTTTTCTTCCTGTATGATGTACTTGATGTCACCCCACAACGCTCTTGGTTTTCAGTCTATATTGTTTAATGCGTCATATCTGTTGTTCAGATGATCTTTAAATTCAGATAAAATATGTTCAAGGTCATATTTTGGCTCTCATGGACTTGCTTTAAATTTTCAGCTTTAGCCTGAACTTGCATATGAGCAATTGATGGTCTATTCCACAGTTTGCCCCTGACCTGGTTATGGTTGATGCTGTGGGTTTTTCCACCATCTTTTTTCACTAATGTAGTTGATTTGATTTCTAGGTATACCATACCATCTGGTGAGATCCCTGTGTATAGTAATATTTTATGTTTAAAAATGTATTTGCAAAGGTATCTAGTGCTTTGGGGGATCTTCCAGGCTCAGCGTATCCCAGAGCGGCCATCTTGTGTGAGGCAAAGCAGGGGTAGGATCAAAGCTGCCACAGATGCCTGATGCCTGACTGATCCTTGGCTATAAGGGTGTGGACTTTTTTTTTTTTTTTTAATATCTGTTCATTGATCTCTTGCTTTCTGAACACCTCCATTCTGGTGACTAGAGGAGGTGCCTGAGTGAGTGGACACCCCTCCTCTCAACCGCAGATGGTTTTACTACACATGGATACAGCTCTGCTCAGCAGAATTTAAAGAGAAAGACTCTGCTTACAATCAAATGGCAATGCAAAATGGCCACAACCAGCCCTGAACTGTTTGTTGTTGTTGCTGTTAGGTGCTATTGAGTCAGAACCAACTTATACTGACCCTATGCACAGCAGACCAAAGCAATGTCCTATCCTGGGCCAACCTCACTACTGTTGCCACACTTGAATCCATCAATGCTGCCACCTGGCCAATCCATCTCATTGGGGGGGTCTTCCTCTTTTTCTCTGACCCTCCATCTTACCAAGCATGATATCCTTCTCCAGGACTGTTCCCTTCTGACAATATGTCCAAAGTATGAAAGATGAAGTTTGGCCATCTTAGCCTCTAAGGAGAGCTATGGCTGTACTTCTTCCAAAACAGATCTGTTGGTTCTTTTTTGGCAGTCCATGGCACTTTTAGTATTCTCCTCCAACACCATAATTCAAAGGCATCAATTCTTCCTTAGTCACTGTCCAGCTTTCGCATCCATATGAGGTTATTGAAAATACCATGGCTTGGGATCAGGCACACCTTAGTCCTCAAGCGGACATCTTTGCTCTTCAACACTTTCAAAACTTCCTGTGCAGCAGATTTGCCTAATGCAATATGTCATCTGATCTCTTGACTGCTGCTTTTGTTAGTGTTGATAGTTGATCCAAGAAGAATGAAGTTCTTGACAACTTCAATCTTTTCTCTGTTGATAAGAATGTTGTCTATTGGTCCTGAACTCTTTATCACTAGGAAAATACCTGAATGGGGGTTGTGGAGCAGGAAAGAGACAGAATAAAAAAGAAACAGGCCAGAAATTAAATCCAGAGTTACGTCATAATGACCAACAGTGGCATCTTGAAAATTTTCAGACAGCCTTGAAGGCAAGGAGCTGAGAGAGAGACATTAAAGTCATACTTATATTTGGCTACAGGATTTTTTTTTTTTTTGCCCTCTTCTCTTTTCTGCGATTATAGACTACAGTATCCAATCTGTCTTTTTTACTGTTGCTATTTTGTTTTTTGGTCCCCTCTTTACCTTCAGGGGCTCTTTCTCTCCTTACATTACCCAAGAAGAGACAGCAATTGTGGTAATATAGTCAAGCTACAATCACACCCTATAAAACCCCACAATCCAAACAAGAAACAATACCAGATGCCATACACCAGGTAGGCAGTCAACAACTGCAACAGTTACTCTGCATTGAGTAATAAGAAGAGTGAAAAGGGAAGCCCATCTTCTGATCACATATACCTGGAGGTAATCAGAAAGCATAATAAAATACCAAAACATATATTCATCTAAGTATTAAGGTCAAAGCTAAATACTGAATATGCCCAAGAAATAGATGACCATCTCTGGACATGTCCAGAAACAAGATAAAATAACTGAGACAAATGATCTAGAGGTAGACCTAGACTCTGTATTGGAAGGAGGGAGGCTTGGAAATGCCTGAGAAGGAATTGAGAAAAACTGATAATAAAATGTATCAACAACTTTCAGAGAAGTAAGTAAAACAAGGAAGAAGTCAGGAGGGCGCTACAGGAACAATCAAATAAGATAAATATAGCATTGGATCAATTCAAAACCTACAGAAAGAGGTCCAAATGATTAATAGTAGAATATCAGGAAAGGACAATACCTTGAAAAGGCAAAAGAGCAAAATTGAAGGGATGGAAGCC
>NW_006408529.1:18126637-18127969 GCF_000296735.1 Chrysochloris asiatica | reverse complement strand
TGTGTATTCTTTCGCTATCCCTATCGCCGCTGGATCTCCCCTCCTCGTGAACCAAACACTCGTGACAACTATGTCGAGGGCAGACCCTGGCAAAGAAAGTCTAAGATTCATGTTGGACAACATGAAGAGGAGAAACTTAAGAATTATCAGCATTCTTGAACAGGAAGAATCACACAAGTGAACAGAGGAGATAGTTGAAGAGCTGCTTGAAGAAATGTTCCCTAATATCCTGAAAAACAAAAAGATAAGCATTCAAGAAGCTCAACAAACCCCAGGAAGGATAGACCCTAGAAGAAAACCACCAAGACATATAATAATAAAACTCTCTAAAATCAGAGATAAGGAAAGAACTCTGAAAACCGCTAGAGAAAAGAGAAGTGTTACATACAAAGGCACACAAATTAGATTAAACTGTGATCTCTCAGCAGAAATCATGCAGGCAAGAAGACAAAGCAGGTACATATACAAAACCCTGAATGAAAATACTGCCAACCAAGAATCCTTTACCAAGCAAAGCTCTCAATCAAATACGGTGGTGTAATCAAAACATTCCAGGATAAACAGAAACTAGGGGATTTTTCCAAAGACAACCCAGTACTGCAAAGCATCCTAAGGCGAGTTTTGTGGACTGAGAATCAATAAGAACAGACAACAACCAGAGATTGACATATGTGGCAGTACCATCTGGAACTCAATTGACTAGTGGAAGAGTTGAGAACAGAACAAAATTATAAGAACAAATTCATAGGATCTGGGAGGTCAGTCTATGATCAAAACAATTGCAATGTGAAAGAAGGTAAACACAATGTGAAAGAAGGAACAGAGACCTAGGTGATGAGAAGGTCAGGTAGATTACAGGATAAAATGGTCTGTTTTTAGATATAAGGTAGCCTCTAAGAAAATTAATACTTCACAACATACCAAGAAAATGAAAATGCAAGAACATGGAAACATTAAAACTATGAAGAAACGGACAAGAAAGAACACAAAAACCATAAACTCAGCATTCCAATCAAGATGGTGGATCGGGTAGACATGTAGTGAGGAGCTCCGTCAATAACAACACGGAATAACAGCCCAAGCAGGCTCAGGGGACGGTGCTGGAACTCTGAAAAACATATAAAGGAATATTTGGAGGATTGGCTTATAGCTAGTGGAATTTGTAGGAGAATCAAGAAATCCATTGTTTTCTAATTCAAGATGCTCAGCTATTCCCGGAGCTGCCATCTTGGAAGAGAACATCTTGATTGTATCAGGATTGATATAGAAATTTAAAGTGACAGTTTGACATAAAACCAAACGGCCACCACTCCTCTGTCTGTTGTGCTGTGG
>NW_006408529.1:18122668-18125433 GCF_000296735.1 Chrysochloris asiatica | reverse complement strand
AGATGAGGCTTTCTACTCCCGTAAGGATTTACACCCTCGGAAACCCTGTACAGGGTCGCTATGGGTCGGAACCGACTCGACGGCACTTAACAACAACATATATATATATATTTACATATATATAGGAGTCCTGGTGTGGTGCTGCAGGCTAATGTGCCAGACTGCAAAGCCATTTGAACTGCAAGATTGGGTGTTCAAGCTCACCAGTGTCTTCTTGGAAACCCTATACAGGGTCGCTATGGGTTGGAACCGACTTGACGGCACTTAACAGCGTAACAACATACATATATATGCACACACATATATATGTTTCACTAGTTTCACCATGTGGTACCCAGAAAGTAGGGTTCTAGAGAAACAAAATCATAAAGATGAGTTTTCTAAATTGGTTCTCAAGTCTGACTAACTTTAAAGACAATGATATAGGCTGGAGGCATGTCTGGCCTCCATTTCACAGGAATCTGTCTTGGGCCAATTTTGAGTTTGGTCCTCTATCCCTCTTGTGGAGTCATAGGAAGTCAAACATGGTCCCTACTTGGTTTAAACAGTGGGTGTTATGAACAGAATTCATTGCAATGGCTCCACACGTATGAAATTGTTAGGTTTTGTAGGAGAAAAAACACGAAGGGATATGAGATAAAATATTTCAGCAGATGGGAGAGCAGCAGCTTCTGGAGTTGCCTGGAGCAGATAACAATATGGCTAAAAAGTATGACTGATAATGGGCTAGGGCCTACTGGAAGCCACCCAGACAGAGGCCCAAGGCCATATGCATTTGAATGGGAAAGGGAGAAGAAAAGATTGAATTTAAGTGTTTTAAAAGCCATAGGTGTTTAACTGCCTTATGGATATTGGTTTCTCCTGCTTATTATTGTGTAATAGAATTATATGTGTGATAGGAATATTGGGAATTATGATTACAGGCATTGTAAGTGGCCTTCAGCCTATACTTGATTTGATTTGTTAAAAGAGGAGTTAGAATTTGCCCAGAAAAAAAGAGGCCTTTTTCTTTAAGCCTTTGTAGAGTATAGGCTTTAGGTGGAATCCTTAGCCCCACCCAGACCCTTCAGAGTTCAAACATTTACATTTGAAAAGACATGCAGAGCAACTCAGAACTGCTGGGAGACCTGGAGATTCTAGTAGAGGAAAAAAACAAAACAAAAAAACCCTGATAGTTTGGCTTTTGGGGTTGTGGAGGCATCAAGGCAAGGAAAACAAAGTCCATCAGAGAAACCCTCTTCTAGGACTGAAAATTAAAGGGAACCTGAGGCGTATGTGGCACTGTGGGATAATGTGCTGGACTACAAAGTTGGTTTCAACCACAAGGTCATCAGTTCAAGCTCACCAGCTGCTCCTCAAAAACCCTATACAGGGTCACTGTGGGTTGGAATCGCCTCCAGGACACTTAACAACAATATAGGCTTATCCTTGCTGGTGACCAACTGGGTCTACATGTGAGTAGAATTAAGGGAAATGCAACAATGAAGACACAGGCTGAGTTTAGACATGTTCTATTGACATCCTTTGACCTTGATATAAGAGGAGCAGAAGGCTGGAAGGTCAGAAGTTTAAAGAGTTGTATGAACTCCTGAGTTCCCAGGCACTGACCAAGCCCATGGGGGCTAGGGCTTAAAGTGAAGTGGCCAGCTAGTTTGAAGTGTGTGAACTCCCAAACTTGCAGCTGGTACCCACTTGACCTAACTTGGATGATTAGGGTTGAGCTGACCAGAACCTGATAAGATGAAGATAAAAATGTTTGATGCTTTGAGCAAGTGTCACTTGCTGAAATGTGATGAACTGGGCTTTTTTTTTTTTAATGAATGCATTTGCTCAAAATTCTAATCAGAAAAGAATGTTCTTCATATCAAGGAACATGCTTGTCTCCTCAGTGTACTGGGTTGATGTTGTTGCTGTTATTGTTAAGTGCCATCTAGTGAATTCCAACCCAAAGTGACTCTGTATAGGGTTTACAAGGAGCAGCTGGTGGGCTTGAACCACCAACCTTGCAGTTCAAATGAATTTGTAGTCTGAAGCATTAGCCCACAGCTATTGAGTTGGTACCAACCCATAACAACCTTATGCACAGCAGAACGAAACACTGCCCGATCCTGGGCCAACTTCACTACAGTTGACATGTTTGAGTCCATCGATGCTGCCACTTGGCCAATCCATCTCATTGGGGGTCTTCCTCTTTTTCTCTGACCCTCCACCTTACCAAACACAATATCCTTCTCCAGAGACTGGTCTTTCCTGACAATATGTCCAAAGTATGAGAGATGAAATTTAGCCATCTTGGCCTCCAAGGAGCACTCTGGCTGCAGTTCTTCCAAAACAGATCTATTGGCTCTTTTGGAAGCCCATGGCACTTTCAATATTCTCTGCCAACACCATAACTCAAAGGCATCAATTCTTCTATGGTCTTCTTTATTCACTGTCCAGCTTTCGCATGCATATGAGGTTATCGAAAACACCATGGCTTGGGTCGGAGCACCTTAGTCCTCAAGCTGACATCTTTGCTCTTCAACACTTTAAAAAGGTCTTGTGCAGCAGATTTGCGCAATGCAATACATCTTCTGATCTTTTGACTGCTGCTTCCATGAGCGTTGATAGTTGATCCAAGAAGAATGAAGTCCTTGACAACTTCAATCTTTTCTCCTTTGATAAGAATGTTGTTTATTGGTCCAGTGGTGAGGATTTTTGTTTTCTTTACATTGAGATGTAATCCATATCGAAGACTGTGCTCTTTGATCTTCACCAGTAAATGT
>NW_006408529.1:18114592-18122543 GCF_000296735.1 Chrysochloris asiatica | reverse complement strand
TTTTTCTTCATAGAAGCCAGCTTCTCAGATTATTTGCTCAGTATATAGGTTGAATAAGTATGGTGAAAGAATACAACCTTGTTACACACCTTTCTTTATTTTAAACCATTCAGTGTTCTCATGTTCTGTTTGAACAATTGCCTTTTGGTCCAGGTACAGATTCCTCATAAGCACAATTAAGTGTTTCGGACTACTCATGCTTCGCAATGTTGTCCATAGCTTGTCATGATCCACACAATCAAAAGCCTTTGCATAGTCAGTAAAGCACAGGTAAGCATCTTTCTGATATTCCCTGCTTTGAGCCAAAATCCATCGGACATCAGCAATGATATCCCTCATTCCACAGCTTCTTCTGAATCTGACTTGAACCTCTGGAAGTTCTCTGTGAATGTATGATTCAGCCGTTTCTGTATTACCTTTGGCAAAATTTTACTGGCATGGGATATCAAAGAGATTTTCCAATGATTTCCTCATTCTGTTGGGTCACCTCTCTTTGGAATGGGCACAAATATGGATCTCTTCCAATCAGTCGGTCAGGTAGTTGTCTTCCAAGTTTCTTGGCAGAGATGAGTGAGTGTCTTATGCTGCCTCACTTTCTTGAAAGATTTCAATTATTATTCCATCAATTCCTGGTGCTTTGTTTTTTGCCTATTCCTTCAATGCACCATGGATTTCTTCCTTCAGTATCATTGGCTCTTGATCATATGCTACCTCATGAAATGGTTGAACATTTACCATTTCCTTTTGGTATAGTGAGTCTGTGTATTCCTTCCATCTTCTCTTGATACTTTCTGCATCATTAAATAATTTGCCCAGAAAATCTTTCAGTAATGAAGGTTGAGGCTTGAATTTTTTCTTCAGTTCCCCCAGTTTGATAAATGCTGAGTGTGTTCTACTTTTTTGGTTTTCTGATTCCAGATCTTTGCACATTTTGTTGTAATATTTGGCTTTATCTTCTCGAGCTGATCTTTGAAATTTTCTGTTCAGCTCTAGGACCTCCTCATTTCTTCCATTTGCTTTAGCAACTCTACACTGGAAAGCAAGTTTCAGCATCTCTTCTGACATCCATTTTGACCTCTTCCTTCTTTTTTGTCTTCTCAATGACTTTTTGCTTTCTTCATGTTTGATGTTCTTTATGTCATCTCACAACTCCTCTGGTCTTCAATCTTTAGTGTTTAATGTCTCAAATCTGTTCTTCATATAATCTTTAAATTCAGTTGGGATATATTCAAGGTCATATTTTGGCTCTCATGGACTTGTTTTAATTTTCTTCAGTTTCAGTTTGAATTTGCATATGAGCAATTGATAGTGTGTTCCACAGTCTGCCCCTGGCCTTATTTTCACTGATGATATGGAGCTTTTCCATCATCTCTTTCCACAGATGTAGTCAACTTGATTTCTATGTATTCCATCTGGTGAGGTCCATGTGTATAGTCATCTCTTATGCTGTCTAAAGAAGGTATTTGAAATGAACAAATCATTGGTTTTGCAGGATTCTATCATGTGTTCTCTGGTAGCGTAGTGGTTACGAATCGGGCTGCGAACCTTAAGGTCAGCGGTTCGAAACTACCAGCCGCTCCGCGGGAGAAAGATGAGGCTTTCTACTCCCGTAAAGATTTACACCCTCGGAAACCCTGTACTGGGTCGCTATGGGTCGGAACCGACTCAATGGCACTTAACAACAACAACAACATCATGTGTTCTCAAGCATCATTTCTATCACCAATGCCATATTTTCCAACTACTGATCCTTTTTATTTGCTCCCAACCTTTGCATTCCAGTTAACAGTAATGATCAATCCATCTTGATTCATGTTTGATCAATTTCAGATTGAAGAAGTTGGTAGAATTCTTCTGTTTCATCCTCACTGGATATAGTGGTTGGTACGTAAATTTGAATGATAGTGGTATTAACTGGGCTTCCCTGTAGGCGCATGGATATTATCCTATCACAGACATCATTGTACTTCATGACTGATCTGGATATGTTCTTTTTGACGATGAATTCAACACCATTCCTCTTCAATTTGTCAGTCTCGTCATAGTAAACCATGGGACATAGGGATAGGCAATTCAGATATTGGCTAGTAAAAATGTAGGGGCTATAAAGCATTAAGTGGAGTGGCTTACAAAGTGTCATGGGTGTGCTTAGTTTTAAAATGAGAAGATAAAAGAGAATCCTTGCTGACTAATTTTCCTCTATTCAAGATGATTCTGGTGAAGGAGGTTGGAGGATGATACTGATAGGATTTTATTATTTTAATTATGAGTAATTTGTAGTAGGATTAATTGTGATTGTCAAAACTGTAATTATAGAAGATGTGTAATTAAAACGAGGGAGTAGTTAGCTTTCATGTCAGGAACTGACAATCCCAGGACCATCATTAGCGAAAAGCTTGAGTGGATCTCCTGCCTGGAAAAACAATGACAGCAGAGACGGCAACAGAGACAGTGGCATGAAAAGAGAGTTCAACTATGGTCTCTAGGCCCATGAACTGAGTAATGCTGTGTACCTAGTGACAGGAGGCTGGCTGCACAATGTACTCTTTGGACATTTATATATTTTTTGTTTTGTATGTGTGCATCAAATATTTTTGCTTTGTTCATTTGTGACCTATAAGATGTAAATGTGGCTAGTGTATTTTCAGTTTTACATGTTTTAGTTATATCAAGTTAGGTGCAAGTATGGCTTAACAATTTTCTTTATTTAGAGATTATGCATATAGTTTATAGGTTTTGAGTTGACAAGAGTAGACTGTAATGGTTAGGGTTCTGTGGCAACAGAAACTTATGCCATTATTTGCAGAGGTTTAGCAGTTGAGATGTGCTTATTCACAACAGTGGTGAAAACCAATACAGTCATGGTTAGCTTTATGACATGCAGCTATGAGCAACCAATCCAAAAACGGGATGTTTCCTTGGGATTGTGTCCTGCTTTCAATATAGTGAGCACATGGGAGCAACTCTCATTCTCTCTTTTGTTGGGTACCTGGGACACTACAATTGTAAGATAACAAACTTCTCTTTATATAAACATATATATGTTTCACTTGGTTTTGCTTCTCTAGACAATCTGTCTAAGATAGATATAGGTTTACAATACTGATGGGAGTGTAAATCTTGGCAAATCTACTACAGCAGCTCTACTAAAGTGATGTTGTGGGAAAAAGGAGCACAAATGTCTTCCCTTCAAAGGGTCAAAAATAAGGTTGGAGACAAAGTAGAATAAGCTTGGTTCTAGGCCATTTTGAGGCCAGTAAGGAAATTCCCCTGTTCTATTCATGCTGTAAACTGGCCAAAACCAGTTCTTGGCACACTATGGCCTCCTGAAACAAAGACATTCCAAACTTCCTCAAGCCCTAACCCCCTCCCTTGAAGCACAGTTCAAATTAGCCAATTGGGTAAAGACAAGACTGTGTGGTCAAAACCCTAACCAATAGGGTGAGACACAGCCTTGTGTCAGGGATAAAACCCGAGTGGACTGCCTGCCCAGTATGCTTGCTAGCCTGTTCCTGTACAGCTATGCACCCTTCTGCAGTAGCAAAAATTTGCCTTGCAGAGGTAATTTAGTCTTATCAAGTGCCTTCTTTTTTGTGCGACATCGGGATACATTTCTAACAATGTCAACAAAAATTAAATATACCAAACAAATAGGATATCATGCTTAGTAAAGTGAAGGATCAGTGAAAAAAAAGGAACTCCCCCCAACCAAATGGACTTTGATATAGTGGCACAACAATGGGATCATGTATAACAACAATTGTGAGGATGGTACAGAGTCAGGCACTGTGTTTCATTCTGTTGCTTCACTGAGTCACAACCAACTCAGTGACACCTAACAACAATCAAAGCATTACATGAAATAGTTGAAAACTGAAACCAATCAAAGTGTTCACTAAGTACGTGTAAGCATTATAACTAAATTGTGCTGTGAATATTACATAGCTGTGAAATAGCGAACATCTTAGAAAAACAAGCACAACTCTCTAGCATATGATGTGCAATTCCATTTATGTGAAGTTAGCAAGACATACAAAACTAATTTCATGGTGGTAAAACTTGGAACATTTGTTGTCTGTGCTAGGAGGTGTTGCTATGTGCAAAAAATGGATATGAAGGATCTTTATGAGTTGTAGTAGGTGATCTATGTCTTGAACTGGGTTGTGGTTTCATCAAACCAAAGTCAATATCATTTTTTAGTGCATTCAGACTCATGGTAAGCTCAATTTCTATAGAGTTTTATGGTTATAATTTTTATAGAAGCATATTGCTAGGTCTTTCTTTTGTAGCACTGTTGGGTGGGTTCAAATCGTCAAGCTTTTATATTAATACTCAAGTACAAACCAACTGAGCCACCCAGGGATCTACATGAATGTATGTACATGAGTCAAAAATTCTCTTCACTCTGGTTATTTTAAAACATTTGTCCATGTCCACGGTTGAAGACAACATTGAACATACACATGAAATTACTTTGTTGAATAGATGAGTGACAGTGGATTATGTGGCAAATCATTTGAAAATCAACCATGGCTCTGTCTATGAAATAATCCATGACAGACTTGGGTTTCGAAAAGTTTGTGTGAGATGGGTATTGAAGCAACAGACAGAAGACCATAAACAGAAGTGTTTAGACATCTACAAACAAAATTTACATGGATACTCGAAGGAAGGTAAAAGTTTCTAAGAAAAATCGTTACTGGAGACTTCACTATGAACCTGAAATTGCAGAGTATTGAATGGAAACATCTTCAGCAATCTACTTAGAAAAAGTTCAAAAAAACCATCCGTTGGAAATTGATTCTTATAGTTTTCTAGGATTCTCAATGGCCAGTATTGGAATACTATCAAGAAAAATGTTAACAATCAACAGTGCTCATTAAAGTGAGATGCTCACTGAAGAGCTAAAGCCTAAACCTTGGATTAAACACAGAAGATTGCTATACAAGGGCATAGTGATCTTGCAAGAAAATACATGTCTGCATACCTTTGTCCATACTGTTGACACTCTGCAAAACTTTTGTTCTGAGGTGTTAAAACATCCTCCCTGTAGTCCTGATCTTGCTCCACCAGTCTTTTACCTGTTTGTTGTTGTTATTGCTAAGTGCCGTCAAGTCGGTTCAAACCCATAGCGACCATGTATAGGGTTTCCTAGGAGCAGCTGGTGAGCTTGAACTACCAACCTTGCAGTTCAAACGGCTTTGCAGTCTGGTGCATTAACCCACAGTGCCACATTTAGTCCCCTGAAAGAAGGCTTTCGAGGGTGAAGATTTACCTTTGATGAAGAAGTGAAGACAGTGGTGTATTTGTGGCTCACAGCTCATCCTAAAACACTTTTAACAAGGGAATATGAAAGCCTGTTGACATATTGACAAAGTGTGCTGAAAAGCAAGGAGATTATGTAAAAAAATGATGTATTTGTCTTTTCCAGAATTTCATTAAATAAATTCTATAACTAGATTGTGTATAATTTTTGACTCATCCTTGTAATGAAAAATTAACTGCCTTGTATTATTAATATATGTTATATTTTAGTATATAAAAAAAAGGACTCCCAGTGAGATGGATTGGCAAAATGGCAGGCAGCATTGATGGTCCCAAGCATGGCAACAATAGTGAGGTTGGCCCAGGACCTGGTAGTGTTTCGTTCTGCTGTGCATAAGGTTGCTATGAGTTGGTACCAACTCGATGGCACCTAACAACAACGACAACAATGTGCTTTATTTTCTTCTCTATATGATAAGATAAATGGCATTAACTTACACAAGGTGATATTACTTAGTCTCAAGTTATGATTCTCAGTTTTTTAAAATTATGTAAGCATTTTCTCCTCATAGTCATGTTTGTGATGCTCTCTGTAACCACAGTAACAGTAACTCATGATCGTCTTTTCAAATCGAACTAACCAAAAAGCGAACTAGATTTGAACAATAAAGAATTGAAAGCACATATGAGAAGGCAAGAACATTGATCTGGAGGAAGAGATAAATCTAAACAAAGGAGAAGTAACATTTCTGGAAAAGTCATCATCACACACTCTTCATAGCAATGAAGTATAAATGCATCTTGTCAATTGCATAATTTATAAAATAAAGTCTAATATTACATTTCTATATAATTAAAGCTTTGCTTCTAAAAGCACAATGTGCTAACAGAAACGAGATATTTTGAAACTGTATTTTGCAATTGGATTTCTTTCATTCTGAAAGTGTTATCGGAGCAGTAATAGGAGAGTGTGAAACTGCTATGTAATTTATGTTTAGAGAAATTGATTTCTTTTGAAGATTCTTAAATTCATTTAGAGTTATTGGATTTTGCTTTCAGTTTACACAAACGAAATCTGATCTTAAACAGAATTAAGTGTACTTGACAATGTACTCACAATAGTGTAACTTAAAGAAGAGAGGAAATCCCTTTATTCAGATTGTTTTCTCAATTATTAGGCCATATGCACGTAATTTTTATACACACATATCCGTCACAAAGTTTATTCCAAAAAAAGTGAGGTACTTGCAGTACATTTGAGAGTTTTAGAAATTCAACTTGATGATGATAAAAAATGGGGAAAGCTTCAGAGGACTTCTCACGTTCCTTTCAGTTGATTAAAATGATCTGGTCACTGTCTGATGTAGGATTTTCAATTCTTTACTGTTTTCATTCCATATAATTTTGAAATATTCCCTGTGCTTTATCGCAACCCTGTGGGATCTTTCTCTTTCTCTAAAGAATACAATTAGCAACTCAAAAAAAGGAATATTCGGGTCTTCAATTGGTGTATAAGATGGTACATGATGAAAAGGGGCATGTATTCTACTCATCATTTAAGTAAGAATGCTGCATGTGTGGGCTACTAGCATTTTCATTTCTTAGATTCACAATTTGATCATCCTTTATAAAATTTACAGTTTTTCTGGTTAATCACTAGTAGCATTTTCAGTAATATAGTGGCAAGGAAAAACCCCAAACATTGCAATAGGCAAAGTGATAACTAGACCATTCCTTGCCTTGATAGCATTCTGGATCTCTGAATTATAAGCAAAATTGAGTTTGTAAGTAGGTGTAAAGGGGGAGTTCAAAGATGTCCCCTGGGATTTGCCCTTGAATTTTTCCTCTGACATTTCAATGATATGGATGTGTCTGATGGTTAAGAGGAAAGACTGCTTTTTTGACAGAGTGGTTGACTGATGCTGGATCATCTCCTAACCTTGCCATCCAGATTCCATGAACAAGTCTTAGGCAGGAAACTGCATCATTAAACAAATTGAACAATGATAGCACAGGTCTGTTGTGATGTGGAGCATCCTATGTGAGTTCAGTACTGGAGATCGAAGCACCCTTCCTCTTACATCAAAATTATTTTGTTTGGGTTAGAATGTGCATCCTTAAATGGTATAAGCATTTAAACATTAAAGTAACTGAAATGTTGGAGGTTTGAATTTACCTAGCAGTGCCTCAGATGGAAGACTGGCACTCTGCTTTTGAATGACCATAGCCTTGAAAATCCCAAGAATCACACTTCCACTCTGACACACATAGGGTAGCTATGAGTCGAAATCACTAGCAACTAGTTTTGGCTTGGTAAGGAGTGCTGGTGGTAGGATAAACAATGGATTGCTAACCACAGCTCAGTAGTTTCAACCCACCAGTCACTTCATGAGAGAAAGATGAGACTTTCGGCTCCCATAAAGATTTACAGCCTTGGAAACCTTATTTGGAAACACTGAACCAACTCAGTGAACTACAACAGCAACAAAAACACAGTTTACTTCAACCATTGTGTTCTGGAGGGCTTTGCAACAAAATTTTAAACTTCCTGTTTGGAATAATGACATGATGTGGTGATGTGTCACACTGTTGTTGTTGTTGTTAAGTGCCATCGAGTCGGTTCCGACCCATAGCGACCCTGTACAGGGTTTCCGAGGGTGTAAATCTTTACGGGAGTAGAAAGCCT
>NW_006408529.1:18103440-18113122 GCF_000296735.1 Chrysochloris asiatica | reverse complement strand
TTTTTTTTTTTTTTTCCCTTAAAAATCCATTTTTCCTAGAATATCATTCCACAAAATTGGAAGTGAAGGATTAAAAGATCAGGAAAGGAAAGTGAGGGTGGGACACACACATAATTAATATAATAAGGAGTACAAGTGTACAAATTTAAGCAGTTTACAACAGATTAGGGTCATACTCCAAGATATCAAAGACTGGTTGAAAAACTTCACCTTTCTGCAGGAACTAGGGTTTGTACTGCTACGTGATGACCTGTGAAGAGGAATTCACTCTCTTGGAGCAATGCCTCTTCCCACTCCAAATCCTGGTTTTTGAACCATGCCTGCACAGGGAGGGCCTCTCATTCCACCACCCAGCCCACCTCGAGGGCCTCCAAGTCCCCACAGGTAGTTATCTTGACTATCACCTTACCTGGCGGCTTGTGTTTTCTTCTCTTCCACATTTAGAGGGATTTGCCCTCTGAACATGATAGGCCATTTGTTAAGAACTTTCTGAATAGGTTCAGAGTCATCTACCCAAC
Source organism: Chrysochloris asiatica (assembly GCF_000296735.1). Taxonomy (NCBI): domain Eukaryota; kingdom Metazoa; phylum Chordata; class Mammalia; order Afrosoricida; family Chrysochloridae; genus Chrysochloris; species Chrysochloris asiatica. Next base: position 18,112,604 of record NW_006408529.1, on the reverse strand, counting down.
AAATCCAAAATTGGGTAGTTTCCCACCACTGTTAGTTAATGTGCAGCTCCACTGCATTCACGTAATTTGGAAAGAAATCTTTAAGCCCTGATTTGTCCACTTCATGAGGCAGGTTGCCAATAAAGAGGTGGTGACTATCAGAGTGTCTCACAATTCTTTGAGATTCAACATCACCTTGTTCAACAGCCTCATGAATTCATCTAGGGCCCCCTCTATAGAAGAATACTTATTATTTGTTCTTGCACTCTTTGATCTCTCTGAGGTCTCTGTCATGGAATCTGAGATTCAGGTGTAAACTCTGCACTGGGCTATGGAGTTGGAACTTTAACAACATGAGGTGGGAACCCAGTAACCGGAACAGAGCCACAGGGAGGAAGGTGCTTACTGGTCACAGATGCCCAAGAAAATGTGCTTAAGTCTTCTTTGCATCTGATCTATGTCTGTAGGTACCAGGGAAGAACTCTGCTGTGTCTCCTCAGGAGCATTTTCTTCAAATACTGGCTCAGACTTCTCCTCATGGATTTCAGATACAGGTTCTTGCTCTAGTTCTGGTTCTGGTTCAGTAAAGTGTTTGAGCCCATTGATGCTGTCACTATGTCAATTCATCTTGTTGGGGGTCTTCCTCTTTTTCATTGGCCCTCCACTTTTCCAAGCATGAGGACTGGTCCCTCATAATATAATGCCCAATGTAAAAGAGACCAAGTCTCACCATCATCTCTTTTAAAGAGTATTCTGGCTGTATTTCTTCGAAGACAGATTTGTTTGTTCTTCTAGAAGTCCAAGGTACTTTCAATATTCATCTCCCAAAATAATTCAGGTGCATTGATTCTTCTACGATCTTCCTTATTCAGTGTCCAAATTTTCATATGCATATTAAGCAATTGAAAATACCATGGCTTGAGTCAGGCACAATTTAGTACTCAAGCTGACATCTTTGCTCTTGAACACTTTAAAGAAATCTTTTCTAGCAGATTTCCCCAATGCAATACATAGCTTTATTCTTTGACTGCCGCTTTCTTGAGCATAAGTTGTGGATCCAAGAAAATTGAAGACTTTGACAATGTCAATCTTTTCTCCATTTATAATGATGCTATTTATTGGTCCTTTAATGAGGATTTTTGTTTTCTTTACATTGCAATCCTTACCGAATACTGTACTCTTTGATCGTTATCAGTAACTATTTCAAGTCCTTTTTGCTTCCAAAATTAAGGTTATTCCATCTGTATATCTAAGGAGCTCTGGTAGCGAAGTGGTTACAAATTGGGTTGCTAACCTCAATGATGTCAGTTTGAAACTACCAGCTGTTCCGCAGGAGAAAGATGAGGCTTTGTTTCCATAAAGATTTGCAGCCTTGGAGACCCTGTGCAGAGTCACTGTGAGTTGGAGCAGACTCCATGGTACTTAACAACAGCAACAACAACATCTATATATCTCAGATTGTTAATGATTCTTCCTTCAATTCTGTTGTCACATTCTTCAAATAATACTGTTTCTTGGCTTATTCACTCAGCATACAAATTGAGTAAGTAGGTGAGAGGATATAATCCTGGAGCACACCTTTCCTGATTTTAAACCATTCAGTATCCTATCATTCTATTCCAAAGACTTCCTCTTGATCTATGCACAGGTTGCTCATTAAGTGTTTGGAAATAAGTATTCTTCCCAATAGTATGATCCACATAGTTGAAGGCCTTTGCAAGGTCAGCAAAGCACAAGTAAACACTTTCTGGCTTTCAGCCAAGATCGATTTGACATCAGCAATTATATCCTTCATTTCATGTCCTCTTCTGAAACTGGCTTGAATTTCTGCCAGCTCCCTCTTAATGTACTGTTGCAATTGTTTTTAAATTATCTTCAACAAAATTTTACTTGCATGTGCTATTAATGATCTTGTTTGATAATTTCCACATTCAAACGGTTCACCTTTCTTTGGAATGGGCACAAATATGGATCTCTTCTTGTCTTAGATGAGTGAGCACCTTCAGTACTACAATATTTTTGTTGAAATATTTCAATTTATATTCTCTTAATTCCTGGAGACTTTTTTTTTTCTGCCAGTGCCTTCAGTGCTGCTTAGCTTTTTCCTTAAATACCATTGGTTCTGGATCATATGTTACTTCTTGAAATGACTGAACATTTATGAATTCTTTTTAGTAGAGTGACTCTGAGTATTCCTTCCATCTTCTTTTGAGGTTTCCAATGTCATTTAAAAATTTGCCAGTTTTTGAAATTGCACCCCAAGGCTAGAGATTTTTCTTCAGTCCTTTCAGTTTGAAAAATGCTCAACATGCTTTTCTCTTTTACTGTTCTAACTCCAAGCCTTTTCACATTTCATAATAATTAACCTTGAGTTGTCATTTAAATTTTTGTATTCACCTCTATTATTTCTTCATTTTTTTCTCATTTCCTTTAGTTTCTCTAGGCTAAAGAACAAATTTCAGGGTATCTTCTGAGATCTACTTTGTTCTTTGCTTTCTTTCCTGTCTTCTTAATGATTTTTTGCTCTTTTCTTGTATGACTTTCTGGATGTCATCACACAACTCTTCTGCTCTTTGGTCATTAGTTTCGAATGCATCAAATCTGTACTTGAGATAGTCTCTAAACTCAGGTGAAATATAGTCAAGGTTACATTTTGGCTCTCTTGGACTTATTTTAATTTTCTTCAGCTTCAGTCTGAATGTGTATATGAGCAACTGATGGCCTCTTTCAAAGTCAGCCCTTAGTCTTGTTTTGGCTCATGATACTGAGCTTGTCCACCATCTCTTCCCATGGATATTGTCAGTTTGATTCTTGTGTATTCCATTTGGTGACGTCCACATGTAAAGTCTCTCTGTTTATGCTGTTAAAGAAAGGTATTTGCAATGAGTAAGTCATTGATCTTGCAAAATCCTATCACACAATCTCTAGCAACATTTCTAACACCAGGCCCATATTTTCCAGCAACTGATCCTTCCTCTTTGTTTCCATCTTTTACATTTCAATCACCCATAATTATCAATTCATCTTGATTGTATGCTTAGTTAATTTCAGATTGAAGAAATTGGTAAGAGTCTTCAATTTCCTCATCACTAGCTTCAGTGGTTGTTGTGCAATTTGATTAATAATGATTTAACTCAATTCCCTTGTGCTGTTTTTGTTGTGAAGTGCCATAGATTTGTTTCTGACTTACAGTGACCCTGTATAGTGTTTCTGAGGAGCAGTTTCTGGATTTGAACTGCTGACATTGAGGTTAGCAGTCCTGTCTTTATCCTACACCACTACACCGGCACATGACATTTGGATATTATCCTATAACAGACAGCATTGTACTTCAAGATGTAGTTAAAATGTCCTTTTTGATGATGAAAGGGATGCTATTCTTCTTAAATTTGTCTTATGGAAATATTAAACCATATGACTTTTTTATTCAAAATAGCAATACCAGTTCATTTTGACTCACTAATGCATAGGATATTGATCTTTATGTGTTTCAATTCATTGTTGAGAACTTCCAATTTTCCTAGAATCATAGTTCATATATTTTACATTCAGATTATTAATAGATATGTACAACTGTTCTTTCTCATTTTGAGTTGTACTCCATCCATGTCATTAAGGAAAACTGTACTTAAAGGAGGCAGCTCTTGCCTAGTTGTATTTTGAGTGCCTTCAACACCGAGGGACTCACCTTCTGGCACTATATTATTATGTAATATTATTAATAATACTATTGTTTTATTATGTCATGGGGGCAATATACATCCTAGATAGCCTCTGTAGTAGGAATCTCCTCAGAGAGCAATTTGTAAAGATCATAGTCATAACTCTTGAGCTTGACACTAAGGGGGTTTCAAAAGTCATGGGAAATTTCCATAATCTTTTAATTTCATTTTTCCACAGACTTTTTGAAGACCTCTCATAGACGTTTGGACAGCAGGGGCAAAGGGACTAAAGAGTATACTGTGTGAAATACATCTCGGACTTATATTTGGCATTTGGAGCTCATTGCAGCATCCACAAGTAGGAAGGCTGTCTTCTTGTAGATCATGCAGGAGCTTATCAGCTGTGGACTTGGTAAACGTGTCAGAAATGTAGAGTTCTGAAGAGTGACCTACATGACTAAGAATCCCGAGCTTGCAAGCCTGGCCAGGACCTATCACTTACGTGCATTTTGCAGACACATTGCAAAAGTACCTTTAGGGAAACACAACACAAAACAAGAAAATTGGCACTGCTGTGAGGAAGTTGGAAAAGTAACTGGGTGGGTAGGGAACAGGAGAGAGGAGACTTTCTATTTATCTTATACTGCATGTTACCTTGTGAATTTTGTTCTGATAGTGTAGTGGTTACGAATCGGGCTACAAACCACAAGATCAGCAGTTCAAAACTACCAGCTGCTCCGCGGGAGAAAAATGAGGGTTTCTGCTCCCATAAAGATTGACAGGGGTCGCTATGGATTGGAATCGACTCAACGACACTTAACAACAACAACAATACACTTGTTACTTATTCAACATCAATAAATAAACAATAGACAGAAATGTTAAATTCAGGTGAAAATTTGCCAATAATAATGCTTTTTAAGTAATAACATTAGCTTAACCATTATATATGATATATATCCTTACTCTGTTACTTTCCAAGATTTTTAAGGGAGTGTATAACCTTGGCCAAAGTAGGATATATTAGCTAACTTAGTGTGACTCACAAATCTGAAAATATATCTTAAATTATAATGTTCTGAACCTATTATATAATAAATTTTAAAGCTTTTCTACATTATGTTAATGTATCTTTATTGCTATATTTCTTTTTGATATTTAAAATGTTTGCACATACCTTATAGTCTTTGTTATGGTCTTCATTCATGATAATAAATTTTGACTGACTCACCATTCTAGAAAATTCATAAAAACAACTCCATTTACATATAGAATTTCTTTATGCTGTCATCAATATTTTCTTTGCATCTTTTAAAATACAGTGGTTTAAGTGCAAACCCACTATATTTCAGTCTTATTATTAGCTACTTTTTAAAGCTTATGAAACAAATATGGCAACTACAAAATGAAATCTGCTTTGTTCACATATAGCATAACATGGGGTGCTAATGGGGAGTGTCCTAACTTAAGTCAATTAATCTGAGAAGTAAAGCATGAGAATTTCCAAATTGGTGCTATTCTTGTAGACTTTCAAACTTTTTATTATAAAAAGAGTATTTTCAATACTGAATATTATAATAACAATTTCAAAATGCATAAAAGTTGACTTAATGATGTAATGATCCTATGTCTTCATTATTCAGTTTCCACAATTGACAGTTCAACGGCAATCTTGCTTCATCTACACCCTTACAAATTTCCTACTCCTGTACTATTTTGAAAAAGTCCTATAGTTTTATCTGAAATATTCCAGTATGCATCTAATGAATAAAAGTTAAAGATTCTAGAAATAAAATAGTCACAAAATTATTGTCACGTGTAAAACTTGAACAATTTCTCAATTCATAAAATAATAACCTGTCTACATTAGAACTTCCAATGGTCTCATAAATGCCACATTAAAAAAAAAAAATTATTTAAATCAGTGCCCAAATATTGCTTCCTATGGAGTTCTGGTGTGGCACAGTAGGATAAGAACTCAATTGCAAGGTCAATTTGAACCACAAGATCAGCTTTTCAAATTCACCAGTTGTTCCTTGGAAATCCTATACAGGATGCTATGAGTCAGAACAAACTCAATGGCATTTAGCAACAACAACAATTATGATTGGTTGATAACACATTGCTGCCATTGAGTTGATGCCAATTCATAGTGATCTCATAAGACAGGATAGGTCACTCTGCCCCACAGAGTTTCCTGTGTGCTAATCTTTATGGACTCCTTGTATGGTACTGTAGGATTAGTACTGGACTACAAATCAAAAGGTCAGTAGTTCAAACACACCAGCTGCTTCTCAGAGCTCTCTATGTGTCAGAACTGTCTCAGTGGCATTTAACGACAGCAACAACAATCTTTATGGAAGCAAACTGCATTTCAGCACTTAGTCAACATCTCAACTAAATCAGAACTTCTCTTTCTTGGCATTCAACGCAGCAAACTTGTGAATCACTTCATTGAAATCAGTGTTTTTCACCAACTCACTTTGAATTGCTAATATCGCAAGATTGGAAAGCCTTGACTGCCCCATGGTAGTTTGCAAAGAGTTCTTTACAAGTTTCAGCTTTGAAAAGCTCTCACATGAAGCCACAGACACACAGGTATCAGAAATTATTTTAGGCTTAGTAAAAGGCCTTGGAGAGATTCCACAAGCTCCCATTTAGCTAGTGTTATCTAATCTTTATCTTCTTCCAGGTCAGTCTCTGCTGCTTTTAGACCTTCTCAGTCTTCATATTTTTATTAAAAGACCATACTTGAATATCTCATCATAGAAAGTCGACAGAAAAGCATGAATACTTTTAACTCTTTTTCAGTGGCAGATAGAAACTCTTTGCTTGAACATCCTCAAACATGGCTGCTACTTTCTTGATGGCTCTTGATTTGCTCTTGAATTCAGAAGGAAAGTAATTAAAGAACTTAAGCATCGTACTCTTACTTTCTTCTTGTAAAGTGAGTCAAGCATTGCTTAGCTGCTTCCTGTCCCTTGCCATACTCTTCTTGAACTTGAGTCTTCTTTCTACAGTAATTCCATAGATGTCTGATTTTACAACACTCCTTTAATTGCATGCTTTACTAAGTGACTGGGTTGTTGTCGTCAAGTTGTTATTAATTCAGTTCTGACTCATAGCAACCCAGTATAGGGTTTCCAAGGAGCAACTGGTGAGTTTGAAACACAGGCTTTGTGGTTCAACTCGACCTTCTGGTCCTGCAAGTATCCTACAGTGCCACACTGTGCTCCTTAGTAAAGTCTTAGTACCTCTTATCACTTCCTTAAGGAGCTCTGGTAGCATAGTGGTTATGAGTTGGTCTGCTAACCTCAAGATCAGCAGTTCAAAACTGCCAGCCATTAAGTGGGAGAAAAATGAGGCTTTCTGCTCCTGGAAAGATTTACAGCCTTAGAAACCCTCTGGGTTGCTACAGGTCAGAACCGACTCCACAGTACACCACCACCATCACCACCTTATTCAGTCCGAGTTAGGCCCTTAGTCTTCAGGCACTGCTATGTAATGTTAACGTCCTGAAATACATCACACCAGATAGGTAGTACAGACTGTACAAGTTAAGTGACCTTTAAAACGATCTTTCCCGTTCTTTCCTTTAAGAATTTCTTGTGCACCTCTGTAGATTCCACCCAAATCCATGTTCCAAGTCTAATTGTGGCACATCATTATGTTCAATCCATCTCTTTCAAAATTTTAAATAATGTCAGAACTAAGTCACAGCCTTTTCACTTTGAAGGGGAAAATCCTAGAAAAACTTCTTTTACTTGAACTTTCCTATTGTTGATTTTTTTTTTCTTATCTGATCACTTGAACATTTGAACAGTATATGCTATTTATATCAGGTGTGCTGTCAAAAACAATCCCAAACTACTTTACAGACTTTATGTCCATGACAAGCTTTTCCTTCACATAATTTGCCAGGGCATGTATAAGCTCATTTTGAGTTTTGGTGCAAGAGATGAGAATGATATTTTAAGTTTATATATGTTCAGCTTTAATCTCATTAGGTGCTTTTTCAGCAGTAGAGCATATTTTGAAAGCACTTCAAACATCTCAAGACAGTTCCTTGTATTCAATGAAAATCCATCATCCTTATGGCCAAAGAATGGCAGATTCTGCTTGGTAGAAACAAGGTGATGTGGAGCAATCAGTGCAAGATGTTTCTCTACTTTTTCTTCTCAGTTTTTATCAAAGCAATAGTCTTGGCATCAACAGTTCAGTGCAGCCTCAGTCCTGCTGTCAATATTTCCCACTTTCCAAGGCAATTTAGGTGCTTTTCAGATGTCTTCTTTGTTATCTACTTTCAGGCTTTCTACCACTGTTGGAACCCTGTCACAAATTTGGATGTTTTATCTGTAGCACTAATGGCAAACATTCAGTAGAAAACCCAGCAAAAATGCTCTCTGAAGACACATTCCCACCCCTCCACACACAGAGTAGACAGAGATGGGCAACTTGGACATTGGATACCCAAATGGGGACGGGGGACTACAAAGGCAAGAAGTGACTGGCTTACAAGCTTTCAAGAGGGAACCTAGAGCTAGGGGGCATGGAGGAAGGCAGAATCTCCAGTGAGTACTATCCAATCTGTTTAGGTGGAGCTGATGAAATGAAACACAGATGGGTAACTCACGATACTGTAGTGAATAATGGTTATCAGGACTGATTGTGAGGGTTGGAAATGCAGAGGTGGACGTTTTGTAGCAAGGAAGGGAGTGATTAATTCTCCAGTCTAGGAGCAGAGGTCTCTAGGACCATCAACGGAGAAGAGCCGAGAGTGGGACCCTACCCAGGGAAGCAGAGATGCCTGAGATGGAGACAGAGATGATGACGTGGAGTGATGAAGCAGCTGGGGACTTTGGACCCAGAGAGGGAGAGAGACTGTGGGCCGAAGACTGGGTGGCGGAGTGGGGAGTGTAGGGGGTGGGTTTCTAGGATATACTCTTTGGTTGGTTGATGATGCATGGAGGGGATTGGAACCATGGCAATGAAATGATATACGATGGAATGAATGTAAAACTAAAGTTCTCTCATGTAAACTATTATATAAATCACAATAAAACATAAAAAAAAATGCTCTCTGATGAGTAAGCAAATTATCCATGACTGCAGATTTTTCTCATCATTTATCATCGCCTTGTAAAACCCCTCTTTTGAAACCTGACACATCTCCTTTTGCTTTTTGTATCTTGCCATATCGCAACACTGAAATACCCAACTTTGTTCTAGAATGAAGCACTTCTCCTTTTGGTGATTTCAACCCCAAAATTATCTTGAACTGGTATCTCCCAGAAAAATCATCACACAAAATTGGTAAATATTTCTTCTTAACGTCTCTTATCTTAGGTAGAGACTCAGTTACAGCATCTTCGTTAAAGCCACTTCTAGCATGCCCTTCTGTTTCAAATTCTGTCAGTTCCATTCTTTGCTCTTTTGCACGATGCATGTTACCATCAGGAAAATCAGTTACTGCCAAAAGAACCAATAGATCTGTTTTGGAAGAAGTGCAGCCAGAGTGCTCCT
>NW_006408529.1:18098093-18101977 GCF_000296735.1 Chrysochloris asiatica | reverse complement strand
CCAGGTCTTGCCACACTGCTGGTCAACCAGGTTTTCACCCAGGTTCACAGAAGTCTATTGAACATTGTAGGGCTTAGCTCACCACTTACTTCATTGCTGTTTTTCCCTCACTTCCCCTTATCCGTGTTGAGTGTGGTCACCAATCAGAGCGTGTATTCCCATTGAATCTTAGTCTTGGGAAGGGGGTTTGCACTGAGGGGACCCGACCACTTGCCTTGATGTTTCCTGGGCAAGCAAGTTGCTTGTTCTTGCAGTAACAGTTGGTCTGCCTATGTTGTTTTATATTTTTCCTGTAGGTCTTTCTTTCAAGAAGTATCTTCTGTTCTTCTAGCCACTCCCATGAAGCCTTGGAAACCCTACATAGAGTCGCTATGAGTCGGAACAAACTCCATGGCACATAACCACAAACAACCATGTGGTATGATAGAATATCACAGCACACAAAAAATAAGAAAATATAAAATGTAAATCTATTGGATATGTTTTTTCTATGAAATGTAAATTTCAGGGTGTCACTATTTTTTAAGCCATAATTCAAACAAATTCTGAAAATTTCATTAAAATCAGATATATATTTTCAAGGCAGTGAAGATTTTAAAGAATATTAGTAGTCTAAAAGCTCTTTTAAAAAAACAAATTTAAGATTAGAATTTTGTTTTTAAACATGTATCAATAAAAATAACATTTCCTCAACTTCATGGAAATTCTCTAGTAATCAGAGCTTCATAATCAATAATTGTTTAAATTTCTAAGTATGTTATCAATTTTAATCATAAAATAATATGCAATAAACATAGATGTAAACTGAATAAATGTAATATTTCTTAGATTATATTATTTTGTAAAATCTTTCTACATTGAATTACATTATTAGTGAGATACCCAAATTTATCAAAATATATTTGAGACTATGTTGAACTCTTTTGCTTGTTTTTTAAAAATTATTTCTTTACAGTACACAAAGAATTCATGTTTGTTATAGAAACATTAGAAAATTCAGAAAAACTAAATGTAGAATTTAGAATAAATCAAGAGGAAATCATTGTTAGCATTTTTTTATGTGTATATTTCTTTTTATAAAAATAAGATTATTTTGTGCTTATTGTTTTTTGTTTTGGTGTGTTTTTTTTAGAGTATTCTGGACATTTTCCTTGTCAGTAAATATACTTCAGTGTAAATTCTTTAAACAAAGTACATTAAAATGGGCAAAATACTTTAACAGATATTTCACATTAGATGAAATGGCAATAGCCAATAAACCTCTGAAAATATGCTCAACATCAGTCAATGAAAAAATGCAAATTAAAATGATAATGCAAAATCACTTGATGGGTTAAAATTAGACCTAAATATTGGCAAGAACATGGAGTAACTTGAACTTTCATACATTTCTGCTTTATTTCTCCAGTAGTGTAACCAACATAGAAAACTTTTGAGCAGTTTGGCATAAAATTAATCATTACAATTTAGGGGAAAAAATTACCATTGAATAAATTCCAACTCATGACAACCCCATGTGTGTCAGAGTAGAACTGTGGTCCATAAGATTTTCAAGTGGCTAACTATTTGGAATTAAATTATTATGTCTTTCTTCTGAGTTGCCTCTGGGTTGACTGAAACCTCCAAACCTTAGGTTAGTAATTATGACATTAACCAACTGCACCACCAAGGTTGCCCAGTTCAAGCTGCCAAAAATTCAAGCTGGATTCAAAAGAGAAAGTGGAAGGAGGGATGGATCTTGGCTGATAGCAGAGAATGCTAGAAAGATGTTTACTTGTGCTTTATGAATTGAGCAAAGGCAATTTGCTGTGCAGATATACCAAACTATGGACACTATTGCAAAGAATGAGAATTCTAGAACACTTAATTATGTTCATGGGGAATCTGTACATAGATAAAGAAGCAGTTGTTCAAACAGACCCAGGGAGTACTGAATGGTCTGAAACAATAAAAGGTACGAGCTGGGGTTGTATTCTCTCACCATCCGCATACTGAGCAATTAATCTGAGAAGCTTAATTATATGAAGAAGAAGGTGACATCAAATTTGGAGGAAGGCTCATTAACAATCAGAGATATATAGATGACAAAATATTGCTTGCTGAAAGTGAAGAGGACGTGAAGCACTTACTCATGAAGATCAAGATTGTAGCCTTCTGTATAGATTGCAATTCAGTGTAAAGAAACAAAAATCCTCACAATTGGACCAATAAATAACATCATAATAATTGGAGAAAATATTAAAATTGTCCAAGACTTTGTTTTGCTAGGATCCACAATCAACACTCATAAAAGCAGCAGTCAAGAAATTTTGCATTAGGCAAATCTGCTGCATAAGACATTTCTAAAGTGCTAAAGAAGAAATATGTCACTTTGAAGAATAAATGTACTTCACCCAAATCTTAGTGTTTTCAATCACCTCATGTGGTTCTTGGTGGTTATGTGCCAGGTAGTCAATTCCAACTCATAGCGACCCTATGTGTGTTTTCTGAGGCTATAAATCTTTATGGGAGCAGAAAACCTCATCTTTCTCCCACAGAACTTCTGGCAGTTTTGAACTGCTGACTGTGAGATTAGCAGCCTGAGCTGTGCAATAAATAAAGAAGAATATAGAGGAATCAATGCTTTTGAATTATGGTGTTGGCAAAGAATACATGGACTGCCAGAGGAATGAACAAATCTGTTTTGGAAAAGTATGGCTGAATTGCTCCATGCAAGTGACTATGGGGAGATTTTGCCTCACATACTTGGGAGGGACCAGTCCCTGGAGGGGACCAGTCCCTGGAGAAGGGAGCAAAGATATCAGTGTTCACGAGCAAATATATCAGTTTGAAGACTAAGGTGCACATGACCCAAGCCATCATATTTTAAATAGCCTCACCTACATGTGAAAGCTGGACAATGATTAAGGAAGAACAAAGAACAAGTGCATCTGAATTATGATGTTGGAGAAAAATAGTCCAAGTACCATTTACTGCCCAAAGAACAAACTAATCTGTGCTGGAAGAAATATAGCCAGAATGCTCCTCAGAAGTCAGAATGATGAGACTTCAACTCTGATATTTTGGACATGTACTTAAGTGGTACTAAATCCTGGAGAAGGACATCATACTTGGAAAAGTGAAGGGTCAGAGAAAAAGAGGAATACCCTCAGCAAGATGGACTGTTACAGAGGCAGCAACAATGGACTTAAAGTTAACAATTGTGAGGGTGGGCCAGGACTGAGTATAGGGTTGCTATGAGTCGGAAATGAGCAGACAGCATTATGAACAACAAAAAATTTGTATTATCTTTGAAAGCTGAGTGTAAGCCTTCCCATGAAGCCAGCAATTTCACTCCTATTCATATGTCAACAAAAATATGCATACATATGTGTCCCTATCTACAAGAATATTTACACCATTATCTATTATTGTCAAAAAATAATGCAATTCAAATATCAATCAGCAGTAGAACAGATAGCTATATGTCTGCATATTTATAATCTGAAACACTATACAGCTTGAAACTAAACTAGCCATATCTATACACAACCTGAAGAGAGAGGGTAAGAATAGTGAGAAAACATTACAAATGTAGATGTTGATCTAACTAGACACAGACTTGTAAGCTGTGGTAAAACGCTTGAAGTTTTAGTGTGTCTGAAGACCAAAGCACTGTAAAGTTTAAGGAGTGATCCAATATAATTTAAAATTTTAAAAGTTTACTCTGGCTCCTAAATGGAGCATGAACTTGGTTGTGAATCAAGAGAGAAACCAGAAGACCTATTAGGATGATGTTGACATAGTCCAAAGGATGTGTACCTGGAATTGGATTGCAGTAAAACCTCTTAGTGCTCATAAGGAATCGGTACATGGACCAAAAGGCAGTTGTTTGAACAGAACAC
>NW_006408529.1:18094708-18096694 GCF_000296735.1 Chrysochloris asiatica | reverse complement strand
GTGACTTCCAAAGCATTTTGCAATCTGTCCTACTCAAAAGGCAATGTTCTCAAAAGATAGGCATAGTTTTTTTCCATATTGCTTTTTGTTGTTATTGCTAATGCATGAATCATTAGATTTTTATTCATAATCCTTGAAAGTTCAAAAGATACCAGGCATACTTAGTAGGTTATAAAAATCTGTTTCTGTTGGTGATTACTCTATTCTTTAATTAAAACAGTGATCATTGACATTATGCTGGTATGTTTTTGCTTATCTGAATGTTAATGTGTATTATTAGTATTAGCATTATTAGTTTAGGATAAAGGTCACTTGATAGCTAATGGTAAATGAGAACAGACTTGATAAGGATGATAGCCTTTCATTTTCAGCAGTGCCTTTTTTGCCAAAATATATTCTCACGTATCACTTAATGAAATCTACGAATACAAAATAGCAACTATTTGTGAACTCTAAATATAAATGAAAATACATAGAATTACACCTTAAAGAAAGACGTAAATATGAATATCATGATTTGGGCTTTTGTAATTCTATATCAAATGAGATATATCAAAATTAAACTCCACTGCAGAATTTTGCAGGGAGTGACAGATCTTCTCATATTACTCAGACCTTCCCGTATTCCTCTGAAAAGAAGGCTACACAGAGTGAGTGGTGCGTGATCAGTAGGTGCTGCTTCATGTGGTAAATTCTACATTCTAAACAAATTGGGAGTATTTTGCCCCTGTATGTACCATGCTTATAGACTCTAAATCCAATAAAAAGGTTTTTATCTCAGTCAGCTCAGTCACCAAATTGGACTATAAATTTAGTACAAAGTCACTTCAATTTTAGATGCATTGTTTGATTTTAGCACAAATTCTAGAATCAGGATTAAATTGATTCCTGGAATCAGATGGCTTTTTCAATAAGGTTTTTGATAGAAGATGATGTTCTAGGATTGCCAATGATTTTGAAACTGCAGACTCTCTTCATTGAAATGCATATTTATTGTGTCTCCCAAAGAAGAATAGAATTTTAATAAAGACAGATATTTTGTTTATTGAGCACTGATGTGGCACTGTAGGGTAAGCATTGAACTGGTAACTGCAGATTTACTGTTCAAATACAATAGTTGTTCTCGGAAACCTAATATAGTGTCACTGTGAGTTGGAATCAAATGAAATTAGTAACTGTTGTTATTAGGTGCCGTTGAGTTGGTTTTGACTTATAGCAATCCTATAAGTCAAACAAGTACAATAAGTACAGAAGGGAACACTGTCTGGTCCTGTGGTATCCTCACAATTGCTGTTATGTTTGAGCCCATTGTTGCTGTCACTGCATCAGTCCATTGTGTTGAAAGTCTTCCTCTTTTTTGCTGGGCTTCTACTTTACCAAGCATGATGCCCTTCTCCAGAGAATAGTCCCTCCTAACATGTTTAAGGAAGGAGAGATTAAGTCTCACCATTTTTGCTTATGAGGAGCAATTCTGGTTGTATTTCTTCCAGGACAGATGTGTTCTTCTGTTAGTGCATGATACTTTCAATATTCTTCTCCAACCGTAATTCAAATGCATAGAATCTTCTACAGTCTTCCTTATTCAAGTAAATTATAAATGTGCAGTCCATCTATTGTAACATTTCCATTTCTGTTTGAATCTTCAGTCTTTGTTGTTATTGTTAGGTGTTGACAAGTGGATTCCAACTCATGGCGATTCCATGATTATAAAATAGAAATATTTCATAAGGTTTTCACGGCTGCTGCATTTCTGAAGCAGACCACTCTGCCTGTCTTCTAAGGCTCTTCTGAGTGTGTTTGAACAACCAACCTCTGTTAGCAGTATTTAATAATTTTCAACAACTCGAAACTTTAAGTGTAGTCTAATATGTTATTTTCCTTTTGAAATTTTTTTTTCCTTTTTTCCATTCTTGTTATTTTTGCCAGAGCAAAATAAGTAAGGGATTGTGTTGGAGTTTGGACATTGGCTCTGTTTCAGAGTGTGTA
>NW_006408529.1:18092050-18093566 GCF_000296735.1 Chrysochloris asiatica | reverse complement strand
TATTATTTGCTCAGCATACAGGTTGAATAAGTATGGTGAAAGAACACACCTTGTCGCACACCTGTCCCAATTTTAAAACATTCAATGTTCCCATGCTCTGTTTGAACAACTGCCTCTTGGTCCAGGTACAGATTTCTCAGAAGTACAATTAAGTTGACCTTTGAAATATATATATTATTACAAATGTAATATATAGATTAAGAGGAATTTTCCATAATATTCTACAAGCAACTTTCAAAAGTTATTAAAGTCAACATTTCTTGTCATAAAATCAACATGGGCCACTTTCCTAATAAATAGTAGTAAAAATTAAGTATAAATTAAGATGTAAATGAATTTAGTCCCAGCCTAAATTAAAATTTTCTATGTCGCATGTTATGCAAAACTTCCCATGTCCTAGTTATAT
This sequence comes from Chrysochloris asiatica, assembly GCF_000296735.1. NCBI lineage: Eukaryota > Metazoa > Chordata > Mammalia > Afrosoricida > Chrysochloridae > Chrysochloris > Chrysochloris asiatica. Next base: position 18,093,160 of record NW_006408529.1, on the reverse strand, counting down.
TAACAACATATTATTGTTGTTGTTAAGTGCCGTTGAATCAGTTCCGACTCACAGCAACCCTGTATAGGATTTCTGAGGAGCAGTGGTTGGGTTTGAACCACTGACCTTGAAGTTGAAACTAACTTTGCAGTATAGCACATTAACCTTAAGTGCCATACCAGGACTCCATTAACAATATAAGATATAACAATTCATTTATTTATTATGTATAGTATTGCTAATATTAAGTTGGAAACAAAGAAGAAGAAGAAGAAGTCATTGGAAAATATGGCCTTGGTGAAAGGAATTACACTTAAGATCACATGATAGAATTTTGGAAATACTTTTTTTTCAAAAATATAAATGGCAGTGGTATACATGGACTTTACCAGATGGAATACCCAGGAATGAAATCAACTAGATATATGAAAAGGTGTGGATCCGAGGTACTTTCACCATACTTTTTCAATTTGCATGTTGAGTACATAATACAAGAAGCTGGACTATATGAAATTAAGATTGAAAGAAATATCATTAATGACCTGAGCGATGCAGTTAGTTATGCAAGTATGCAGATTTCAGCCTTGCTTGCTAAAAATGAAGAACACTTAAAGCACTTATTGATTAAGATCAAAGTCTTCAGTACAGATTATACTTCAGCATAAAGAAAACAAAAATCCCTACAACTGGACTAATAAGCAACATTATGATAGATACAGAAAAGATTGAAGTTGTCAAGAATTTAATTTTACTTGGATCCATAGTCAGTAATCATGAAAACTGAAGTCAAGAAATAAAATGAATATCATTGGTTAAATCTGCTGCAAAATGTCTTTAAATTGCTAAAGAAACAAAGATATCACTTTGAAGACTAAGATATCTTTGACACAAGCCATGGTATTTTGATGTTTGTAAATTTATGGAGATTTGTTTTATGGCCTAAGACATAGTCTATTCTGGAGAATGTTCCATGTGCACTGGAAAAGAATGTGTATTATGCTGCAGTTGAGTTAAATGCTTTGTACACATCTATGAGGTCAAGTTGGCTGATTGTTTTGTTCATTTCCTCCTTGTCTTTGTCAATTTTCTTTCTGGTTATTCTATCCTTTTTTGAAAGTGATGTATTAAAAT
>NW_006408529.1:18087356-18091715 GCF_000296735.1 Chrysochloris asiatica | reverse complement strand
CACTCTCTGTCTCTTAACTGGTGCATTTAATCCATTGGCATTCACTGTAAATTAATTGCTGTTATCATGTGTGTTTTTTTGTGTTGCTGCTGGTTTCTTTGTTCTGCATGGCTTCCTGTGCTGAGTTCCTGTTTTTTGTGTTCTTTCTTGTCAGTTTCTTCATAGTTTTAGTGTTTCCATGTTCTTCTTGGATTTTCATTTTCTTGGTATGTTGTTATGTTGTGAAATACCAATTTTCTTTGAGGTTACCCTTTGTTCTACTAACATTTTCCTCCATTTAAAACACTCTATTTCACCTTGTAATCTATCTGATCTCCTCACCCTCTGGATCTCTGTTCCTATGTTTTTCTGTTCTTTAACATTGCAATTGCTTTGATCATAAACTGACTTTCCAGATCCTCTATATTGGTTCTTATAGTTTTGTTCTGTTCTGCACTCTTCCAACTGTCGACTGAGTTCTGGGTAATGTTGCCACCTATTTAATTATCTGGTTGTTGTCTGTTCATGTTGGCTCTCAGTCCAAAGAACTCCCATTAGGATATTTTGAAGTGCTGGATTGGCTTTGGCAAAAGCCCTTAGCTTCTATTTATCCAGAAATGCTTTTATTATACCACTGTATTTGATTGACAGCTTTGTTGGGTAGACAATTTTTGGTTCTCATTTTCTTTGTTTCCAGGTTTTATATATGTCTCCCCATTGCCTTCTTGACTGCATGGTTTCTGCTGAGATATCAGAGCTTTATTGCTTGCCTTTGTAAGTAACACTTCTCTTTTTCCTAGCTGCTTTCAGTATTCTCTCATTGTCTTTGAGTTTGGAGAGATTGAGTATGATATATCTTAATGATTTTCTTTTAGGATCTATCATTCCTGGGGTTCTTTCAGCTTCTTGAATGCTTATAATTTCATTTTTCAGGGAAAGTTTCCTCCAACAACTCTTCAACTATCTCCTCTATGGACTTGTGTGATTCTTCCTGTTCAGGAATGCCAATAATTTTAAGTTATTCCTCTTCATGCGGTTCCACATGAATTTTAGACTTTCTTCAGATTTTTTATCCTTTTTTATGCTTGCTTTTCTATCTTAGCAGTATTGAAAGATTTGTCTTCCAGCTCACTGGTTCTGGCTTCCATCACTGCAGTTCTACTCCTTTGCACTTTCAATGTATTGTCTATTTCTGATATTTTATTATTAATCATTTGGACCTTTTATTTGATTGTTCCTGTAGCACTTTCCTGAGTTCTTTCTTATTTTTCTCAAACCCTCTGTGAAGTATTTGGATGCACTTCAATATCATTCTCCTGAATTCCTTCTTAGGCAGTTCCAAAGCCCACTCTACAGTGGAAAATCTAGGTTTACATCCCTATCATTTTTGTCAGTTACTCCATCTTGTTTGGACATGTGCCAAAATGGTCAGTTGTTTCTTGGGCATAATTAGGTTTTCAATAATTAAGTAGATACATGGATGTTAGTGTATTATTGAGCTTTCTGATTGCTTTCAGGTAGATGTGATCAGAAGATGGACTTCCCTTTTCACTCTTCTTATTACTCAACTCAGAGTAACTATAGCAAGTGTTGGCTGTCTATCTGGTATATAGCAGGTAGCATTGGCTCTTGCCTGGATGGGGGGATTTTACAAGGTGTGACTGCATCTTGTCTATATGACCACAATTACTATCTCTTCTTAGGTAGCATAGGAAATAACCCCCTGAAGATAAAAGGGGCCTAAAAGACAAAACAGCAACAGCAACAGCAAAACAAAACAAAAAGATTTGGTACTATAGTCTATAATTGCATAAAAGAAGAGAGGAGAAAAGAAAAAAAAAATCTGTAGCAAAATATGAGGATGAGTGTAATGCGTCTTTCTCAGCCAGCTCAGGCCATTCTGGGAAACTGTTCAGTTTTAAGCAGTTCCTGTTGACTCCTCCCACTTCCTCAATTCTGGGTCCAGAGATCTTTGCTGAGCAGATACGTGTGCATGTGTGGTAGAATCTTCTGGGGGTGGTGCCTGTCCACTAACTCAGACATCCCTTCTAGTTACCAGAGTGGAGGTACGCAGACAGGGAGAGACCAATGAACAGAGAAGAAGAAGAAGAAGAAGAAGAAGAAGAAGAAGAAGAAGAAGAAGAAGAAGAAGAAGAAGAAGAAGAAGAAGAAGAAGAAGAAGAAAATTGTCTACATCTTTATTGCCAAGGATTGTCATACCTCTGCATTGGGAGAGCTTGTCTGATCCTTTACCCACTCTGTCACACCCAAGATGGCAACTCCAGGAGTAGCTGGGTGCCATGGATCAGAAAACACCACATTTCTTGCTTCTACTGTAAATTCCACTGGCTGTAAGCCTCTGAACTTTCTAAGTATTCCTTTATATATAGTTCTGGGACCATCACCTGAACCTGTTTCATCTGGTATTCTGTGTTATTGCTGACAGAGGTCAGCACTGCTCTTCTCCCTCAAGCCATGGCATTTTTAATGACCTCATGTACATGCATAAGCTGAGTAGTAAATAAGGAACACTGAAGAAGAATCATTGCCTTTCAATTATGGAATTGGTGAAGAATATTTGATATACCATGGACTGTCAAAAGGACAAACCAATATGTCTTTGAAGAAGGACAGCCAGAATGTTCCTTAGTAATAAGGATGGCTAGTCTGCATCTTATGTACTTTGTATATCTTATCAAGAGAGACAAGAGAAGGATATTATGCATGGTAAAACAGAGGATTAGCAAAAAAGAGAAAGACTCTTAACAAAATGGATTGACACAGGGGCTTCAACAATGGGCTCAAACATACGAATAATTTTGAGGCTGGCATAGGACAGATATCTATGAAAGGAAACTAACTCAATATTACAAGCGTCTTTAAAGAATTAAATCCTACTAGGAAAATAAGGCAATATATGGGAGTGTGAAAAAGTGATAAAAATTTCAGTCACAAGATTAAAATATTTGCTTCACTTGGAGGAAATAAATATTTTATTTTCCTGAGCAACTGATTACTTGTAAGTGGCTGTGTTTTCTGTTTCTTCATTTTTCCAATTGAAGTCTAATTCACACCAGACAAAAATGGTGTTATTTGTGAAGAATTGTTAAAGCAAAGAAAGCTAAATAGATGGAGAAAAATTTTCACTATTGGATTTGAACAATGTATTCAAATGGGCAGGCACAGGCTTACTGGCTCATAAGTCACTCTGCACATATTTCATCTCTTCCTAATTAACTTAATTTTCTTCTTATAATTTCATTTAAAACTCATTCTATCAAAACTTTCTTAGAATTTGCCACATTCCGAATTTTAGACATCACATTATCAGGACATGTCACATAGTAGCAGTGTGACTTTGAATGTGATCCTCTTTACAATTCAGTTTGCTCTAACTTTGTGAAATGGGATACTACCTACTTCACAGGTTTCTATAAGGACTTGGTGACATATGGATGTAATAGAACTAGCACAGAGCTTGGCATGGAAATCTATGAGGACATGTATGCAACATAACATGTGTCAATCAATATAATCACTTAACTAATCGTATGTTTTCCAGGCTAATACATAGCTGTATTGCACCTGTTCAACACAGAGACAGAATTATACCATACCTAATTTGTACTTCCTTTTGTTTTTAATATCTTACAGTGAATTGAGTGAAGGTTTACAGGACAGACCATCAGCTTTACAATAAAAAATTCATACATACACACACACAGACACACACACACACAAAAGATATTAGAACGTACTGTGTGCTGGTAAATTTTAAACTTTGAGAAGCAAAAGTATTTGTTCAGTTTTAATTTGGAGAGCAGTGGATCTCTAATTGTAAATTAGGTTGAGAAACACCTGGGAGCATGTGAAAAGAGCAAATGCCCAGGTCTCTCTGGAGATTTTGAATCTGTGGGGCTAGGAGGAAGTCCAGACCATTTTTGAGATATTTGATTTTGAGCCTACAGGGGAAAATCTGAAAGGGAACTTTGTCTTATCAATTATGTCTTTAATCTAGATAAGCCTAAACTCTTCTTCAAAACAGTTTTCACCTTGCCGAGTGTACAATCTTCTGGAACATAGCAGGGTTTATCATCTTCCTGGAAAATCATTTTAGTTCTTATTAAATTGTGATTAACAAAATGGATCAGTTAATTGCAGATTTTAGGTTTTTTATGGAAAGAAGAGATCATTACAATTTCCAAGGATAACATAGTACTAGGAAGAATTGAAAAACAAAATGATTTTTTTTTTCTCCCAAGGAGCTATCAAAATGAAGAGAAATAGCTGTAATATCCATTAATAATAAGAACATGGAACATACAAAGTATGAATCTAGGGAAATTAGAAGTTGTCAAAATGATAAGGAATGCATAAACA
>NW_006408529.1:18086075-18086646 GCF_000296735.1 Chrysochloris asiatica | reverse complement strand
TGCAATCAAGGTGTATTGATAAGTACTGGCAATTGGAATGCAAAGATTGGAAACAAATAGGAAGGATCAGTAGTTGGAAAATAAGACCTTGGTAATAGAAATGATGCAGATCACATGACAGAATTATACAAGACTTATGATTTCTTTACTGCAAAGATCTTTTTAAACAACATAAAAGATGATTATATACATAGACCTCAACATGTGAACTACACAGAAATCAAACTGACTACATTTGTGAAAACAGTGAAAAAGCTCCATATCATCAGTTACAACAAGGCCAGGAGCAGATTGTGGACCAGACTATCAATTGTTCAGGCTGAAGCAGAAGAAAATAAATATAAGTCCACAAGAGCCAAAATATAACCTTTAATATATCCCACCTGAATTTAGAGATCATCTGAAGAACAGATTTGATGCATTAGACACTAAAGACTAAAGATCACAGGATTTATGAAATGACATCAAGAAAATCATAAAGGAAGAAAGCAAAAGATCATTAAGAAGATAAGGAGGAAAGAAAAGACCAAAATGGATGTCAGAGGAAACTTTGAAACTTTCTCTCCATCAT
>NW_006408529.1:18065212-18084680 GCF_000296735.1 Chrysochloris asiatica | reverse complement strand
GTATTTTCAATAACCTCATATGCATGTGAAAGTTGGACAGTGAATAAGGAAGATCATGGAAGAATTAATGCATTTGAGTTATGGTGTTGGAGGAGAATATTAAAAGTACAAAAGAACAAACCAATCTGTGTTAGAAGGAGTACAGTCAGAACATTCCTTAGAAGCCTGGATGGACAGACTTCATCTCTTATACTTGAGACATTTTATCAGGATGGATCAGTCCCTGGAGAAGGATATCATATTTCATAAAATGGAGGATCAGTAAAAAAGAGGAAGACTCATGAAGAGATGCTTTGGTGCAATGACAGCAGCAACTGTCTCAAGCATAGCAACAATTGTGAAGTTGGTGCAGGACTGGGCAAAGTCTTGTTCTGTTGTGCATAGAGCTGTTATGAATTGGTACCTACTTGATGGTACCTAACAGCAACAACAGGAACTATCAAAAATTGTTCAGAAAGATCTCCCCCCATTTCTCTTCTTTCTTTTTTTCCCTTTTGGTTCTAAGATATTTTTACCTCAAGTTCTATCAAAGTTAACAATAAGCACTGTCCTAATTCAATGTATGTATGGAATTCTGGTGAGCTATAGGATAAGCACTGAACTGCTTAGCTGCAAGGTTGGTAGTTCAAACCCATTAATTGCTCTTTGGAAACCCTCTATAGGGTCCCAGTGAATCAGAACCAACTCAATGGCACTTAACAACAACTGAAACAAATTCAATGTATTAATAAAAGTAGCTGTAAATCATGGCAGATTCTTTTACCAACATTCTTTGTGATACTCCTGGGTGATCCAATTTTATGAGTCATAAGGCTTTCCAGGAGAGTGCTGACAGTGGGATGGGGTTTCCTGATTCTGAATAACGTGCCCTTCACACAGTGTAGAATAGTCTGTAGCAGGTGGCATTTATTGATGTTTACTGCCTGTGTCAACCTCAGGAATTACCATCATCATTCCTACACACTCCTGCACGTCTGGAAGTTGGAGAGAATGCTTTCTAAAGTCCTTGCCACTTACAAATATTATCACTTTAATTTTTTGATTATTATCTCAGTGAGTAAAATGCATAAGATAATTAATATGGTCTTAACACATTTTTAAAAACATATATTTATTCCTAGCCTTGGTATAAGAAGTCATAATTTCACAGCAATATCCAGCTCTTTAAAAATAGACTTCAGAAAGTTTATAATTTCTTCCTATTTTGATATCATTATCTGTCTTACTGAGATCCCAGAAGAAAGAACATTGAGACAACCACCTGGGAATCTTGAGCCACAGGGGACATACTGCTGGAAAGTGCAAAAATTCTCTCATGGGCTCTCTGCCTGCCAGCTGCCCCACAATAATTTTCTTAAACAAGAATTTTTATATCCAGGTGATTCATATTGATGTCTCATTTTGCATACTAATTTTTAAAATCTTGTTTTGGTGATTAAGACTGTTTTAATGTTTTGGATGCTGTCAGAAATTAAGAATGAGTTTGTTAGTATATCAATAGACTCATTATAGTAGTTGGTAGAAATCATTATAGTAATTAACTTCCTAGAAATTTGATACATTTTTTACATTACTACTCCTTGTTCTAAAAAAACCAGCAATGTCTTGACTTTTCTAATTGTTTTTGCAGCGGTTATAGTAATAATGTTTATTAATGCCTGGCTCTCAGCAATATAATGATTTAGGCAAATATTGTTTTGTATAAATTTACCACTCTGTTTTCAGTATTCTATTAATTCATGCAACAAATATTTGTTCTCAATGTAAGATCAATAGTGCCCTTGTCAAGTTCAGTTTTGAAGGCATGTTGTTGTGGTTGTTAAGTACCGTTGAGTTGGTTCCAACCTATACAGCATTTCTAAGGAGCGATTGGTGAGCTTGAACCACTGACTTTGAGGTTTAAACTGACTTTGCAGTCCAGCACATTAACCCACAATGGCACACCAGGACAAACCAGCCTGAAATGGATTTGAAGGAAAATGGGATGAAAACAAATGAAGATAGTTTTGAGAGGCGTTGCTCCAAAAGCAATGACAAAAATGGAGTGAAGACAAGAGAAGATGCTGTTAATGGAATGTGTGCTGATGGGACAAACCAGTAGAGACTAAAGATGCAATGATGTAGAGACAGAAGGAACAATTTAGAGTGGTTCTTCAGTAGGGGAGAGGGACTAGTACTGAATAAGTAGAGAGCATTTTCCAGTATGGACAGCTCATTCATACTAACTCAATCGAAGGCAAGGTATTTGAGTATTGAAAGTGCCATGGGCTGTCAAAAGAACCAATAGATCTGTTTTGGAAGAAGTGCAGCCTCAGTGCTCCTTTGAGGCAAAGATGGCCAAACTTCGTCTCTCATACTTCGGACATATTGTCAGGAGGGAGCAGTTGCTGGAGAAGGATATCATATTTGGTAAGGTGGAGGGTCAGAGAAAAAGAGGAAAACCCCCAATGAGAATGATTGGCCAAGTGACAGCATCGATGGACTAAAGCGTGGCAATAGTAGTGATGTTGGCCCAAGATCAGGCAGTGCATAGAGTTGCTATGCATAAGGTCGCTATGGGTCAGTACTGACTCGACGACACCTAACAACAACAACATAGCCAGGTTGGAGTCCTGGTGTTGTTGTTGTTAAGTGCTGTCGAGTCGGTTCCAACCCGAGTCCTGGTGTAGCTGTAGGAAAAGCACTGGACTGCTACCCACAAGGTTGGCAGGTCAAACCCATCAGTTCTCTCCTTGAAAAACTTACATAGGTTTACTATGAGTCGTAACCGACTCGACAGCACGTAACAACAAAGAAATAGCCAGGTTAAGAACTCTGATGGCACAGTAGTTAAGCACTTGGCACCTAACTGAAAGTTTAGCAGTTTGAGCTCACTAGCTGCTCTGTGAGAGAAATACGTGGTAGTGTGTTTCTGTAAAGAAAATAGCCTATGGGATAGTTCTACTCTATCCAATAGAGTTAGTTACTGTAAGTAAAAACACACTTAGCATGCAAAGGATTTGGTACTTTTGTGTATTTGTATAGTCAGTTTTGAGTTGGTGTGTGCAAAGCAGGATTTATTTCTTTATTGTTTTTGTTTTTTCACTCAAATAACAAGTGTTATTGCAGAAAAAACTACTTAGTCTTTAACATGAAATTAAGACGGTTCATTCAGGGAAAAAAAAATATAAGAAGAGGCACATTTGAATGTAGGGAGACACCAACCTACATACATAAGAACCAATAACTTTAACTAAAGAACTTCTAAAAAAGACAGATATAGTCCAGGTAATGAAGAAATTGTAATAAATCATTGAATTGGTTAGCCTTTGGTTGAGGCCATACGGTAGATGGACTGGGAATGGGCATCTATTCAATAGTTGAGGACAGAGGTTGATTTCAGGGACTAATTACAGTGGTTTTCAGTCATAGTCACATATCCTTCCTTCATCAGAGATCCAGAAAAACATCCCTGGTTAATGTCAAATAGTTTTAACCAGATATCTCAGGGATTTGTGATAACCATTTGGTATCAGGGCTTCATTATCCAGAAACAGTTTGTTAAAACCTCCTTTAGATTGTCTGTGGAACTTTAGACAAGGTTGTCAAAAGGACTCTTTAAAAACAATTTTAATTACATCCTTGTGATAATGATATATTTCTTATGCCTACTTTACACAAAAGACACCTCCATTATTTCCTTTCTTAGAATGTACTTTTTTCACATCTTGAAAGTTCCCATGATTCCCATGAAATACTCCCAGGTTTCCATGGCTGCTCATAATTAAAGAGCCAAATGACAGGCACCTGCAAAAAATCTGAGTTGACTGTATTGAATAAAGCTAAAATAGCTTAGAGTTCTGGCAAGGCATGTAAAAACACAGGTTAAATTCAGCAAAAATGGACTTTAATTCAATTATTTATTTCTGGTCTAAAAGGCTTCATGAACTTCTCCCTTACTGAATTAAACTTCGGGGTTGGGGGGGCACATTCTGTGGGTAAAGTAGTTAATTAAAGAGCATAGGAACTCAGATATGAGTGCAAAATTGATAGATCATTCTAAGTATCATTATTGAGAAAAAGAACCTTAAATACCAGATAGAACCAGGCAACCTGCATATCTTCAATTCTCTCTTGTCTTGATGTCCTTCTCCAAGACTGGTCCCTCCTTATAATATGTCTGACGTATGAGAGAGGAAGTTTGGCCATCCTGGCCTCTAAGGAACATTCTGACTGAACTTCCAACACAGATTTGTTTGTTTTTCTTATAGCCCATGATACCTATAATATTCTTCTCCAACCCAAATGCATCAGTTCTTCTAAGGTCTTCTTTTTGTACAACTTGCATGTGCATATCAGGGTATTGAAAATACTACGGCATGGGTCAGGTGCACTTTAGCCCTCAAAATTACATCTTTGCTCATGATCACTTTAAAGATGTCTTGTGCAACAGATTTGCTCATCAAATTTTTCAGTATTGCAAGTCGAGGCTTGAATGTTTTCTTCATTTATTTTAGCTTGAGAAATTCTGAGTGTGTTCTCTATTGTTTTTCTATCTCCAGATTTTTGTACATTTCATTATAATACTTGGTTTTGTCTTCTTAAGCTATCCATTGAAGTTTTCTGTTCAGATCTTTTGCCTCCTCATTTCTTCTATTCACTTTATCTTCTCTATGCTCAAGAGCAAGTTTCAGAGTCTCTTCTGACATCCATTTTTGTCTTTTCTTTCTATCCTATCTTGTAAATAAACCTTTTGCTTTATTCATGTATGATATTCTTGATGCCATCCCACAACTCTGCTAGTCATTGGTCATTTACGTCTAATGCATCAAATCTGTTCTTGAGATGGTCTCTACATTCAGGTGGGATATATTCAAGGCCATATTTTGTCTATTTAATTTTCTTCAGCTTCAACTTGAATTTGCAATTGAGGAATTTGTGGTCAGTTCCACAGTCTGCTTCCATCCTTGTTTTAAATGATTATGCTAAGCTTTTCCATTGTTTTTTCTCACAGATATAGTCAATTTGATCCCATTGTATTCCATCTGGTGAGATCCATATTGATAGTGGTTTTTTATGCTTTTTAAGAATGGCATTTGCAAAGAATAAGTCATTCATCTTGCAAAACTCTACCATGGGTTCTACAGCACAATTTCTATCACCAAAGTCATAGTTTCCAATGACTGATCCTTCCTCTTTGTTTCCAGTTTCAGCATTTCAAGCATAAGTAATTATCAATGCATCTTGATTGCATGTTTGAACAATTTTAGAATGAAGAAATCCATAGAATTCTTCAATTTCATTATCACTGGCTTCAGTGGTTGGTGCATAAATTTGAACAATGGAATTAACTGGTGTCCTTTGTCAGTATATGGATGTTACCCTATCAAAGACAGTATTGTACTTCAAGACAAATCTTGAATGTCCTTTTTTATGATGAATGCTACAACCTTCCTCTTCAATTTGTCATTCCCAGTATAGTAAACCATATGATTGCCTGATTCAAATGGCCAATATCAGGTTATTTCAGCTCTCTAATGGCTAGAATATGAATCTTTATACATTCCATTTCATTTTTAACAACTTCCAATTTTCCTAGAATCATACTTTGTATATCCCATGTTCTAATTATTAATAGATGTTTGTAGCTCTTTCTTCTTAATTTAATTGTGTCCCATCAGCAAATGAAGATCCAGAAAGCTTTACTCCATTCTCATCATTATGGTCAATTTTACTTGAGAAGACAATTCTTTCCCAGTCACATTTTGAGTGCTTTTCAACTGGAGAGCTTCATTTGCCACCACTCGTGTTTGTTGTACTGTAGTGTGTTGTGTGATGATGGAAGTTATGCCACCAGTATCTGAAATATCAGCAAGGTCATTCATGGTGGACAGATATCAGAAGATGGTCCAGACAAAGACAGACTAGGGAAGAAAAAGACATGGGCAATTTCTGAATGTTTGCTTACTGAAAACCTTAGTAATAGCAAAGGAACATACCAAAGAATACATAGAAATATTTGTGACACAGTGGGGAAGCAACAAAATTGATATCTGTTAACCATAAAGAGATGTTTACCATATACAAAAATTGAACTTTAACCAAAATATTTTGGTATTTTCCCTTGTTTCTTGAAAGATGGCTCTAAAACCTTGGAATTTAACTTCAGGGAGGAAGGTAAACATGATTCAATCATGCCAAAGGTTTGTTGTTGTTGTTTTTAGGTACCATCTCCAAGTTAGTCTTGTCTGATAGTGATGCTAGGAACAGCAGAATGAATGAAACATTGTTGGGTCCTGTGCCAGCCTCACAATTAATGTTATGTTTGCACCCATTGCTGTTGTCATTGTCTCAGTCTACTTCCTTGAGGGTCTTCTTTTTCACTAACCTTCCACTTTATCATGATGTCCTTCTCTAGGGACTTGCCCCTCTTGATGACACGAGAGATAAGTCTCACCATCCTGGCTTCTAAGGAGCATTCTGGCTGTAATCCTTCCAAGACAGTTTTGTTTGTTCTTCTGACAGCCCATAGTACTTTGATTATTCTTTGCCAAAACCATAATTCAAATCCATCAATTTTCCTTATTTATTGTACAACTTTCACAAGCATATGGGGCAGTTGAAAATATCACGGCTGAGTCAGGCATACTCTAGTCCTCAAAGTGTTATCTTTGTTTTTTAATCCTTTATAGATGTCTTTTGCAGAAGATTTGCCTAATGTAATGCATCTGTTGATTTCTTGACTGGCGCTTCCATGAGCATTGATTGTGGATCCAATCAAAATGAAATCTTTAACAACCTCACTACTTTCTCTGTTTGTCATGTTATTATTGATCCAATTGTGAGGGTTTTTGTTTTCTTTACATTGAAGAGTTATTTATACCTATGGAAGGATACAGTATTTCAAATCCTCTTAGCTTCCAGCAAGCAAAGTTGTGTCATCTGCATATATCAGGTTTTTAATGACTCTTCCTCCTATTCTGATTCCACATTCTTCTTTATATAATCCAGCTTCTCGGATTATTTGTCCAGCATACAGATTTAATAAGTACTGAGAAGGAATATAACCCTGTCACATACTTTCCTGATTTTAAACCATTCAATGTCCCCTTGTTCTGTTCAAATGACTGCTTTTTGATACAGGTTCCTCAAGTTGTTGTGTTGATTCCGACCAATAGCGACTCTGCATAGGGTTTCCAAGGAGCAGATGGTGAACTTGAACCACCGACCTTGCAGTCCAAATGACTTTGCATTCTGATGCATTAGCCCGCAGCCCCACAACAGGTTCCTATGTTGTTGTTGATGTTGTTAAGTGCCGTCGAGTCGGTTCCAACCCATAGAGACCCTGTACAAGCTTTCCGAGGCTGTAAATCTTCACAGGATCAGAAAGCCTCATCTTTCTCCCATGGAGCTGCTGGTAGTTTCAAACTGCTGATCTTGAGGTTAGCAGACTGACTCGTAACCACTACGCTACCAGAGCTCCTTCAGGTTCCTCATGAGCATAATTAAGTTAGCTAATGGTTGTTTTTCTACTCTGTTTTCCATCCATTTATCCTTAAAAACTCTTTGTAATTAGTCTAAAAAGGTGCCTTCATCTTCTTTTTGAACAGAGAAATCTCTCCACATACCTGCAGATTAACTGCTCAAATAAACACTGTACACTTCAATTCTTTTGTGCTTCAATTATGTTGACATCTTATTAAACAGCTAACCACCTGCTCCTCTTTGATAATGTCTCACAGAATATATGCCAATATAGTTGCTATATATTAAGAAGACATAGAAAGTTCAAAAATGACAATTGAAATATAATTAAAGAGATGATCCCATGAGTTTCAAGGGTCAGGGTGGTGAGGATTCTGCCATCTGGAGGAGGCTTAGAAAGGATGTAACCAGAGGTTATAAATGACCAAATACACACTGATAATAACTTTTAAATTTGAATGGTTACATAGAAATGACTTATCATTTATGAGGAAGAATATTCCTAGTGGAGTTTTAACCATAATCTATTTTCTATTGCACTCTGTAGAAGTCAATATGGCTCAGGAATAGGCAGCTGAATGTACCTTTGCTAGTTTCTACACTCAGTGCTTTCGGAGTTTTGGAAACATTGAATTCAAATTCTAGATTGAGTTCTTGGAACACCTCCTTAGTCTCCAAATCACTCTACCTCTGCCCTGTTTATTGTCGTTGTTGTTATGTGCCGTGGAGTTGGTTCTGACTCATAGCGACCCTGTATAGGGTTCCCAAAGCTGTAAATCTTCACAGGATCAGAAAGCCTCATCTTTCTCCCGCAGAAGAGCTGGTAGTTTCGAGCTGCTAACCGTGAGATCAGCAGACTGATTCATAACTACTATATTACCAGAGTTCCTTCTGCCCTGCTTAGGAAAAGCTTAATTTCCATTATCACTATAGGAAACCAACAAATCAAGAAGCTCATTCATGGAGTACAATGGATTCTAATATTAAGTCACACATTCATTTATCATTCATTCTTTAAACAAATATTAAGTGGCACTGAAGGATGAACAAACATATGAATGAATTAAGGAACAGAGCTTTTAATTCTTATGAAATCCAGATTTTTCTGGACCATTGGGTTTGAAATGACTTTCCCCAACACTATTATCCTGAGGTATATTTGAACCTTTACTGAACTGCCCTCAAAGTCATCTCTAAGTCAAAGAAAAATCTACTTTAATTGTAAAGAGTGCTTGCCTTGAGCATTGTGCTCTTTTAAAGGATTATCTGTTTGTAGTCAGTTTGGGCAGAAGCCATTCCAAAGGTCAAGATAGAAGCCCTCTTTTAAGGTCAATCAGTAATTATTTGAATTCTACTTCAAGAAAATGTCTGAAATCTGACATGCCTATAACTTATTTTTTAATCTATTTTGATCATGCTTATATGGCAATGTGTGATTAACAGTGATAAACACGAGTATAAATATCTTTGGAGTCCTTGTATGGTTAATGTGCTGGACTTCAAAGTCAGTTTGAACCACAAGGTTGGTGATTCAGGCTCACCAGCTGCTCCTTGGAAACTCTATACAGGGTCATTATGGGTCAGAACTGACTGGAAGGCACTTAACAATGTAAATATCTATAAAAGGAAGTTTTTCTTCTGTAGAATATTTTAAACTCTTTACTCAGAAATGTTGCCCAAATTTTGAAAACATATATTTGTTGTTGTTGTTAGGTGCCATCAAGTTGGAACTGACTCATAGCGATCCCATGTGCAGCACAACGAAACAATGTCCAATCCTGGGCCAACCTCACTACTGCTGCCACACTTAATGTCCATCAATGCTGCCACCTGGCTGATCCATCTTGTTGGGGGTCTTCCTCTTTTTCTCTGACCCTCAATCTTACCAAACATGATATCATTCTCCAGCGACTGTTCCCTCCTGAAAAATATGTATAAAGTATGAGAAACGAAGTTTGACCATCTTGGCCTCTAAGGAGCACTCTGGCTGCACTTCTTCCAAAACAGATCTATTGGTTCTTTTGGCAGCCCATGGCACTTTCAATATTCTCCTCCAACACCACAATGAAATGCATCAATTCTTCTATGGTCTTCCTTATTCACTGTCCAGCTTTCACATCCATATGAGGTTATTGAAAATACCATGGCTTGGGTCAGACGCACCTTAGTCCTCAAGCTGACATCTTTGCTCTTCAACACTTTAAAAAGTTCCTGTGCAGCAGATTTGCCCAGTGCAATATGGCGTCTGATCTCTTGACTGCTGCTTCTGTGAATGTTGATAGTTGATCCAAGAAGAATGAAGTCCTTGACAACTTCAATCTTTTCTCCATTGATAAGAATGTTGTTTATTGGTCCAGTGGTGAGGATTTTTGTTTTCTTGACATTGAGATGCAACCCACACTGAAGGCTGTGCTCTTTGATCTTCATCAGTAAATGTTTTATGTCCTTCTCACTTTCAGAAAGCAAGGCTGTATCATCTGAATATCACAGGTTGTTAATGAGTCTTCCTCTAATCCTGATGCCACATTTTTTTTCATAGAACCCAGCTTCTCAGATTATTTGCTCAACATACAGTTTGAATAAGTATGGTGAAAGAATACAACCTTGTCGCACACCTTTCTTAATTTTAAAACAGTCAGTGTTCCCATGCTCTGTTTGAACAACTGCTTCTTGGTCCATGTACAGATTCCTCATGAGTACAATTAAGTGTTCTGGAATACTCATACTTTGCAATGTTGTCCATAGCTTGTCATGATCCATGCAATCAAAAGCCTTTGCGTAGTCAATAAAGCACAGGTAAACATCCTTCTGATATTCTCGCTTTCAGCCAAGATCCATTGGACATCAGCAATTATATCTCTCATTCCATGGCCTCTTCTGAATCCAGCTTGAACCTCTGGAAGTTCTCTGTCAATGTATGATTGTAGCCGTCTTGATTATATCCCCCAAAACATATGTTAGATAAGTTTTAATCAATTTATATTGGTGGCTTAATATTATTTTTATTTAAAATGAATGAATGCTCGAATGTTTTTTGCCTTTCTTGAGAGCCATGATCAGGAAAGCTACCACTGCTGCTGTAATAAACTCTTGAATTATATTACCTCTTCTGGGACTCACACTGGCAAAATGGATTCATATGTTTTTACCATATGACTCAGTTTCAAATCAGGCTCTTTAAAGCCATCTGTCTGGTAGACCTTCAGACACATACAAACTTTAGACTCTGAACTCAAGTGTCTGAGCAACACAATTCATTGTCTACTTTTAAAGAAAGATCCAAGATCTTGTTTTTAATAAAGACCATTATTCAACAACTGGAAAAAATAATTGAAAAATTCTTGCAGCCACTCCTCAGAAACCCCGCACAAGGTCACTATGAGTTGGCAGTCACTCAACAGCACTTAACAACAATAATCAACTACTAAAAATCTATCCAAAAATCTATTTTATGAAAATGAATGCATGAATGTATGAACTGATAATGATGTATCTTAGACCAGAAATAACAATGGTATAATCAATGGGATAAATCTGTGAAAGAGATTTTGTGAGTGGCTGCTGATTTTTTGCAACATTATAATATTAGGAGATATCACTCATCCAAACTATAGAGTTCCTGAATGATAGCATAAGGACAAATCTATAGGGCCCAGTTTTTTTTCCAGTAATTGATTACCAAACACAACTACAAATCCATGAACAACAGAAGACAAGCTAAACTAGGGCCTCCTAAAAATCAAATACTTATGCTTATCAGAAACTTTATCAAAAGAGTAAAAAGAGAAACTATAGATTGGGGAAAATCTTTGGGAATGCTATAGAAGAGAGTCAAAAGTTTTTAGAATATTTTCATTATCTTTTAACTTCATTTTAAATGAATTTTTTAAGCCCCCTCATATATCTGATAAAGGCCTAATCTCTAAAGTAAATAGAAAACTTTAGCAACCAAACAATAAAAATGTGATCAAAATATAATGAAAAATGGGAAGGATTTAAACAGACACTTCACAAAAGAGAACATTCAATCAGCCAAAGACACCTGAAAAGATGCTAATGATCATTAGTCATTAGAGGAATGAAGATCAAAACTAAAATGACATACAATTTCAGTTCTGTGAAAATGACATTGATCTAAAAACCAGAAAACTACAAATGCTAGACAGGTATTGGGGCTGTTGGATCACTGCCCCACTGCTGGAGGGATTGTAAATTGCTTCAGTAATATGGAATATAGTATGGTCCTTCTTCAAAAACACTAGAAGTATAATTATCTTATGATGTAATTATCTAGCTCCTGGATATATATCATAGAGCAGTGACATGAATAAACATACACATTCACCTGTGTTCATTACAGCATTATTCACAAAAATAAAAAGGTGGAAACAAGCTAACTGCCCATCAACATATAAATGGATAAACAAACTGTGGTACACATACACACCATGGAATACTATGTAGCTATAATGAATAATTATGAGTTCTCAAAATATGTTATAACATGGATTCATCTGGAGAACATTGTGCTGAGGAAGTAAGGACAAATACAGAAGTATCTCAATGTGATAAAAAGACAAAAATAGGCATACATACAAGTAGTAAAATTTTCTGGTGGTGGAGGATAAAGGAGAGGAATCACTCTAGATAGCAGGCAAGATTTAGTTTGGGTGATGTATGAGGCAACACTAATAATGGTGAAGTAAGTACAATGTGTTCAAGGTAAAAGATGACACAAGAATAAGGGATGATTCAATGGACCAATGGAGCAGGTGAACATCCATCACCATGGCTGCGAGACCAGAAGACTTAGATGGTGCACAACTACCACTATCAACTGTTCTGAAAGGGATTGTATTATAGGATTTCAGGTGGAGTGGAAGGAAATGTGGAAGATAACAACAACAACAAAAAAGTCTGGGTGTGCTGGTCACTAGATTATGGCTCTCAACCATCCTTCAGGTCTGGAATAGAATTCGCCCTTGTAGCCCAATTTTCAGCTATGCAGTAGAGGTACATGGGAAGACAATAACACTTAGTGCAGTATACTCATCATGGAATGGTCAATCATTCAAAACCAAAAGGGCAACAGTTTCCTAAGGACAAAGTTGAGAAGGCATGGGAAGGATGGTGGAATGGAAACAGGAATCACAGGGAGGAGGCAGGATAACTGTTATTGCATGGAGGAGATTGCAATCATTGTGATGAAACAAAGTGTAGGATTTGTAGAAGTAAAACTGATGACTTTGCAGTCCAGCCCATTAATCCACAGTGCCACCTTAGTGAGAGGAAATGGACTGGTATTGCATATTTTGCATTAATCATAGTGTTTACTATGCTAGGAATCACAAAATCTAGAGTAATGGTGCTATATTCATCATCAAAAATAGCATTTCAAATCAATCTTGAAGTACTATGCTGTCTGTGATAGGATAATATCCATACACCTACAAGGAAGACCTGCTGAGCAAATAATACAAGAAGCTGGGTTCTACAAAGAAAAACGTGGCATCAGGATTGGAGGAAGACTCATTAACAACCTGCGATATGCAGATGATACAACCTTGCTTGCTGAAAGTGAAGAGGACTTGAAACATTTACTTATGAAGATTAAGGAGCACAGTCTTCGATATGGATTACATCTCAATGTCAAGAAAACAAAAATCCTCACCACTGGACCAATAAACAACATTCTTATCAATGGAGAAAAGATTGAAGTTGTCAAGGACTTCATTCTTCTTGGATCAACTATCAACACTCGTGGAAGTAGCAGTCAGGAGATCAGATGACGTATTGCACTGGGCAAATCTGCTGCACAGGAACTTTTTAAAGTATTGAAGAGCAGAGATGTCAGCTTGAGGAGTAAGGTGCGCCTGACCCAGGCCATTGTGTTTTCAATAGCCTCATATGGATGCGAAAGCTGGACAGTGAATAAGGAAGATCGTAGAAGAATTGATGCCTTTGAGTTGTGGTGTTGGAGGAGAATACTGAAAGTGCCATGGACTGCCAAAAGAACCAATAGATCTGTTTTGGAAGAAGTGCAGCCAGAGTGCTCCTTGGAGGCCAGGATGGCTAAACTTCGTTTCTCATACTTTGGACATATTGTCTGGAGGAAACAATCGTTGGAGAAGGATGTCATGCTGGGTAAGGTGGAGGGTCAGAGACAAAGAGGAAGACCTCTAACGAGATGGATTGGCCAGGTAGCATCATTGATGGACTCAAGTGTGGCAGCGGTAGTGAGGTTGGTCCAGGATCGGACATTGTTTCATTCTGCTGTGCATGGGGTTGTTATGAGTCGGTTCCTACTCGATGGCACCTGACAACAACAACAAGGAAGACCACTTAGTATCACTATTATTCAAATTTGTATACCAACCACTAAAGCCAATAATGATGATATTGAAGAATTCTATCAATATCATCAGTCTGAAATTTATCAAACATGCAATCACAATGCATTGTTAATTACTGGTGATTGGAATGTGAAAAGTGGAAGCAAAGAGGAAGAATCAGTAGCTGGAAAATGTGGCCTTGGTGATAGAAATGATGCTGTAGATGGCATGATACAATTTTGAAAGACCAAAGACTTATTCACTGAAAATGCATATTTTAAAACAATATAAAAGCCACTATACACCGGGGCCTAACTAAACATAATATGCAGGAATAAAATTGACTACATCTGTGGGAAAATGCTGTTAAAAGCAAGCTCAGGTTGAAGCTGAAGAAAATTAAAACAACCTCATTAGATCTAAAAGATGACTTTGAATACATTCCAGTTGAATTTAGAGACCATCTAAAGAACAGATAATAATGACAGAGGATCATAAATGTTGTGGATGACATCAAGAGTATCACACAGGAAGAAGCAAAAGGTCATTAAAAAGACAGAAAAGGAAGAAAACATCAAGATGAATGTTAGAAGGACCTCTGAAACTTGCTCTTGAGCATACAGAAACAAAAGCCACTAGAAAAAATGAGGAAGTCAAACGCTAAACAGAAAATTTCAAAGGGCAGTTTGAGAATACAAAGTCAAGTATTATAATGAAATATGCTAAGACCTGGAATTAGAAAACTAAAAGGTTTTCTCTAGCTAAAAGGACTGAAGAAAATAATTTCAGCCTTGACTTTCATTATTGAAGTGCAAAATTTTCAGTGAAGCAGAAAGCATCAAAAGAAGATGTATGGAATATTCTGTCACTTATCCAAAATGAATGATTGATGTTCAACCATTTCAATAGGTAGCGTATGATCAAGAAGTGAGGGTACTGAAGGAAGAAGTCCAAAAAGCATTGAAGGCATTGACATAAAACGAGGCTCCATGCATTGATAGAATATAAATGGAAATATTTCAACAAAATGATGAAGCACTGGAGACACTCATTCATCTATGTCAAGAAATTTGAAGGCAGCTACCTGGCCAACTGATTGGAAGAGACCACATTTGTTCCCATTCCAAAGAGAGATGGCCCAATGGAATGCAGAAATCATTCAACAGTATCACTGATATCACATGCAAGTAAAATGTTATTGAAGATAACTCAAAATCAGTTACAACAGTACATAGACTGCCAGAAATTCAACCAAGATTCAGAAGAGTGCAAGGGACAATAGACATCAGATGTAGCTTAGCTCAAAGCAGAAAATACCAGAGAAATGTTACTTGTGTTTTGTTGACTATACAAAGGCTTTTGATTTTGGTGACCACAAAAAACTATGGATAACATTTCAAAAAATGAATATTCCAGAACACTGAATTGTGCACATGAGGAACCTGTAAATAGACCAAGAGGCAGTTGTTAGAACAGAACAAGGGGATACTGAATGGTTTAAAATTAGGAAATGTGTGTGCCATGATTGTATTATTTCACCATACTTACTCCATCTATATGGTGTATGAATAGTCAGAGAAATTGGATTATAGGAAGAAGAACATGACATCAGAATTGGAGGAAGATTTATTAACAACCTGCAATATTCAGATTGGAGGAAAACCTGAGATATGCAGATGATACTAAAGGATTAAGGTGTGCCTGACTCAAGCCACGGTATTTTCAATAACCTTATATGTATGTGAACCTTATATGCTTGTGAAAGTTATGTTTTGATGCTTTTCAGTCATGGTGTTGAAGGAGAATATTAAAATTATCGTGGACTGCCAAAAGAACAAACAACATGGAAGAAGTACAGCCAGAGTACTCCTTGGAAACCAGGATGGCCACACTTCGTCTCTCACAATTCATGCATATTATCAGGAGGGATCAGTCCCTGGAGAAAGATATCATGTTTGGTAAAGTGGAGGGTAGAGAAAAAGAGGAAGACTCTCGATGAGATGAATTGGCACAGTGGCAGCAGCAATGGGCTCACACATAACTATGATTGCGAGGTTGGCACAGGACTGGACAGTGTTACTTTCTGTTGTCCATAGATAGGGTCACTATGAGTTAGTACTGACGTTATGGCTGTCAGCAACAACAACAGTATGCCAATGATACAACCTTGCTTTCTGGAAATGAAAAGGACTTCAAATACTGATGGAGATCAAGACTAGAGCCTTCAGTACGGATTCCACCTCAATGTAAAGTAAACAAAGATCATCACCACTGGACCAATCAATATCATGATACATGGAAAAAAGATTAAAGTTGTCTAGATTTAAAAAGATTAAAGTTGTTTAGATTCACAATCAACACTCATGGAAGCAGTGGCGATGAAATCAAATGACATATTGCATTACATACATATGCTTCAAAAGACCTCTTTAAAGTGTTCAAGAGCAAAATCATTTTGAGACCTAAGATGCACCTGACCAAAGGCATGGTATTTTTAGTAATCTAGTATGCATATTTGGGTGGTGAATAGGAAGATCGTAGAATAATCCATGTATTTGAATTACAGTATTTGCGAAGAATATTAAAGATACCATGGACTGTCATAATAACAGACAAATCTGTGTTGGAAGAAGTAAAGAGCCACAGTTCTCTTTAGATGCCAGATGGTGAAACTTGCCTCTTATCTTAAGGAAATGTTATTAGGAGGGACCAGTCTCTGGGGAATGACAGTTAAGATGGAGGGTCAGCACAAAAGAGGAAAACCTTTAAGGAGATGGTTCAAACCATAACAATTCAAACCAAATAACTGCTCCTTAGAAACCTGATACAAAGTCTCTGTGAGTCAGAACTAATGGCATTTAGTAACAACAACATAACTCAACAGTTTTTAAGTACAGTGTTACTGTGTCCTGTATGTAAATGTTTTCCCTAGTTCTTTTTTTTTTTAACTTTTTCTTGAGATTAGGGTGAAAGTTTAAATTGAAAATCAGTGTTAAATTCATCAAGTCATACACATTTTGCTTCATGACATTGTTTGCATTCACAAAATACAAAGCACTCACCTAATTCTTCCCCAAATGTTCTGTTTCCATTGAGTCTTCTTTCATAGTCCACCTGTTTTCAGAACTTTTTTTCTGTGCAAATACTTCCCTTTCAGGTGATAAATTCTAAGGAGTGCATATTTCCCTGGAATTATTGCTTATGTTTTTGTTGTTGTTGTTGTTAAGTGCCGTCGAGTCAGTTCCTACCCATAGCGACCCTGTATAGGGTTTCCGACAAGTGACTGGTGAGCTTGAACCACGGACCTTGCATTTCAAACGGCTTTTCAGTCTGGCGCATCAACCCACAGCGCCACTTGTTGGTTGGAGGGATTAAATTGGTTCCGATTTATAGTAATCTTATGCACAAAAGAATGAAACACTGCCTGGTCCTGAGCCATCCTCACAATGGTTGGTAAGCTTGAGTTCATTCCTGCTGCCCCTGTGCCAATCCATCTTCATGGGGAACTTCCTGTTTTTTGCTGACCCTCCTCTTTTCCAAGCATGATGTCCTTCTCCAGGAACTGGTCCCTCCTGATAATATATCCGAAATATGAGAGATGAAATCTTGCCATTCTGGCTTCTAAAGAGCATTTTGACTGTACTTCTTCCAACACAGATTTGTTTGTGCTTTTCAGTCCATGGCACTTTAACAAAATTATTTTCCAATATCATACTTCAAATGTATCAACTCTTCTTCTGTCTTCCCTATTCATTGTTCAACTTTCACAAACACATGAAGCTATTGAAAATATCATGGCTTGGGCCAGATGCATCTTAGTCCTCAAAGTGACACATTCGCTCTTGTACACTTTAAAGTGGTCTTTTTCAGCAGATAAGCATAATGCAATACATTATTTGATTTCTTGACATGAGTGTTAATAGTGCAACCAAGTAAAATAAAATGTTTGATAACTTCAATATTTTCTCTGTTTATCATGATGTCATTTATTGGACCATTGGTGAGGATTTTTATTTTCTTTAAATTGAGGTGAAACTCATATTGAAGGTTGTGGTCTTTGAATTTTATCAATAAATATTTTAAATCCTCTTCTCTTTCAGCAAGTAATTTTCCCTGATGTTTGGTGGTAAGTATTGTATGCTCAGGGTCTCTCCTTGATGAACCATGGGGTTGTTCTGGGTTGTTGTTGGCATCAATAACATTCTATGGAGATTGGGGCAGAACATCTTCATATCTGTTGTGAAGGAATGCTACCCACGTGGATAGGTAGGCCCACTGTATGTGTTCAAATTGACAGCTCAATTTATGATGGATATAAAAAGGTTTCAGTGTAAGTGCAGAGGACTCACAGGAACTGTTTGGGTGTGATATGTGTGATATTGCAGCCAGAAAGGTACTGAATGAGGACACTAGGGTTTCCTGTGTGCTTGTGGTAACCAGAGGGGTGGTAGAAGCACATACTGCTGCTCAACAGTTGGGTGGAATGGTATGAGTCTCCAGTGACAGGTCTGATGTACGGAAGTACGAATCACTCAGTAGAACTGTGGGGGAGTCCACTGCTGGTCACCAGGAGTACAGTGTAGATGAGGGGAGGAGAATGTTCCCCAAGTCTTTTATGGAATAATCTCCACAAAGTGTAGCCAGTAATTAAGACCTGGCTTGACTTGTGAAGAATAGGATGATAGTCTAGAGTACAGTTAGGTGGGGGTCTCTAGACACATTCCAAGGATCCTTCACCCCACCAACACCATCTTTTCAAACAATTGGGAACTGATGATTTATTCTTTCCCTATTTTCTGGCTCCTTCCCTTCTCTATGGTTGCTTGGCTCAATAGGGATTTTGCTTACCCCTCTGTACTTTTCCTTTTTAGGTCTAGTTCATGTCTGCTTACTTTGCTTTGCTCTGGATTTGTCTTCTCAGTATTTATAGCTCCTACTGGGGATTGTTTTCTTGTGCTCCTCATTCAGGTATGTTGCTCACTTTGTGTCAGGATGGCCACATTGTGTCAGACTGTATGATAGGGCACCTACAATCTCTAAGTCTCTTTATTCACTGTTCTTATTCAGTTTATCTTTCCCTTTGTATTTGGATTGATTCTTTATCCTTCCGTTTGCTGTTATGTGTTCCCAGATTGACATCTATACCTGTTTCCCTTGTTTTTTGTTTTCAGTTATTCCCTGTTAAGCCATGTGATAGTGTGTGTGTTACTAAGCTGCCATCTTGTGACATTTTCACACATTGTGTTTCATAGGAACCTATGGCTCTTAAGAACTCCTGGTATGGCATTATAGGATCAGCACTAGACTGGGAGCCACAGGGCTGGAAATTCAAACCCACCAGCACTCCTCAGACCTGTATAAGGTCACTATGAGTCAGAAATGACTTAATGGCACTTAACAACATGGCTCTTAAAAGTTTATCAACATAAAAAAGTCTCTCATCTTATTTGGGAAGGTCACCCAGAGTAACATTTAAAACCCAACCGTGGTGGAACAATATACACTTGTCTGGGGATATTCATCAGCTACATGCTCAAATTTATGATATAAGTAATTCTCAAAGTGAACACTGAGTAGCTACTAATTTGCTACCCTTGCTAGAGAGTAAGATCCCCTAAGAACTTGATTGAACCTCAGCATAGTGATCCTGCTTGGTCACCTTAGAGCAGGTG
>NW_006408529.1:18063609-18064672 GCF_000296735.1 Chrysochloris asiatica | reverse complement strand
AAAAAAAAAAGCTAAAGAGGATAGAGAGAAACACTGTAAACTGATGATATATGGAGGGGATAATAATCAATGTATTGAAACAAGCTATATGAGTGGTTGAATGTGAAGCTGATGATGTGCCCTGTAAACTGTAAACTTTCACTCAATGCAAAATAAAAACATTTAATTAAAAAAACAAAAACAAAAACAAAAAAACCCAACCATTCCATCTTGCTGTAGGTTAAGCACTAGAACACATGGTCAATTTGAACCATAAAGTGGCTGTTCAAACCCACCAGCTGCTCCTCAGAAACACTATACAGAGTTGTTGTGAATTGAAACCGACTCAATGTCACTTAACAACAAAATTTTGAGGTCCCAGGAAAGAAATGTCCTTTGTAATTAAGTATTTATGGCAAAAGACAGATTCCCACAGCACTGGGGCATTCGCAGAGAAGAAATAAAGAAAAACTTAGTGCTAGAGAGGAAATCTAGAGCCCTCCACATACAGAACTATATGTAATCTTCTCAGCCCTAGGACAGTACAAGCCTACAAAAGTATAGATTATAAATTTACTCTAAGATACCTATGGTATGAGGATGAAGGGAATCACTACAAAGAAGCTGAATCCCATTTAAATGTTTTCTAGGTTTGTATTGTAGTACGTTTCAAACATACAGAAAAGTTGAAAATATAGCCAATCAAATGAACATATATAACATTGTCTAGATTCTGCAACTATTATCATAGTCTTTTTGCTTTCAGTTCATGAACATAGAATACCTTTCCACTTACTTAGATAATTTTTTTTAACAGTTTTTTAAAGTTTCAGTGCATAGCTTGTATACGTCTTTGGTTAAATGTATTTTTTTCCCCTTTTTTATTGCATTAAAATAAATACAACATAACAAAAAAAATCTTTCAATCTGATATTTTTTCAATGTACAATCAGGGACACTGATATATTAATCATATTCTACAACCACACCTTCAGATGATCTCTAAATTCAGGAGGGATAAATTCAAGATCATATTTTGGCTCTCGTAGATTTGTTTTCATTTTCTTCAGCTTTAATTTGAATT
>NW_006408529.1:18058937-18061250 GCF_000296735.1 Chrysochloris asiatica | reverse complement strand
AGATGGATCAGCCAGGTGGCATCATTGATGGACTCAAGTGTGGCAGTGGTAGTGAGGTTGGGCCACGATCGGACATTGTTTCATTCTGCTGTGCATGGGATCGCTATGAGTTGGTTCCAACTCGATGGCACCTGACAACAACAACAACAACAACAACACAACCACAACAACTTTGTTTAGAACTTATTAGAAATGGAATTGTTTTCTTAGCAGTGTTCATTGCTAGCATATAAAATGCAACTTATATTTGTATATTCATTTTGTATCCTGAAATTTTGCTGAAATCATGTATTAGCTATAATTTTTTTGTAGATTCTTTAGTTTTATATATACATGATAATGCCATCTAAAAATAAAGATACTTTGACTTCTTCATTTCCAATATGAATGCCTTTTATTTTCTTTTTCTTGCTTAAATTTCTTAGTTAGAATCTCTAGTAAAATGTAGACTAGAAGCAGTGATTGTGGACAAACTTGCTCTCCTCCTTATCTCAGTTGGAAAGCTTTCACTCTTTCACCATTAAGCATGATGTTAATTGTTGGTTTTCATAGATATGTTTTATCAGGACTATTAGGAGTACTATGCTACCTCACTTCTTTCATAAACAAAAAGTTGTAAAATAATGGAATGATTCAAATGGAAAAATATGAGTAAAAGAGAGAGTTCACTGCATGAAGATTTTGTCTCTATACCTTTGCTGACACTTTCATTGACATTCTTAAACATGCTCTAAATATATAATTTTATTGTGTGTGGAGGACTATTTATATAGTAGAACAGCTCCATCTAATGACCAGACTGGAAGCTATGCAAAGGCAAGCAATCATGTATGAACTTTTCTTCGTGGTCCAGTGATGAATGAGATACAATTTCTACCCATAGGTGCTTATAATCCAGCTGCAGACAGAAAAATCAAAAGACATGTAACTATTAGAATAGTGCATGGAAACATAAAATTATAAATGTAATGCTGGTATTTTTGAACTCTTCCATAAATTTTCTAACTAATTAGTTTATAGATATACTGTTCCCTGGGAATATTACAAGCAGAACTGACTTGTTTTTCTCCTTTTTAACCACATTCATAATTTATTACAACTTAATAATAGAAAGAAATTATTTGCCAGAAAATTACAGATAGGTTCATGAAGTACACTTCACTCGCATAGATTGCATATTGTTACAGATAATTTTCCTTTAATTTCCCTCAGGTCCTATTCTTCTCTGGGTTTGTTATAAATTCTCTCCAGAAGTTTAGGACACAATGAAATGTTTGTACTTGCTTTTTTGAGAAAGGTAGGGTATAACTTCCAATATGGGTCATGTTATGTGTCAAAGTTTCTTATTTATTAAAATTATTTCCAAGTTTTCTTATTCCTTAGCCTCTCCGGATTTTGCTTGAAAACATGGGAAGAAAAAAAATCTTGCTGAGTACAAAAGTGCCAATTTCTAGACTTGACTAGTATTTCCCACAATGGCACATCTAAAGAATTCTACTATATACTCTGGGTTATGGGCATGGAACTAGGTCATCAGACCAGCTATGGGGAAAGAGAACTCATGAAGGTTTGGAAAAACATAAAATGCTGTCTGCCTTCTCAACTGTATAAATCTGGAACAAATGAGTTAAAAATGAGCAAGCTGCAGGACTACAATCTGAAACTTTGAGTTAAAGTTTTCAAATGAAATGTGTGTACATGATCATTATCTCTTTCAGATTAGTATGGGGAATTGTTCAGCTTTCTAAGAAATATTGATTCTGGATGAAGGAGAAGAAGATGTTCAAGATTCAAAAGGTAATAAGCAGGAATCAGGCTCCTTTAAAATATAGGAAAAAGAATTACTGATTGATATACATGATAAAACTTCGTCTGTCATATTTTGGACATATTGTAAGGAGGGAGCAGTCGCTGGAGAAGGATATCATGTTTGGTAAGGTGGAGGGTCAGAGAAAAAGAGGAAGATCCCCAACGAGATGGATTGGCCAAGTGGCAGCATCGATGGAATCAAGCGTGGCAACAGTAGTGAGGTTGTCCCAGGATCGGGCAGTGTTTCATTCTGCTGTGTATAAGGTCTATATGGGTCGGTACCAACTCGATGGCACCTAACAACAACAACAACAATCCATGATAAACCCTATTATTCCAAGAAATTCAATTTCACTTTTCTAATAGTTAAATTTCAGCCCTTGAGCATAAAACTCCAAAGCTTTGACTCCATCACACTGCTGCCTTCTAACAGGATCTATGATAAGCTTGGAGTCCTGGTTAACAGTTAACAGAATTTACATTATTCCTTTTTTTTTTTTTTTT
>NW_006408529.1:18042957-18058837 GCF_000296735.1 Chrysochloris asiatica | reverse complement strand
TAAAAATATTTAAATGTCCAGAGGGCACATTTTGCAACCTAGCCTTCTGCCTGCAGGCAAACAGTCTTTCTCAGTCCATGGGCCTGTAGTCCTTAGCTGTTCTATTTCTTTATGCCATTGCCTTTGCCACCACTTCTGCTGTCACTGCTTTTTGGGTTAGAATCCCACACTCCATGCATGCTCTTCCTTCTCAATGGCCGTAGGTCCTCTGTTCCTAAAATGAAAGATGAACTACTCTACCTCTTGTAGTTACACCTCTTCTACATTTACAGTTGTGACAATTACCATTAGTCCTGATAACAATTACTCACAATTGGATCATAAACTCCTATCCCCATCCTTCCTTATCACTTTTCACCAGACCCATCTCAAAAAATTGAAAACTATTCAGTGGGGATTCCTCCTTACTCCCTTCATTGTGAAACTAAACACACTCATGAAATCTTGTAAGCGAGACACTTTGTGCCTTTATAGGCCCCCGTTTTTGATAGCCAATGTCTAAGTTGTTCATCCCTATCAATCCAGTTTACTGAGGAGGCAAGCTTGATTCTTGATATGAAGAATCTTTCCCTTTTGGTTGCAATATTGAGTAACTACATCCATAAGCAAAGGTCCAATTCATCAAATTATAGCAATTTATGCTTGCTCCCTGTATCAAACTGGTTTATCTCCATCTGGTTGAGTTCTAGTCAGCAAGCCATCCATGCTAGGTCAAATGGTTACTATCTGAAAGTTTAGGAGTCCTCGTATGCCTCCTCCCACTTCATACTAACTGGCTGCTTCACTCTCAATTCTAGCCTGAGTGGCTAGGTCAGTGTCCATGGGCTCATGCATTCACATGTCTCCCTGAGCTTCAAACCAGCCAGCACTTCCTGTTTTCTCTCTCATCTCAAGGTCAACAGGTGTCTCTGGAACATGGCCAAACTTAAACTATGTCTTCATTGTTGCATTTCCCCCACTTCCATGTACAAGTAGACCAGGGCGTCATTGGGCATACAAGACTGCTCATGTGTTCCTTTGAGTTTCAGTCTTAAAACGAGGTTTACCTTGATGAGCTGCCTTTTCTTGCCTTCAGCCAGCTCTTTTTGTAACTAATGTTCATCTCTTTATCTCTCTGTTAAGGAAAATATTTGGATTGTAAATGAGCAATAACTTTTTGTCTGCTCACATATACATATGTTGCTGTTGTTGTTAGTTGGCCACTAGTTGGCCAGACCTCCTCAGGACCCCACACACAATGGGTTCAAGTTGTTTTTATATATGTGGTTTTTATTTTTGATTTTAGGGGGAGTAGATTGGTAAGCCTTCTTCCTAGTACTTTTTTGTTTGGAAGTTCTGCTAAAAGCTGTTCAGCATCCTAACAGCATACGGCCCTCTGCTGAGAGATGTATAGTAACTGATCATGAGATAACATTGACTGAGAGTTGAACTTGATCTCTCCCATCTTAAATCGGAGAATTCTACATTGAACTACTACGGTCTCATAACATATGTCAATGTTTTATTATTCAAATAGTGAGTAGAACACTCAGGATGATTATGATCAGGGAGAACACAGGCACTGGTTTGCCCAATACAGTCCAATTTTTATGTCTCTTGTCCTGTTATAGTTATTAATAGACCCCCTTTCATTCTCAAAGATCTCCCAGTTTCCATCAAAATTATATTTTTGCACTAATTATATCCCACCCACCAGGATTTAATGACAGTATTTTTTAGAAGCAATTAAATTAGCTGTGGGATAAACACTGGACTATTAACAGCAAGATCAGTAGTTGAAATCCACCAGCAGTTCCCCAGCAGAAAGACAAGGCTTTCTGCTCCCCTAATGATTTACAGCTTTGAAAACCCATCAGAGTCCTGTGAGTTGGAACTGACTCAACGGCATTTAACAACATTTATCATGATCTGTATATTCCTTGGTATCAATGGCTATCCCATCTTGCACACATACACATTAACTCTGAGTTGCTTTTACAATAAAATGCATTTCTTAATGGTGTATCCTTTTATACCAAAGGAATATGCATAAGAAAAGTAATTATAGCCAAAACTGGTGAAAAGGCAGTTATGTATCTTAGAATATTTCTGAACTCAATCCTTTAAAGTCTGAATTCACCCACCAGTGCAATTCAATGGAAACCCCTAGAACTAGGGCACAAAAACAGATCAGAAATTAGGAAGTAGATGAAATACATGCTGAAAGTACTATTTGTTGTTGTTATTGTGAAGTGTTATCGAGTCGGTTCCAACCCATAGTGACCCTGCATAGGGTTTCCAAGGAGCAGCTAGTACACAACAAAATATAAAATTTGGCAAGAGACTAGAAAAAGCTAGACTATATCAGAAGTCAGAAAGAAGAAAGAAGAAAAATGCCACCAGATGTAGATCAACAATAGATCTTGTGTGTTCAGACCGCAATTAGGATAAATCTCATAATGAGTGGACTGTTTTTATTACTTTTTTCTTGTGAGACTGTTAATGAAGGCAAAATGATAGCTTGTTGACTTGGCTGTGAGCAAATTTAATGACAACTGAGTGATTTAAGACTAACTATCCTCACTCCCAGAGATAGTGGATTGTTGCACAAAACTCAAAATTAATTTAGAATTTAGGTCAACTTCAAGATGTGTTTGAGCTGCACTTTAATATAAAACAGGATGGTCCCTGCTAATACATTTCTGTAAACAAATACAGTTTGAAGCCTTACTATAAGGTCCTATTATCATGACATGTGTTAAAAAGAAGCAACTAATATTCTAAAACATTAAGTTTTAAATTATATACTTCTGACCTCATCAAAGAATTTGTCTATATATTAATATTAACATGTTTCTGTCTATCAGAACTTTGAAGGAGCAATCTAAATCTCTGAACAATTTCATGAAAAGGATTTATTTAAGGATTATTTTTCCTTGAAAAACATAAGAATCCTTTTTCACTAACATAGCCATGCCTAAAAGAAAAAAAGTTGGAAGAATAGTGCAAGGGTAATACCTGAAAAAGATGAATCCTTGTATGAGGCAAAAAACCTGAAAGCAAAACTCTCCCTGTGGTGAATACAAGGGTGATGTGGGCAGCATTTATAGGGAGACGGACATGTCCTCCACCATCACCCTGGTTTATGAATGGCTTCATCAGCGCTTCCTGGCAACACTATTAAATATGAAGTGTCAAGCGAGGTTCTTACAGAAGGTGACCTGGCCTAGTGCCAGGTGCCCAGCTGAGCCTGTGATGAGCCTCCAGGAGCTTTGTTGAATGAGGGATCAATGACATGCAGGTTATCAGACAGAATAATGAATAGAAGTGGGACAACTGCAAGCAAAATGAACCTGAGAAATGAGGACACTTAGAGTGAGCGTCCAACACTAGGGCCCAGTTGTAGAAAGCTAGGGAACGAGAGCAAAAGAAACTGACTTGGGAGGCATTGAATGGTAAGGACCATGCTCCATTTAAAGAAAAGCCTGTTTACTTCTAATTCCTCCCTGCCTTCAATGAAATGTGTGTTGCAGACCTGCTGTGCCCGGCTATGTTTGTCCTGGAAATGCCATGAAGAACAAAATCAACATGGGCTTTGATTTCATGCAGCTAGAGTTTGCCAGCAAGACAAATATTAATCATATAATTGCACAGATGTGATATTGAAATGTGTGTGTGGGGGTGGGGGTTGGCAGTGATGGTTAAGTGGCAGGATTAAAGGCTTTGATGCAGAAGACCCAGCTTAATTCTGAGCCAAACCACTTCACAACAGACAGGTGGAGGCTTGCATGTTGCTATGACGTTGAACAGGTTTCAGAGGAGCTTCCAGACTAAAACAGAAAAGGAAGAAAGACTTGGTATTCTAGTCTATAAAATCAGCCAATGAAAACCTTATGTGTCACAATTGATCATGGGATGGTGCAGGACTGGGTAACATTGCTTCTGTGGTGCATTGTGTTACCCCGCATTGGAGGCAATCTCAGCAGCAATGAAATATGATAAGTTGTACATAGAAGTGGCACATAATGCAAGAAAGTACACATTACGGATTGTCACCTACTCAGAAAGATCACCAAAGGTTTCCTGAAGAAGTGACATTGAGATACAATTAGAAGTGATAATAAGTTCCTGAAAGAGATGACAAAGACTATGTTGAGGACATGAATAAAAACAAAACCTCATTGCTCTGGAGTGGATTTCCGCTCTTAGTGATCTTATAGGACTGAATAGAATTGTGTCAAAGTGCTTCCAAAGCTGTCAATATTTATGTAAGCAGCCTGACACATCTTTCTTCTGCAGAACTTCTCTACCAGCTGCTGAGTACTTAACCACTGGGTCATCTGGACTACTTTGGAGGAGAAGGTATGTGGCATAGGTGAGGCTGGAGAAGCAGTGAGACAGATAATGTCATGCTTCAGAGACTACAGTAAGAATTGGGTCTTTAAGAGCATTGTTGTTGTTGTTGTTGTTATGTGCCGTGAGGATCCTTTAAATTGTTTTGAAGAAAAGTGATTGCATAATCAGATTTCTAATAAGAAAATACCACTCTGGACTGAGTAGATACATTTACCAAACCAAAGGCTTCACCCGTACAGCTGCAGTGTGGAAAACATAATCCTGGTATGAGAATGATGTCCCTTAGAGTTGTGCACAGCTTGAAGAACCTTATGTGCTCGTCTGGAAGAACAGTGGAAGCAGAGAAATGCATTATGACAAAACAGGACTTTTGAATAATGATTTTTTTTCACCCGTCCAATAGGGATTAACACTTGGCAAGTATCATCCAGTCCCAGAACTAATCCTCCCTGATTCTGTTTACTAAGACAGAAGCTGAGCTGAAAACCCCAACTGAGTACAAGACTAAATACCCATATTATATAAATAAGCTTTGGTTTAAGAAACAAAATATGCCAGTAGTTGACATTGTATGGGCTTGATGTTTCTGCACCTGGGGAGTCATTGCATATCTAAGATGATTGCTTTGATTTTTCTTTTTGGTTGCTTATATACAAAGTCTTTATTTGTTGACTTCTATGCCAACAGTTGCTTCAGAACATTTCTTTGACAGCAGCCCAAATTATGCCTGCTTAGCTGGGGGAAATTCCAACTTCATAAAAGATTTTTACAAGTTCTGAAGGTTCTGTCTAGGGCATTTGGGAAGCAGAAGGAGTGTTCTGGTAGAATTTATAAACAAAGCATTACCTAATTCCGTCCCAAGCTATGTTTATTTCTAGGTTCTTCAATTTAAAATGAATATATTCAGGCTGTGACAATGTGTAAATTTTCTGTCTTCTCTTATCCACAATAGCCTAAATTTACTGACCAAACTCCTAAAGGTACTTAATATTTCATGCTCAACATCATTATGAAGAGCATATATTTAATTGCCTGATCTTAATGTAAAGAAAACAAAAATCCTCACCACCAGACCAATAAACAACGTTCTTACCAATGGAGAAAATATTGAAGTTGTCAAGGACTTCATTCTTCTTGGATCAACTATGAACACTCATGGAAGCAACAGTCAGTAAAGCAAACCGATGTATTACATTAGGCAAATCTGTTGCACAAGACCTTTTGAAAGTGTTGAAGAGCAAAGATGTCAGCTTGAGGACTAAGGTGTGCCAGACCCAATCCATAATATTTTTAATAACCTCATATGCATGCGAAAGCTGGACAGTGACTAAGGAAGATGGTAGAAGAATTGATGCTTTTGAGTTATGATGTTGGAGGAGAATATTTAAAGTGTCATGGGCTGCCAAAAGGACCAATAGATTCATCTTGGAAGAAGTCCAGCCAGAGTGCTCCTTGGAGGCCAGGTTGGCCAAACTTCGTCTCTCATACTTTGGACAGATTGTCAGAATGGACCAGTCACTGGAAAGGGTATCATGTTTGCTAAGGTGGAGGGTCAGAGAAAAAGAGGAAGACCCCCAGCGAGATGGATTGGCCAAGTGACAGCATCGATGGACTCAAGCGAGGCAACAGTAGTGAGGTTGGCCCAGGATCGGGCAGTGTTTTGTTCTGCTGTGCATAGGGTTGCTATGCATAGTGCCGACTTGATGGCACCTAATAACAACAACAACAACAAGATACAAGAAAGTGTGCACTTACAATTATATAGATCATGGTCCTATCCTTGATTACTCAAAACAGGTAGGTAAAGAATTTGACACATGGCTATCAAAACTAAGCACATATAATTGATTTGCATTACAAATATAAATTCATTTTAGCTATTAGAGAAGCAGGATCCTTGGTGTGGCATTGTGTTATAATGCCCTGGACTGCAAGGTCGGTGGTTCAAGCTCATCAGCCACTCCTCGAAAACTCTATACAAGGTTGCTATGGGTTGGAACTAACTCAATGGCATTTAACAACAACAATATTACAGATATAAGAGTCCTAATGTGGGGTTGGCAGCCCATGGCACTTTCAATACTCTCCTCCAACACCATAACTCAAAAGCATCAAATCTTCTACAGTCTTCCTTATTCACTATCCAGCTTTCACATGCATATGAGGTTATTAAAAATATCATGGCTTGGGTCAGGCACACCTTAGTCCTCAAACTAACATCTTTGCTTTTCAACACTTTAAAAATGTCTTGTGCAGCAGATTTGCTTAATGCAATACGTCATGTGATTTCTTGACTACTGCTTCCATGAGTGTTGATAGTTGATCCAGGAAGAATGAAGTCCTTGACAACTTCAATCTTTTCTTCATTGATAAGAATGTTGTTTATTTGTCCAGTGGTGAGTATTTTTATTTTCTTTACATTGAGATGCAATCCATAGTGAAGGCTGTGTTCTTTGATCCTCATCAGTAAATATTTTAAGTCCTCTTCACTTTCAGCAAGCAAGGTTGTATCATCTGCATAACTCATGTTGTTAATGAGTTGTAATAGAACCAACAGATCTGTGTTGGAAAAAGTGCAGCCAGAGTGCTCCTTGGAGGCCAGGATGGCCAAACCTCGCTTCTCATACTTTGGACATATTGTCAGGAAGGACCAGTCCCTGGAGAATGATATCATGTGTGGTAAGGTAAAGGGTCAGAAAAAAAAAGAGGAAAACCCTTAGTAAGATGGATTGGCAAAGTGACAGCATCAATGGGCTCAAGCATGGCAACAATTGTGAGGTTGGCCCAGGATTGGGCAGTGTTTCGTTCTGTTGTATAGAGGGTTGCTATGAATTGGTACCAACTCGATGGCACCTAACAACAACAACAATAATATTATAGACTCCTAGTGTGGCATTGTAGAACAAGCACTGACTGTGAACCACATAGTAGTATTAAAATATAGTTGCTGTAGTTTATTCATAGATTAATAAAAATGAATAATGATTTTGAAGCACACTTCTCACTTTAATGAATTTCACTACTTATATCTACATCAGCCACACTAATAAATCAATATAAAGTAGGTTAAAATATGTGTTTGTTTACTGAATGGGTAGTTACACTGGTGCTTATTAAATAGAATTCTATTGATATACAAATCCGCAGTGAAATAGTAGCATGTTATCTCAATTGCTCAAGTATATTAGAAGTTGTTGTTAAGTGCCATCCAGTCAATTCTGACTCCTAGAGACACTGTAGAGGGTTTCTAAGGAGCAGCTGGTGATTTTGAACTTCGACCTTGGAGTTCAAACAGACTTTGAGGTCCAGTGATTATCCTACAGTTCCTGAATCCAGGAACTTCTGGTAATTCCCAGTCAATGTACTGTTGTAGCCATTTTGGATTATCTTTAGCAAAATTTTACTTGCATGTAATATTAATGATATTTTCAGTTGGGTCACCTTTATTTAGAATGAGCACAGATATGGATCTCTTCCAATCAGTTGACCAAGTAGCTCTCTTCCAAATTTCTTGGCATAGATGAGTGAATGCCTCCAGTGCAGCA
The DNA here is from genome assembly GCF_000296735.1 of Chrysochloris asiatica. Taxonomy (NCBI): domain Eukaryota; kingdom Metazoa; phylum Chordata; class Mammalia; order Afrosoricida; family Chrysochloridae; genus Chrysochloris; species Chrysochloris asiatica. The sequence continues at coordinate 18,050,957 of NW_006408529.1, read as the reverse complement.
TCAGTTTCTTGAAATATTTCAATTTGTATTCCATCAATTCTCAGAGCCTTGTCCTTTGCTAATGCCTTCAGTGCACCTTGGACTTCTTCCTTCAGAACCATTGGCTCTTGATCTTATGCTATCTCTTGAAATGGCTGAATAGCAAACATTTCTTTGGGTACAGTGACTCTGTATATTCCTTCCATCTTCTGTTGATGCTTTCTGCATCATTGAATATTTTGTCCTTAGTATCCTTCAGTATTTCAAGTTGAAGCTTGAATTTTTTTCTTGACTTCTTTCAGCTTGACAAATACTGAGTGTGTTCGTCCCTTTTGGTTTTCTAACTCCAGGTCTTAGCACATTTCATTATAATGCTTTACTGTGCCTAATTGAACTATTAGGCACAGGTAACTAGGGCATAATATCATTTAATTTAACTCTCTGAAATGGTACTTTCATATTAACAATGTAGAAAAAGACAAAAATAACAATAAAATAACAATATCTAGCATGCTAATGTGGCACTGTAGGATAAGCACAAGGTTGGTTTGAACTGCAAGGCAGGTGATGCAAACTCACAAGTCTCTCCTCGGAAACCCAATGCAGGGTTGCTATGAGTCAGAACAGATTCCATGGCATACAACATCAACAGCAGCTATTGGGAAGGAGCCCTGATAGTGTAGTGGGTAACACATTTGGCTGCTTACTATAATGTCAGCAGTTTGAATCCACGAGCAGCTTCACAGGAGAGGGATGAGGCTTTGTTCTCCCATAAAGATTTGGAGCCTCAGAAGCCCTATACAGGGTCGCTATGAGTTGAAACCAACAGACTCAACAGTATACCCCCACCACCTATTTGAGAATCCCAAGTGCCATGGTGATTAAAGCACTCCACTGTTAATTGAAAGATCAGTGGCTCAAACACACTCATTGAGAGACAGATGTGACTTTTAAAAGACTTACAGCCTTAGAAATCTCATAAAGGGCAATGTTAGTCAGAATTGACTTGATGGCAGTGTGTTGTTGATATTTCTTTTGGTTTGTTTGTTTGTTTGTTTAACCATATATTGGGTTGTTTACTGTATACCTAACTGTGGGTTAATGCGCTAGACTGCAAAGCCATTTGAACTACAAGGTCAGCGGTTCAAACTCACCAGCTGCTCCTTGGAAAGCCTATATAGGGTAGCTTTGGGTCAGAACTAACTCAACGGCATTTCACAACAAGAACATGTGTTATTTTTGAAGCTCATGGCTCCATACAATAAACAATGGACTGCAAACCACAAGGTCTGTGGTTCAAGTCTGGCAGCCACTCTATTGGAACAAAATTAGGCTTTCTGCTCCTGCAAAGATTTAAAGTCTAGGAAACCCTATATATGGTCACTATGAGTGGGAATCAACTCAATATCACTTAACCACAACATATGTTATTTCATTTGAATGAAATCCTTAAAACTGTCGAATAAGTTGGTTACTAGTATCACCATTTTAGAAAAAATGGAAGTAATATGTCAGAAGATTTAACAACTTGAGTAAAATCAGATTGATAGTAATAAACAGGTAGAATTTGAATGCAGGATTTTCTGACACCCCATACTCTTGTTGTCGACTGCTATTCTATACTACTAGTGGTGATAGCTCTGACATCCCCTCTGCTATGGTTGAGGCATATAAAGAACAAGATTATCGGAATCAACTGCTGGAATGCATCATAAACTATCTTTACAGAGCTGGAAAGATGCTCTTTCTTCCAAGATGCCTAATTTAGTGTGCTGCATACAATAGTCTAGAATTCATTACTCATTATATGATGGACTTTGATATCCAAGTTGTGATGATTAAAGAGAAAAATATTAAAGTCAATTTTCTACTACTCATGGATGTAGATTTGTGCTGCCCCTGAGGAAGGAATTTTCTTTCCCATAAAGGCAAGATGCAATATATATCTTCTCATGAATCATGAACCTTCCAGATCTGCCTACATTCACCATCTGTACAATTTTGAACAGTTGGGCAATTATGTCGACTGACCCAATTTAATAAATTTAAGTAAAACTTGAGTTAGATATGCAATAGCTAGTCAAATGAACTAATTTAGTTTATCTTTTCAGACATTCTCTATTCCCATGTGCTCCTGGCATATAGTAAGACCTCAGTAAAAGTTGACTGTTATTTTTTTAATTATTATTTCAAAGTAATGGATGATAGAGCTGCAAAGACTTTTTATCAGTTAGGACACCATTACAGACATTTGAAAAGATTAGCTAATGAGTTGCTCAATTCATTAATGAAACAACTCAGCTATGCTTTTTCTTCCCTTAATAGCAGATCTTCTTACACTCCAAGGCACTATTTAAGCTATTTAAATAACTAATGAGATCATTATTGTTGTCAAAAAAGCCCAGCCTGAGCAGATATCTTTACCCATAAGCCTAAAGTATGTGTTTCAGTAGAACATATTATGTGCTTAATAAAAGCAAAAGAGAATCAGATAGTAGCAAAGAAACAGTGACACAACTTCTAGGTCCATACACTATTACAGGAATATTAAACCTAGTGTTAAATTTACTTAGTCAGACATGGATTTTAGCCAATTCAAGGTTTTATTTTTCTGTGATTTTCAAACTATATGAACACAATAGCACCCACTCAGAGATGGTGGCTGACAACCTGAACTGAATATGTCTGTGGCTCTCAACAGTCCTGCCAATAATCCAATCCATTTCTCCTGAAAGGATACTTTATGTATCCTTTGAATCTGCCATTCTAGGGCTTCAGCTCATAATTTTCCATTTCAGTTACCTTGAGAATCACCCAAGTTGTAACAATTCAGGTCTGTTCCTGTTTCTCTTTGCCAGACAGGACAGAACCAGTTCGAATCCACTCAAAGCCCTGCTTAAAGGACAAGTGCAAATTGTCTGCAGAGTCCTGATGTGGCACTGTGGGATAAAGCGCTGGATCTGAAGTCAGTTTGAACCTCAAGGTTGGTGGTTCAAATTCACTGCCTCTCATCGGAAACACGACACAGGGTCACTATGAGTCAGAACTGACTCCAAGGCACTTAACAACAAGAAACCCTGAAAGACCCTGATTTATCTGGGAGTTGATGTTTGCAAAGAGTACTACTCAGGGACAATTTTACTTCAGAAATTCCTAATGAAAGAGTAATGGCTTACAGAAAGGCTATTGTTATAACCCTTTTTTTTACCCAGAACAAAGAGCAGTTAGAATGTAAATGTATTTAAAACACAATGCAGCCAACTTTTAATATCAGAACAGCAAGTGTTTTTAAACGGTCAACCATTTCACCTCCAATCTGTTTTGACTAAGTGCAGCAGAGTATTAAAATCACTACAGCTTGATATCAGGATGACTCAAAACTCAGATATATTTAAGTTAATCTTTATTATACCTAAGGGGGAGGGGAAACATATTTTACCAGTTTATTTATCTTTTTTTTTAGAATTTCTTTTTCTCCTTGAGAATATTCACAGCAGAACACATGCCAATTCAACATATACAATTCAGTAACATTAATTAGATTCTTTAAGTCATGTAACCATTCTTAAACCCATTGTGCTCATTGTTCTCCCACCATTAGTATAAACTCACTGCCCTCTAGGCTTTATAGCCAATCTTTTGACTTTCTACTGTTAATGGGATCCCATATTGTTGTTGTTGCTTAGTGCCATCTAGTGGATTCTGAAGGAGCCAGAGTGGTGGGTTTGAATTACCAACCTCGTGGTTAGTAATCCAGTGCTTACCTACAGCATCACACCATATCTCATAATTGTTGTTGTTGTTATGTGGTGTCAAGTCGGTTACGACTCATAGTGAACCTGTATGGAGTTTCCAAGTAGCAGCTGGTGAGTTTGAACTTCTGACTTTACAGTTCAAACTGACACAGTCTGGTATTTATCCTACAGAACCACAACAGGACTCCATATTCCATATAATAGATCTTAAAAAGAGCATAATGTTCAAGACTGACATTCTTTATTACTTTAGCAGAACTATTGTTTGGATTTAAAAAGACTTCATTCCGAGGATATTTTTGATTCATCCAATCTCCATGGCTTCAGAAAGTTTGAATTTCATGAGAATTTGAAATTTTGTTCTACATTTTCCCCCTTTTCAGCAGGATTTTTCTATAGAACTTTGATTAAAATGTTTCGTAATGGTAGTGGGTACCATCCAGGTCTGGCCTCACGGCAAAAGAGACAGTTGTGCATGGAAGCAATTGGCCTCACATTACAGTTCTCCCTCCTTTTCCTGACTCCATATAATCATATTACAAATCATCTTAATTCCTTCAAAGAACAATGATTTTTATAAAAGGTAGCCAGTTGTGAATATTTTACATCATGCTTGAATGTTCACCCTCAGAGAACATGCCTCAGATGTAAGTATCAAGAAGGACAGTGTGATTAACCGTAAACCTTATATAATGTAAATTTTCCTTATTTTTCCATATTTTGTCTATTCACAGAGTAAAATGAAATATTATTATTAAATGTTCTTGGAATCTTAAAAGTGACATAAACTTATAAGACATTATTATGTGTGACCGTGAACATTTAAAATAACCCAAACAATATTCCGTGATATAGGATAAAAATGAAATGTTGGAATAGGAAAAACTGGAAGTGGCACAAGTATGTGAAGTGTCAGCTTCAGGAAGCCCCATTTCTTCAGGGTTTCCTTGGAACGAATTTTGGGTCCCCTGAATCTTGCTGTTGTATTTGTCTAAATTTTTCTCTGTGGTCAGATATGCTGGGGAGATGATAATATTTTCAAAAAGCTATGGCCTGGTGGAGGAAATGTTTATTTTTTCTATTTTGTAGAAAAGATATGAAGAGCTATATCAAGTGAAGAAAATTCAAATTACACAAAACCATAAAAATAATTTACTCTTGTGAGTTATTTGGATGGTTCCTGGTGTGGCACTGTCGGATAAGCACTGAACTGCTAACCACCAGGTCAGCTGTTCAAACCCAGCCACTCCTGGGAAATGCTATACAGGGTTGCTATGAGTCAGAAACGACTCGATGACACTTTACAACAACAGTAATTTGGGAGCTGTAACATGAGCTCTCAATAAGGTACCATTTTATAAACTTTAAAACCAATAACTGGTTTGCTGTTTTATATACATTAAATTGGCACAAATTATTATTATAGATTTGGAAATGTGGAAACATCTAATAAATTTGAATACTTGTATATCCCCAAAACTTCCAATTTCACTCCTAGATAAATAAATGCTTGCTTGCCTATGTGTACTTACAGACAACCACAACGATTCTGTGGTATCATTGTTCATAATGGAATAAAGCTGTTGATAATCAAACTCATCGATGAAGAAACAAATCCATATATTGATAGAGTTTGCATAGTCAAATAAGATTATACAGAAATAGAATGAACTCCTGTTACATGGAATAAAATGAAACACTCTGAAAAGTATCATATTCAGTGCAAAGAACAATTTTCAGTAGACCTCATAAAGGCCAGAAGACAAAAAAAAAATGAAAACAAAAAAGTAAAGAATGTATTATTAAAGAAACATAAGGAGCCATGGCAGCATAGTGAATTATGGGTTGGGCTGTTAACCACAGGCTCAGCAGTTTGAATCCAATAGCTGCTCTGCAGGTGAAAGATGATGCTTTCTGCTTATGTAATGATTTGCAGTCTCAGAAACCCTAAACAAGATTGCCGTAAGTCAGTCCTGACTGGACAGCACACAACCACCACCATATAATCATATATATAATTGTGACAACACTTTAAAAGACTTTTTAAAAGAGGTCATGATAAACATTGTGAGGTCACTGGCGATTTCTGTGCAATAATTTTCACCTTCCCTGTAGGATATCTGGGTTTCATTCTTGGACAATGCAATTGTCGCTTGTCTGTCAGAGAGGCAGGTGTGTTGCTATGATGCTGACCAGGTTTCAATGGAAATTCCAAGTTAAGATGAACTAGGAAGAAAAACCTGGAAATCTACTTCTCAAACTCAGCCAATAGAAAAACCTGTGCATCACAATGGTCTGGTCTGCAACCAATTATGGTGACAGTGCAGTATCCATAGTATTTCATTTCCTTGTGCTTGGGGTTGCCATGAGCCGGGCCTGTACCATGTCAGCTAACAACAACAACAGCAACAATAATTGTACACAGAAAATTATTTACATCTAAAAGAGAAATTGAAGGCTGTTGGTTATGCAGTGATAAGCAATAACAGTGAAAAAAAAATTTTGGGATGAAGAAAACATCCACGAGTAGATTCAAGGTACCTATTTTTAGAAGGAGAATTAGTTGTTCATTTGATTATTATGATTAATAATAGGTAATAGAACTCCCTATCATCTTTTGTCCATGTCAAATATTACACAATTGTTTTCAAGAGTCAGTATTAAGACATTATTTCTTCACCTAAACAAATGACCTTGATGAAAGTCCATTTATTAAGCAATTACAGCAACACTTGTTTCCAAATAACAGCACCAAGCAGAGAAAGACCAGATTAGAAGTCATAAGACTTATGTCAAAACCCATTTCATTCACTTACTAGCTCTGTGAATTTGGATGAGTTCAAAAGACTTGTCTGAGTCCAAGTTTCCTATCTGTAAAATATAGATTAAAAATAAATCTTGTCCCGTCAATTTCACAAGTCAATTACAAAAAGATTTTTCCTAATCTTAGTCTGGACACTGCTTTGAAACCTGCCATTGGGGGTAAACATGCTGGTATTTAAAATACCTTTGCCATAGTTTGCAGCATCACAGTAACATGCAAGCCCCCAAAGTATAGAAAACTCACAGACAAGTTGTAGGTTTTCAAATGAGTTATGATTAAGGATAATATGAGTAAAAAATATACTTGTAGCAAATATAAAAGATAAAAAATATATATTTTAAATCCTTAAAATTTAATTTGAAAACCAAGACGTGAAAACTAAGACCTGAATGAGTAAGTGATAGAGGTTCTGAAGAGAAACTCACAGTCCAATTAAGATTTAGGTCACATGAATAAATTCACACATAATTAAGGAAGTGAAAATAAAATCAACAATGAACGCAAATGCATAAGTGAGTGTCTACAAGTATGAAGTATCTGGATCCTCCCTAAAGACTTGAAGGCATTATCAACATTATTGGACTATTTGTTAAAATGATTACTTGTATAATTACACATGCAATTGTTGGCCTAGTAGATTCATGTGTAAAATTATTTAATTTGTAATGTCATGTCCAAAAATTTATCCTAATGCAAAGAAATTTTATATATATCTATATCTATATCTATATATATAATTTATAATATATATATATTTGAAGTGTATATATACATTTATATATATATGTATGGGTTTCAAAATGTTCCTGAAAAATTGCATTATCTTTCAATTCCATTTTTCCAGGAACTTTTCAGATCCTTCTTAAGTGTCTGGGTGTCTACGTATATAAAATATAGCCACTCATTAGAATAAAAAAAAGTAACAATAATACTATAAGTAAACTACATTATTTTCTCACAATTAAATCTGAATTTCATGTTTAAAATTATGTTCACCATGGCACTACATTTTAGGTATGTAAGAGTGTGTGTTTTTATGTATGTGTGTTCAACATGTTGCTGATAGGATTTAAATTGTAGCTGTAATAAAAATAGCTGTGTGGTTTTAAAAAACAATTTGAGAAGGAGAAGGAAAAATACTGGAATAAAGTATTTCATTTAATGGAAAAAAAAGTGATTTAAAAATTGCTTGGTATGAGGATGCTATTATGGTGTTACTAAGTAAATGTCATTGTCCAAATGATATTGTAAAATTTGGATTTGCAGAATTATAGACATAGAAAGGATGGCAAATACGAGCAACTTCTGCAAAGAGCAGCATCTGAAAGTCATAGTGTCTTACATAAAGGAAAAGTTTCTTCCCTCAAAAGGTAATGCTTATGTTGCTGGTGGGACTGCAAAATGGTCCAACCTCTCTGGAAAGCAATATGGCGTTTCCTCAG
>NW_006408529.1:18039960-18040767 GCF_000296735.1 Chrysochloris asiatica | reverse complement strand
ATCATATAATTCACAATAAAACATTAAAAAAAAGGTAATGCTTATGGAACTTTGAAGAGGTCCTCAAAAAGAGAGAATGGAATTATCTTTGTGCTAATGCAAGTGTTCAGTCTACAGAATTTTGAACATGCTATTGGAAATGGCAGTGACTGTGGCCGCATGGGATAATAAAGTATGCCCTGAAGTGAGGTTTAGATCATAGTTTAAACTCAGCCTTGTTAATTAGTTCTGTGACTACAGGGAAATCATTAATCTCTTGGAACCTCTAATTCTACATCTGTAAAAATATGGTTTAATTCCTGAACACTGATGTTGTCTCCAACTCTGACCCTACATAATTCCATGCCTAAGGAGAAATTGCATTGACAACTGACTAAATTTTTCAATTTAAAAATGATATTAAAAGCATCTTGAAAGTCTGGCTTTTACATTTTCATAAGTGGTTTTACATACATCATATCCTTTTGGAAGGGAGATTAGATGGTCTGTTATCTGGTCATCTTTCTCAAAATCAATACAAAAAATTCACTCTATCAGTCTGTGCTTGAATATTCCAATGACATGGAACTCACTATGCCACAGGGCAGCTATTTCCACTATGAATAGCTAAAATCAGTAGAAATTTTCTTACCAGGGCTACCTACTAATAGTACAACCACCCACTAGGCACTTAACCATATGTACCATGTAGATTTGATGCTCAAAACAACCTTATGACTTTGGCATTTTCACTTTCCTTTTCCACATTGCACTAGCTTAAGGAGTCCTGGTGTGGTGCTGTGCGTTAATGTACCACACTGCAAAACC
>NW_006408529.1:18010256-18038700 GCF_000296735.1 Chrysochloris asiatica | reverse complement strand
GAGCCAGAAAACAAACTAATCTGTTTTGGAAGAAGAAGTACAGCCAGAAAACTCCTTAGAATAAGATGGTTAGAGTTTATCTCTTGTTCTTTGGGCATGTTTTCAGGAGAGACCTGTTCCTAGAGAAGGACATCATGATTGGTAAAGTGCAAAGTCAGCAAAAAAGAGAAGCCTCCCCTACTAGATGAACTGACACAGTGGTTGCAACAATAGTCTCAAACATGATTGTGAGGATGGTCCAGAACACACAGTGTTTGGTTCTATTGTGCATTGTGTCTCTATAAGTAGAAACTGATTCTAAGACACCTAACAACAAGAAAATAACTGTGCTTCAAGCATTTACTATTGAGGAAATGACAAGATTTCAGGATTTCTTTTTTCGTTTTGTTTTTTACTTCATGTTAACTCACTTGGTTCTCTCAGTCCTCATCCTTGTTTCTTCATTTCCTTTACAATTTCTCCTCTTATAATTAGTTTATAAAAATTATTTCTCCAATTAATTTTATACATATAATTAAAACGGATTCAAAAGTTTATATCAAAAGCAAAGCATGTACAATAGCCAACAAAACACTGAAACAGAAGAACAAATTAGGAGAATCACACTGCCAGATTTCTGCAAAGCTACACAATAATCAAGACAAAGAAACTTTCAAAAGTATAGACATATAGATAAGTGGAACAGAAAAGATTGTCCAGAAATAAGCCAACACAAATATAGTCAATTAATCTTTTACAGAGGAACAAAAGCAATCCAATGGAGAAAAGATAGCCTTTTAAACAAACGATGTGGAAACAATTAGATATACGTATCTATCTCCACCAAAAAAACAAAACAAAACCAACAACCTATTCACAGACCTTACAACTTTCATGAAAATTAACTCCAAAAGATCATAGATCCTGAAGGCAAAATGCAAAACTATGAAACTTGTGGAAGAAAACATAGGAAAAAATCTTCAGGGCCTTCAGTGTGGTAATATGTTTCTAAATACAACATAATATATGATAGAAAAAAAAAAAACCCTGGTAATTGGACTTTATAAAAATTAAAAACCTCTGCTCTTTGAAAGACACCATTAAGAGAATAAACAGATAAACCAGAAACTAAGAAAAAAAAAATGTTTGAACAGCTCATACCTGACAAAGGACTTGCATCCAAATATACAAAGAACTCTTAAAACTAAACAAAATAAAACCAAACAATCCACTTCAAAAATAAACAAAGTATTTGAAAAAACACCTTAGTAACAAAGATACACAGATGAAAATTAAGCATATGAGATGCCCAGAATTTTGGAAAACAATTTTACAGTATTTTACAAGGATAATACAATTACATTGTATTATCATACAATCTAGCAATTACACCCCTGCATATTTGCACAGCAGACTTGAAAACCTAAGCACACACAAAACTTGCATGTAAATGTTTATACTAACTTTACTCAATATTACCAAAAATGGAAGCAATGAAGATAGGTGACCAATCCATACATGAGAACTATTTAGTGATAAAAAGAATGGACTATCAAGTCATGGAAAAACATAGATAAATTTTAAGTAAATACTCTTAAATTAAAGAAGTTGATCTGAAAAGGTTACATTCTGTATGTTTTACAGGTCAGATTTAGGACAGTCTGAAAAAAGGTAAAATTATAGAGACAGTGCACATATCAGTAGTGACCAGGTGTTTGGTGGAGAGACTTGAGTAGGTGAAGCAAAGGGGATTTTTGGCATGTGAAACTATTCTGCTTGATACTGTAATGAATACAAAATATTATGCATTAGTCAAAAGCCATAGAGTTTTTCAACACAAGAGTGAACATAGGTTGAATTGCGTCCTCCCAAAACATGTGTTGGAATCCTAACAGTGCATCTACAAATACAAACTTGCTTGAAAATAATTTTTTATTTTAATGTTCACAATATCATACCAGTGTATGGTAGATGCAAAACCTAGTCCCTTCTGAGTTATAAAAAAGAGCAAATTAGATACAGAAACACACAGCGGCAAAAGAAAGATATTACCTGACAATTACAGATCAAGTATGTTTCCCCATGATGACTACTTTAGTTAAATTAAAAATCAAATATAAAATTCTTTAAAAAGCAAAATCTTCCTAATCTGCTAGTTCTCACAGACCAGTGCCTGTGCCTGCTAGGTCTCATGCCACCTTGTTGAAGTGTCCTATTGTTTTCACTGACCCTCCACTTTACTAACCATGATGTCCTTTCCTGGGGACACGTGCAAAGTAAGCAAGTCAAAATGTTGCTATCCACACCTCTAAGGAGCATTCTGATTACATTTCTTCTAATATTGTTTCCAACACTCATCTGTCAGTTTGCAGCACTGTTGTCGCTTGTATGTTGCTCTGATGCTGGAAGCTATGCCACTGGTATTTTCAGTGTCCCCAGGGTCACCTACGCTGGACTAATTTCAGCTGAGCTTCCAGACAGAAACAGACTTAGAAGGAGAGGCAGATTACTTCTGAATGTTTAGCCACTGAAAACCTTATAATAGCAGTGGAATGCTGTCAGATAGCACCAGAATATTGAATATTGAAACATGAATGATTGTTGTTGTTGTTGTTAGGTGACATCAAGTCAGGTCTAATAGTGACCCTATGTACACCAAAGGAAACACCACCTAGTCCTGTGCCATCCTCACAACAGCTGTCACATTTGAACCTATTGTTTCTGCCACCATACCAAGCCATCTCACTGGGGGTCTCCCTCTTCCTTGCTGTTCCTCTACTCTACCAAGCACAATGTCTTTCTAAAGTCCCTCCTGACACTGTGTCCAAAGTATGAGGGACAAAGTTTGGCCATCTTGGCTTCTAAGCAGAATTCTGGTGATATTTCATTCCAAACAGATTTATTTGTTCTTCTGGCAGCCCATGGTATTTTAATGTACTTCTCCAACACCATACATAAAAAGCATCAATTCTTTTACAGTCAATTTTATTCATTGTCCAACATTCATATAAATATGAAGCTTTAGAAGTACCATGGCTTAGGTCAGGCAGACACTGTTGCTCTGCAAAACTTTAAAGAGGTCTTGCATAGCAGATTTGCCCAGTGCATCGTATCATTTGAATTATTCACTGCTGCTACCATGAGTGTTGATAGTGGATCCAAACAAAATGAAGTATTTGGTAACTTAAACCTTTTCTCTATCTATCAAGAACTCTTTAAAATGTTGAAAAGCAAAGATATCAGTTTGAGGACTAAGATGCACCTGACCCAAGCCAAGGTATTTTCAGTAACTTCATATGCATGTGAAATAAGTGACTAAGAAAGACAGTAGAAGAATTGTTGCATTTGGGTTATGCATTTAAGAGGAGAATATTGAAGGTACCATGGACTTCCATAAGAACAAATGGATCTGTGTTGGAAGAAGTACAGCCAGAGTGTTCCTTGGAAGCCAGTATAGCCAAACTTTCTTTGTCATATTAGAGACATATTATCAGAAGGGACCAGGATATCATGTTTAGAGAAGAATAGCATGTTTGGTAAAGTGGAAGGTTGGCGAAAAAGAGGAAGACCCTCAATGAGATGGATTGGCTCAGTGGCAACAGCAGTGAGCTAAGGCGTAACAATGATTGTGAGATTGGCCCAGGACTGGGCAGTGTTTCATTCTGTTATGCATAGGGTCACAACGAATTGGTACCAACTCAGTGGCAACTAACAATAACAATACCAATCATGACCTTATGTATTGCTCCAGTGGTGAGGATTTTTGTTTTCTTTACATTGAAATGCAACTCATACTGAAGGCTGTGGTCTTTGATCTTCATCACTAAGTCTTCTTTGCTTTTAGAAAACAAGGTTGTATCATCTGCTTATCGCAGGTTGCTAATGAGTGTGGAACCCTACCTAGAGAAGCGGTGATGCCAGAGATGGAGGCAAAGATGATGACATGGAGAGATGGAGGGAAGAGGTGTGTGTGCTGGAGGCCGGGGGGCAGGCTTGCAGGGTATTCCCTTTGGCTGTTTGAATGATTGTATATTCCTGAGTGTTTTGGTGCACATCCAAAAAACAAACAAAAAAACAACCAAAAAAAACAGAGGGAATAGAAGCAAATACTGTTGAATGATGAAGCATGCAGGAGATTGTAATCATTGCAATGAAACAAATATGATAGAATGAGTGTAAAACTGATGTTCCTCCATGTAAACTATCACTTAATTAATAATAAAAACTTTTAAAACAAGAGATGTATGGATAATTACTGGCAAAGTTTGGATAAAAGGAAGGATCCGTAGTTGGGCTATATGGCCTGGGTCATAGAAACATTGCTAAAAATCGAATGATAGAATTTTGCAAGATCAATGACTTATTCATTGCAAATACCTTTTCTTAGACAACATAAAAGATGATTATACATATGGACTTGACCAGATGGAATACACAGAAATCAAATTGACTAATTCTATGGGAAGAGATACTGGAAAAGTTCCATTTTATCAGCCAAACCAGGGTAGGGGCAGACTGTGGAAAAGAACATTAATTGTTCATATGCAAGTTCAAGATGAAGCTGCAGAAAATTCAAACAAGTCTCTGAGAGCCAAAATATCACCTTAATCATTGTTATTGTTGTTAAGTGCCATTGAGTCAATTCCAACACACATCTACCCTGTATGGGATTTCCGAGGAGTGGCTGGTGAGTTTGAACCACTGACCTAGTGATTCAAAACCCTTGAGATTCTAGTGCTTATCCTACAGAGCCACAATTTAGTGATCATCTCAAGAACATCTTTAATACAGTAGACACTCACTAATAGCAGAAAAACAGCAGATTTGTGGGATGCCATCAAGCACTTCATATAGGAAGAAAGCAAAAGATCATTTAAAAAGGAAGAAAGAAAAGCCATAAATGAATGTCAGAAGAGACTGAAACTTGCTTTCAAGCTTCAACTTGAAATGCTGATGGATTCTATGGGCAAAATATTGAAGATGCAAAAAGCATCAAAACAATATGGAACCCCTCAATACACAGAGTACACAAGGATGGGCGACTTGGACATTGGCTACCCAAAGTGTCTGGGTGGGGGGGAGCTACAAAGGTAAGAAGTGACTGGCTTATAAGCTTTCAAGAGGGAACCTAGATCCAGAGGGCACAGAGGAAAGTAAAATCTTCACTGAGTAGTATCCTATCTGTCTAGGTGGGACTGATGAAAGGAAATGCGGATAGGTTTCTTGTGATACAACAGTGAATAATTGTTATCAGGACTGATTGTGAGGGTTGTAAATGTAAAGGTAGATGTTTTGTAGCAAGGAGGGAAGTGATTAACTTTGCAGTCAAGGAGTGGAGGTCCCTGGGACCATGAAGGGAGAAAAGCAGAGAACAGGACCCTACCCAGAGAAGCAGTGATCCCTGAGATGAAGGCAGATGATGATGTGGAGAGATGAAGCAGCTGGGATTTAGACCCAGAAAGGGAAAGAGGCTGTGTGCTGATGACCGGGGGAGGGGGAGGGGCGGCAAGGAGGGCATGGGGGGCAGGCTTGTAGGATATACCCTTTGGTTGTTTGATGATGCATGGAGGGGATTGTAACCATGGCAATGAAATGATATACAATAGGATGAATGCAAAACTAATGTTCTCCCATGTAAACTATCACATAATTCACAATCAAGCATTAAAAAAAAAAACACTATGGAAGGAATACGCAGTCACTGTACCAAAAAGACATATTCTATGTTCAACCATTTCAAGAGGTAACATATGATCAAGAGCCAATAGTACTGAAGGAAGACATCAAAGGTGCACTGAAAGCATTGGCAAAAAACAAGGGTCTGGGAATTGATGCAATACAAATTGATGTCTTTCAACAAACTGATGCAGCCCTGGAGGAACTCACTCATCCATACCAAGAAATTTGTAAGATAGCTACCTAGCCAACTTATGGGAAAAGATTGGTATTTGTACCCATTCCAAAGAGAGGTAACCCAATAAATGCAGAAATCATAGGACATTATGATTAGTATCCCATGCAAGTAAAATTTGCTAATGATAATTCAAAAATGACCACAACAGTACACTGACAGGGATCTGCCAGAGGTTCTAGTCAGATTTAGACCAGGACTTGTAATGAAGGCTATCATTGTAGATGTCAGATTGGTCTTGTCTGAAAGCAGACAATACCAGAAAGATGTTTAATTGTGCTTTATTGACTATATAAAGACTTTTGTCTACGTGGATCATGATTAGCTATGGACAACACTGGGGAGAAGGAATATGCTGAAACACTTAATTGTGTTCATGAGGAGCCTGCACATAGACCAAGAAATAGTCATTCTCATAGAACAAAGGAACATTGAATGTTTCAAAATCAAGAAAGGTGTGCAACAAGGTTGTATTCTTTCATCGTACTTATTCAATCTGTATGCTAAGCAAATATCTGAGAAGCTACATGATATAAAGAAGAACATGGCATCAGGAAGACTCATTAACAACCTGAGATGTGTAGATGATACAACCTTGTTTACTGAAAGCTCAGAGGATTTAAAATACCCACTGATGAAGATCAAAGATCACAGCCTTTGGTATGGTTTGCACCTCAATGTAAAGAAAACAAAAATCCTCACCAATGGATTAATAAATAGCATACATATAAATGGAGAAAAGATTGATGTTGCCAAAGACTTCATTTTTCTTGGATTAATCTGTCAGAAAATCAAAGCATGTATTGCATTAGGCAAATCTACTACTGCACAAACATCTTTAAATTTTTCAAGAGCAAAGATGTCAGTTTGAGGACTAAAGTGAGCCTGACCAAAGCCATAGTATCTTCAATAACCTCATATTCATGTGAAAGTTGGAAAATGAGTAAGGAAGACCATAAGAGAATTGATGCATTTGAGTTATGGTGCTGGAGAAGATTATTAAAGGTACCATGGACTACCAGAAGAACAAAACAGTTTGTGTTGGAAGAAGTGCAGCCATAATACTCCTTAGAAGCCAAGATGGCCAGAATTCGTTTCTCATACTTTGGAGATAGTTTCAGGAAGGAGCAGTCCCTGGAGAAGGATATTATGCTTGGTAAATTGGAGAGACAGCAAAACAAAGTGAAACCTCAACAAGATGGATTGGCCCAGTGACAGCAACAATGGGCTCTAGTGAGGATGGCACAGGACCAGATGGTGTTTCATTCTGTCATACATAGTGACTCTGTGGATCAGAACCAACTTGATGACATCTAACAAAAAGCAACAATACTGATTTGTTTATTCATCTATAAGTCCAAGGTATGTTCAATAATCTTCATCAACACCACAGTTGAACTGAAGTCATCAAACACATGCAAAAAATAAGAGAAAGGGCAAGCTAAGAAAGAGGAAAGTTCAATAAATATTAAAATAATTTGTGGGATTTTTTTCCATATTTAAACAATTCCTGGAAAAAGAATGTGGCTGATAACCCATAAAGACTCTACACCATCAGAGGAGAGACCTGTATGATTGCAGACCCTGCTGGGACCAACCCCTACTCTGGAGTATCATGTGCACCATCTCACACAGGCAGAGCATTGGGTGACTGAGTGGAACAGCCTAAAGAAAACCCCACTGAGGAAACAGGTGGAAAGATACTAGCCCTGAAAAAAATTACTTTGCTGTGTCTCTGACAGCCCTCAGGTATGTTGGATAGTAATTTATTAATAGAAAAGAAGATAATTTTATTCTATCATAAAAAGTATTGATAATATTCTCTATTTTAAAATTTTATTGTGGTAAACTATACATAACATAACATTTGCTATTTCAACTGTTTTTGCATGTAAAATTTGTGATATGAGTTATCTCATCATTTTGTGCAACCATTACCGCCAAGAGGATTAAAATACTCACTGATGAAGCTCAAAGACCACAGCCTTTGCTATGGGTTGCACCTCAATGTAAAGAAACCAAAAATCCTCACCACTGGACCAATAAAGAGAATCCACATAAATGGAGAAAAGATTGAAGATGTCAATGACTTCATTTTGCTTGGCTCAGCCATCACCATTCATGGAAGCAGCAGTCAAGAAGTCAAATGACATATTGCATTGGGCGAATCTGCTGCACAAGACCTCTTTAAAGTGTCGAAGAACAAAGATGTCAGCTTCAGGACTAAGGTGCACCTAATGCCAGCCATGGTATTTTCAATAACGTCATATGCATGCAAGAGTTGGGCAGTGAATAAGGAAGACAATAGAAGAATTGTTGCATTTGTGTTATGGTGTTGGAGTAAAATATTGAGAGTAATGTGGGCTGCCAAAAGAACAAATAGATCAGTGTTGGAAGAAGAACAGCCAGAGTGCTCCTTGGAAGCCAGGATGGACAGACTTCATCTCTCATACTTCGGACATATTGTCAGGAGAGACCAGTCACTGGAGGATATCATGTTTGATAAAGTGGAGTGTTGGAGAAACAGAGGAAGACCCCCAATGATATGGATTGGCACAGTGACAGCATCAATGGGCTCAAGTGTGGCAACAATTCTGTGGTTGGCCCAGGATCGGGCAGTGTTTCATTCTGTTGTGCATAAGGTTGCTATAAGTCGGTACCGACTCGATGACAGCTGACAACAAAAAAAAGAATCTTCAATTTTATCTTTAAATGAAACTCAATGACCTTTCAACAATATCTCTCCATTTTCCCATCAGTTCTGAGGAAACACACATAAACTTTGATGTCTAAGCATTTGGATATTCTGAATATTTCATTTTAGTGGGACTATGCAACATTATCTTATTTCACTCATCATAATATTTTCAATGTTTATTCAAGTATCACAATTTCACTTTTCTTTGTGGATAAATAAGATTCCATTGCAAGAATATGTTGAATATACTGACTCATGGTAACCTTGTGCATAAAAAAGCAAACATTGTCAGGTCCTGCATCATCTCCATAATCTATGATGAAAGGGCACAATCCTGACACACACACCTTCATGATTTTAAGCCATCCAGTGTTCCTTATTCTGTTAGAATGACTGTCTCTGGGTCTATGTAACAGGTTCCTTGTGAGCACATTTAAGTGTTCCAGAATACCCATTCTTTGCAATATTATCCATTCTTTGCAATATTATCCATAGCTTGGTATGATCTGCACAGTTTAATGCTTTTTTATAGTCAATAAAGCACAAGTAAATAACTTTCTGATATTCTCTGCTGTCAGCCAAGATCCATCTGATGTCAGCAATGATATTCCTCATTCCATGTCCTTTCCTGGACCCATCTTGAATTTCTAGTAGCTCCCTGGCAATGCATTGCTGCAATAGTTTTTGAACTATGTTCAGCAAACTTTTGATTGCATGTAATATTAATGACTAATTTGAAGATTTGTGCATTGTTAGATCACCTTTCCCTGGAATGGGCTCAAATATAGATCTTTCCCAAATAGTTGGCCAGGTTGTCATTGCTGTTGTTGGATGCTATCAAGTCAGTACTTAAGCACAGCAAAAGGAAACACTGTCCGGTTGGCCAGGTAGCTGTCTTTCAAATTTCTTGATATAGACAAGTGAGTGCCTACATAATCCTATCACATGTAAATTGAGATAATTTTACTTCTTTTCTAATCTGTATGCCTCCTAATTCTTCCTTTTAAATAATTTCTTTTGCTAAAATCTCTGGCTCTCTTACAATCAGTTGGCCATGTAGCTGATTTCAAAGTTTCTTGGCATACGTGAGTAAGTGCTTCTGGGGCTGCATCAGTTTTTGAAAGATATCAATTTGTATTCTATTAGTTCCTGGAGAATTGTTTTTTGCCAGTGTCTTAGTGCAGTTTGAAATTTTTTCCTTTAGTATCATTGGTTCTTGATCATATGCTACCTCTTGAAATGGCTGAACATTGACCTTTTCTTTTTGGTACAGTGACTCTGTGTATTCCTTCCATCTTCATTTGATTGTTTCTGCATCATTCAACATTTTGCCCAGAGAATCCTTCAGTATTGGAACACAAGGCTTGAATTTTTCTCTTCAGTTCTTTCAGCCTGAGAAATGCTGAACATGTTCTTCCTTTTTGGTGTTTGGTCTTTGCTCATTTCAGTTGTCTTCACTTGCTGCACTTTAGAATTTTCTGTTCAGCTCCTTTACTTCTTCATTTCTTCCACTTGCTTTACATTCTCTATGCTCAAGAACAAGTTTCAGAGTCTCTTCTGACATCCATTTTGGTTTTTCTTTCCTATCTCCTTAGTGACCTTTTTGTTTTCTTCCTGTATGACATTCTTGATATTATCCCACAGCTCTTCTGGTCTTAATTTGATGCATTAGACTAGTGTCTAATGCATCAAATCAGTTTTTGAGATGGTCTTGAAATTCAGGTCAGAAATATTCAAAGTCAAATATTGGCTCCTGTTGAGTTGTTTTAATTTTCTTGATCTTCAGCCTGAACTTGCATATGAGCAACTGATTGTTCCACAGTCTGTCCCTGGCTTTGTTTTGGCTGATGATATTGTGCTTCTCCACCTTTCTTCCTACAGATGTAGTCAGTTGGATTACTGTGTATTCCATCTGATGAGGTCCACGTGTATAGACAACTTTTATGTTACTTAAAAAAGGTAATTTCAATGAAGAAGTCATTGGTCTTTCAAGATTCTATCATAGAATCTCCAGCTTTCCATTATCACCAAGGCTGTATTTTCCAACTACCAATCCTTCCTCATTGTTTCCAACTTTCACATTCCATTCACCAGTAATTATTACTGCATCTTGATTGCATGTTCAATTATTTTAAACTGAAGAAGTTCATAGAATTGTTCAATTTCATCATCACTGGCTGGTGTATTGGTTGGTGTATAAATATAAATAATAGTGACATTAAATGGACTTCTTTGTAGGCATATGGATGTCATCATATCACAGACAACATTATACTTCAAGATGGTTCTTGCGATGTTCTTTTTATCGATGGATGTGATGTCATTCTTCTTAGATTTGACATTTCCAGCATAGTAAACCACAGGATTGTTGGATTCAAAATGGCCAATACCAGTCCATTTCAGCTCATTAGTGCTTAGGATATCCATCTTCATGTGTTCTATTTTATTTTTTACAACTTTAAATTTTTCTAGATTCATACTTTATACAGCCCATGTTCAGATTATTAATGGATGTTCTCTCATTTTGAGTTGTGCCCAATCAGCAAATGAAGATCTTAAAAACTTTACTTCATTCACATCAACTCTGCTTTGAGGAGGCAGTTCTTACCCAGCCATATTTTAACTGTCTTCCAACTTGAGGGGTTCATCTTCTAGCACTATTTCTGACAATGTTCTGCTGATATTCATAATGTTTTCACCTTCCAACACTATATCTGACTACATTACATGGTTATTCATAGAGTTTTCCATGGCTAACCATTCAGAAGTAGTCTGCCTAACTTTCTTCTTAGTGTGTTGTAGTCTGGAAGTTTTGGGGAAACTTGTCCACCATGAGTAACCTTGCTGGTATTTAAAATACTGGTAGCATAGCTTACAGCATCACCACAACACACAAGTCACCACAGTATGACAGACCAGTGGTGGTGTGACACCATATTTGAAAATAAACCACCATTCACAGGTTGTAATGTTCTGCTTATGATGAAATCACTGTGAGAGGGTGGGAAGACTACCAATACTTCAAATAATAAACTCCTCTGTACTAGCAGTTGAGGTCTGAGGAGCATCTTTATTGTTGTTGTTGTTAAGTGCTGTTGAGTCAGTTCTGACTCATAGCAACACTGTATAGGGTTTCCAAGGCGTGGCTGGGGAATTTGAACTGCCAACCTGGAGTTTCAAGCCAACCTAGCAGTCCAGTGCATTAATCCATAGTGCCACTTAGGTGCTGGCAATTTACCAGGTGGCTGAATAGGAGTCTGGAAACAAGGGCAATATTGAGCCAATGGAATCATTATGAAGGCTCCTGCCCGTAGAGAGTTCTCTGAGATCACTGAATAAAACTTTGAATTACTGAGCTCAATGTCATATTTATTTCGCAGCAAAATCTAGTCAAAGATAATTTTAAATTGGATTTTTCTCTCCTTTGTTGGTCGAGAATTCACAGTATAATCACATCATGGCTAGGTCACTGGCACTACCAAAACTCAGAATTTTGCTCTCTAGAAATCATCCTTTCCTTTCTTCTTATTATAATGTGACTCATTACATTGTCCTTTGCATTCAAGGAAATAAAACCATTTTTCATGGAAAGTGTTCAAGACTCCTTCAGTCATTGTGGAGGTGTGTGTTTAATAGTAATAAATAGAGGTGAAGAGTGTTCAGATGAGGTCCAAAATGAAAATAGAAGCATACTAAAAGGGATGACCTAAACTCTGAGATATGTTTGAGCTCAAATAAGGAAATAAAAATTAAGAAATGATTCAGTTATCAATTGTTATTAAGTGCTGTTGAGTAGGTTCTGACTCATAGCAACCCTGTATAGGATTTCTGAGGAGTAGCTGGTAAGCTTGAACTGCAAATCTTGCAATTCAAACCAACTTTGCAGTCCAGTGCATTAACCCACATTGGCTCAAGAAAAAATGGATAGTCTACATAGATCTATAATAAGTTAAGATTTTTTTTTTTTTAATGCTGACAAAGAAAATTCCAAGCCCAATGGCTTCATTAGGAAACTCAACAAACTCTTCACAAACTCTTCCAAAGCACTGAAGATGAAACACAGTCCACTTAATTTTATCAGATCTGTATCACTCTATAACTAGACTAATATATTTTGACCTGATTAAAATATACTCAACAAAATATTATCAAACTTATTCCAACAGCATATAAAAGAGGTTAGACAATATAATCCAGAGGGATGTGTTCCAGGTATGAAAGACTGGTATAACGTCTTAAAATCAATAGATATAATATAATATATTAACACACTCAGAGACAAATAGCATGATTATTGAATACATGAAGAAAAAGTAATTGACAAAAATCCAAACAATTTCACGATTAATAAAACCCAAAAAACTTTAACAAAACTAAAGAAATTGAGGAATGGAATGGAACTTTCATTCCATTCATAGAGTTTTCTGTGGGAAACAGGACATTTATGAAAAGGGACCTCTATGAAAAAAATGTAGCTAACATCATATTCAACTGAGAAAAACTGAATGGTTTTTACTAAAGATCAAAAATAGACAAGAATGTCTGCTATGGCCACTTCTACTCAAACTTGTCACAAAAATTCTAGCCAAGACAATTATAAGAGAGGAAGAAATGAAGGGCATACAGATTTAAAAAGAAGTAAAACTATCTCAATTTACAGGTTATATATTTATAGAGTCCTAGTATGGAACTATAGGATAAGCACTGAACTACTAACAATAAGTTCAGTTATTCAAACCCACCAGCCAATCCTGGGAAAATCTATATAGGTGGCTATGATTCAGAACTGACTTAACAGCAATAACAACAACGATTGTAGACTCATCTACATCAAGAAATTTGGAAAATAGCTACCTTGCCAATTAGTTGGAAGAGATACATATTTGTGACCATTCCAAAGAAGCGTGACCCAATGGAATGTGGAAATCATCAATGTCACTAATACCTTATGCAAGTAAAATTTTGCTGAACATAATTCCAAAACACTTGTGGTAGTACACTGACAGGGAGATGCCAGAAATTCAAGCTGGATTCAGAAGAGGACATGGATGAGGAATATCATTGCTGATTGAATAGATCTTAGCTGAAAGCATGTTATTGTCATTAAGTGCCATCGAGTTGGTTCCGACCCATAGCGACCCTTGTATAGGGGTTCAAGGAACAGCTGGTGAGCTTGAACTGCGGACCTTGCAGTTTAATTGGCTTTGCAGTCTGGTGCATTAAGCCACAGCGCCACACCAGGACTCTAGCTGAAAGCATAGAGTACCAGAAAAATATTTTACCTGTGCTTTATTGACTATGCAAAAGTATTTGACTTGTGAATAATGACAAATTGTGGATAACATCGTCAAGAATGGATATTCCAGAGCACTTAATTGTGCTCATGAGGAACCTGCACATTGATCAAGAAGCAGTCATTAATTAAATAGAAAATAGGAATGCTAAATGGTTTAAAATCAAGAAAGATGTGAGTCAGGGTTATATTCTTTCAATATACTTATTCAATCTGTATGTTGAACAAATCATCTAAGAAGCTGGATTATATGAAGAAGATCATGGCATCCAAAATGGAGGGAAAGTTATTAACACCCTTAGATATACAGATGACACAACTTTGCTTGCTTAAAGTGAAGAGGACTTAAAATACTTACTGATAAAGATCAAAGACTATAGCCTTCAGTATGGATTGCACCTCAATGTAAAGAAAACAAAATTCCTAACAATTGGACCAATAAATAACATCATGATAAATGGAGAAAAGATTGCCAAAGACTAAATTTTGCTTGGATCCACAATCAATCCTTATGAAAGCAAAGTTAAGAAATCAAGTAACATATTGCATAAGGCAAATCTGCTAAAAAAACACACAACACTTTAAAGTGTTCAAGAGCAAAATCACTTTGAGAACTAAGGTGTGCCTGACCCATGCCATGGTATTTAAATCTGGCTCACATGTGTGTGAAAGTTTGACAATGAATAAGGAAGACCATGGAAGGGTTCATTTATTTGAAATATGGTATTGGCAAAGGATATTGAAAGTACCATGGAGTACTGGAAAAGCAAACAAATCTATATTGGAAGTACCATCAGAATGCTCCTTAGAAACAAGGATGGCTAGAAGTTTCTCTCTTACTTCAGACATTTTATCAGGAGGGACCAGTCCCTGAACAAGGAAATCATGCTTGGATAAGTGGAGGGTCAAGGAAAAAGGCAACACCTCCAACTAGATGGAGTGATACGTGGCAGCAACAATGGGCTCAACCATAACAATTGTAAGAATGATGCAGGATCAGGCAGAGGTTTGTTCTGTTGTGATATGAATTGGAATTGACTCAATGGCACCAAGCAACAACAACAAATGATTGTGAATTAGAAAATCTGAAGCAATCTAATAAACAACTTTGGAACTAATAAACAAGTTCAGCAATAATGCAGGATACAAGATCAATATACAAAAATCAATTCTGTACACTAGCAATGAATATTCTGAAGCTGAAACTAAGAAAATTATCTCATTTGTAATAGAGCCCAAAAGAATAAAGTGCCTAGAGGTCATTTAACAAAAAAATTTCAAGACAAGTATGCTGAAAAACTATTTTAAAATGTTGAAAGAAATTACAGTGCTAAAAAAGATAATCTCAATTGCATTATATCCAACACATTAACTGATTAGAAGATAATATTGATCTACAGATTGAACATGTTATGGTTGTTGTTGTTAGGTACCATTGAGTCAGCTCCAGCTCACTCATTCATGTACAACAGAATGAAACATTCACAGGTCCTGAAAAATCCTCTATGCTTACAACTATTGTTACAGCCACTGTCTTAATTCATCTCCTTGAAGGTCTTCTTTGTGCTGACTCTCCACTTTACCTAGCACGATGTCTATTTTAGTTATCTAGCGGTGCTATAATAAAAATACCACAAATGAGTGACTTTAACAAATTGAAATGTATTCTTTCATAGTTTGTTATTATTGTCAAGTGCCATCTAGTCAGTTCTGACCCATAGTGACCCTGTATAGCGTTTCCGAGGAGCTCTGGTGAGATTGAACTGCCAACCTTGCAGTTCAAACTGCTTTGTAGTCTGGTGCATTAACTCACAGAGCCACACCAGGACTCTTTAGGAGACTAGAAATCTGAATTCGGATTGCTGGCTCTGGGGAGAGGTTCTTAACTCCTTTCAGCATCCATAGGCTCAGCATTCCTTGGAAATCTTTCTATCTTTGTATCAATTTTCCCCTGGATTGGGAAGCTTCACTATTGTTATAAAAACCATTTCAAGAGGTACCATATGATCAAGAACAGATGGTACTGAAGGAAGAAATCCAAGTTGCAGTGATGTTATTGATGAAAAACAAGGCTCCCAGAATTTATTAAATACAAATTGTATTATGTCAACAAACTCATGCAGTGTTGGAGGTCCTCACTTATCTCTGTTAGGAAATTGGAAGATAGGTACCTGGACAACTGATTGGAAGAGATCCATATTTGTGCATATTACAAAGAAAACTGACCATATGGAATGCAGGAAACATTGAATAATATCATGAATATGAAATAAAAACAAAATTTTTTCTGAAGATAATTCAAAAATGGTTACACAAGTTCATCAACAGAGAGCTGCTGAATATTCAAGAATGATTCAGAAGAGGACTTGGAATGAAAGATATCATTGTTGATGTCAGATGGATCTTGACTGAAAGCAGAGAGTACCAGAAGATATTATTTACTGGTATTTTATTGACTAAAAAGCATTCCACTGTGTGGATCATAACAAACTATGGATAACATTGAGAAGAATGGGTATTCCAGAGCACTTTATGTGTGCATGAGGAATCTGTACACATGACCTAGGGGGCAGTCATTAGAACAAAACAAGGAGATACTGAATAGTTCACAATCAGGAAGGGTATGCATCAGAGTAGTATCCTTTTACCATACTTACTCAATCTGTATACTGAGTAAATAATCTGAGAAACTGGATTATATGAAGATGAACTTGACATCAGGATTGGAGGAAGACTTATTAACAAGCTTCAATATGCAGATAACACAACCTTTGTTGCTGGAAGTGAAGGGAAACAAAAAATTTACTGATGAAGATCAATGACTACAGTCCTCAGTATAGATTTACCTCCATATAAAGAAAACAAATATCCTCCCAATTGGACTAATAAATAACATAATGAAAAACAGATAAATTTTTGAAGTTGTCAAAGACTCCATTTTGCTTAGATCCAAAATCAATGCTCATGGAAATAGCAGCTAAGAAATCAAACAATGCATTATATTAAGTAAATGTGTTCTTCAAAAATCCTCTTGAAAGTGTTAAACAACAAGGATGTAGCTTTGTGTTTTAAGGTGTGTGACCCAAGCTATAGTATTTTTAATTGCCTATTATGAAATCCTGGTATGGCACTGCAGGATAATACACAGGACAAGGTCAGTTTGAACTGCAAGGTCAGCTGTTCAAACCCACCAGCCTCTCCTCGAAACCCTATACAGCAACAACAATATGCATGCGAATGTTGTACGATGAATAAGGAAGACCATAGAAGAATTGATGCCTTTGAATTATGTTGTTGGCAAAGAATATTGAAAGTACTAAGGATTGCTAGAAAAACAAACAAATCTAGCTTGGAAAAATTTCTTGAATGCTCCATAAAAGCAAAGATGGCAAGACTCTATCTCTCTTATATTGGACTTTTTGTCAGGAGGAAACAGTCCCTGGAGAAGGACATCATGCCTAGTTAAATGGAAGGTCAGAAAGCATGGAGTCAAGTGATGGCAGCAACAGTGGGCTCAAACATAACAATTGTGAGGCAGATTCAGGACCTGACGGTGTTTCCTTCTGTTGTGGATACAGTTGGTATGAGTTGGAAGCAACTCGGCAGCATCTGACAATTACAGAAGCTTCACAGTGCAGGGACCTGAAGTTCAAGGAACATACTCCACTTCTGATTCTTCTTTCCTGGTGGGACTAAGTCCCTCTTATCTGTTCCCTTCTCCTTTTTTCTCTTGTACAATAAAAGGTGTTGCAGTTCATATCCGTGGGACACTTCCTTATATCAGATCATGGTTGTGATGGGATTAAGAGTATTATAGCCCACCCTTACTTGTCTTCTTTGTTTATCACATCAGATTACATCATGGGGAATCATCATTACATCATTGCATAACTGCTAAACCACTGAGAATCTTGACCCAGCCAAATTGAGACATATTTTTGGGGGTTGTTGTTGTTGTTATGTGTTGTGGAGTCGGTTCCGACTCATAGCGACCCTGTACAGGGTTTCCGAGGCTGTAAATCTTAACGGGAGCAGAAAGCCTCATCTTTCTTCTGTGGAGCAGCTGGTAGTTTCGAACTGCTGACCTTGCGCTTCGCAGCCTGATTCGTAACCACTACACTACCAGAGCTCCTTTTATTTTATTTATTTATTTATTTATTTTAGGCTGGGAGGAGGGCACAATTCAATTTATGGCAATGTCAACTTTCAGGGACTATTCCCAACTGATTACATGTCTGAAGTGTGCGAGCCAAGTCTCTTCTGGCTGTGCTTCTTCCAAGACAGATTTGTTCATTCTTCTGGCAGTCCATGGTATAGTTAATATTCTTTGTCAATGCCATAATTCAAATTCATTGATTTTTTTTCAGTCTTCCTTATTTGTAGACTTTTTACATTATTTTGGGGTGATTGAAAATACCGTGCTTGTGTCAGCTGCACTTTAGTCCTCAAGGTGAGACCTTTCTTTTTTAACATTTAAAAAAGGTTTTTAAAAATAGATTTGATTGCTTATCAAACTGGTCACAGTTCAAATCGACCAGTTGCTCCTTGGAAACCCTATACAGGGTCACTATCAGTGAAAACCAATTTGAAGGCATTTAACAACAACAACAACTTAAACTGATATTGATTGTTTGTGAAGTAAATTAAACCCTTGACAACTTTGATCTTTTCACCAATTACTATGATGTTGCATACTGGTCTAGTTTTGAGAATTTTCATTTTCTTTATGCTGAATTGAAAATTCATACTGTACTCTTTGATTTCCATCAATACGTGTTTCAAGTCCTCTTCATCCTCAGCAAGCAAGATTGTGTCATCTGCATATCACAAGTTATTGATGAGTTTACCTCCAATACTGATGTGACTTTATTTTTCATATAGTCCACTATCTCTGGGCTCAACATCAGAAGACCTGGTGATATGGTGATTAAAGTATTTGGTGACTAATCAGAAGGTTGACACTTCAAACCCAACAGGAAAAAAGATATGGCAGTTTGCTACAATAAAGATTGTTGTTGTTGTTGTTAGGTGTCATCGATGTGGTTCTAACTCATAGTGACCCCATGCACAACAAAACAAAACTTTGCCAGGTCCTGCACAATCCTCATAAGCATTGTTATGCACGAGCCCATTGCTGCTACCTCTGTGCCAATCCATCCTGTTGGGGGTCTTCCACTTTTTCGCTGATTCTCCACTTTTCCAAGCATGAAGTCCTTCTCCAGGGGCTGGTCCCTCCTGATAAAAAGTCCAAAGTATGTGAGATGAAGTATCACCATCCTGACTTCTAAGGAATATTCTGGTTGCACTTCCTCCAACATAAATTTGTTAGTTTTTCTCCAACACAATAATGCAAATGCATCATTTTTTCTATGGTCTTCCTTATTCATTGTCTAACATTCACATGCATGTGAGGCTATTCAAAATACCATGACTTGGGTCAGGCACACCTCATTCCTCACACTCTCATTTTAGCTCTTGAACACTTTCAAGAGTCTTTCTTCATCACTAAGCATTTCAAGTGCCCTTCACTTTCATCAAATATGTTTGTGTCATCTGCATATCACAGGTTGGTAAAGTGTCTTCCTCCAATTCTTCTTCATATAATCCAGTTTCTTGGATCATTTGCTCAGCATACAGATTGAATAAGTACGGTAAAAGATTACAACCCTAATGTACATATTTCCTAATTTTAAACCCTTTAGCTTCCCCTTGTTTTTGATGAGATTGCCTTTTGGTCTATGTATAGGTTCCTCATAAGCACAAATAACTATTCTAGAATATTTGTTCTCCACAATATTGTCCATAGCTTGTCATGATCCACAGAGGCAAAACTCTTTGCA
Source organism: Chrysochloris asiatica (assembly GCF_000296735.1). Taxonomy (NCBI): domain Eukaryota; kingdom Metazoa; phylum Chordata; class Mammalia; order Afrosoricida; family Chrysochloridae; genus Chrysochloris; species Chrysochloris asiatica. The sequence goes on along the minus strand of NW_006408529.1, from coordinate 18,018,979 downwards.
TTGTCAAGAAAGCACAGGCAAACTCTTTTCTGATATTCTTTTCTTTCAGTCAAGATTCACCGGGCTTCAGCAATGATATCTATTGTTCTACAACCTAGGCTGAATATGACTTGAACCTCTGGTAGTTCTCTGTCAATGCACTGTTACAGTCATTTTTGGATTATTTTAGCAACATTTTACTTGCATGTGACTGTTGTTGTTGAGTATTGTTGAGTCAGTTCCGACCCATAGCCACCCTGTATAGGGTTTCTGAGGAGCATCTGGCGAGCTTGAACTGCCAACCTTGTGGTTCAAACAAACTTTGCAGGCCAGCAAATTAAACCACAGCACGATACCAGGATTAATACTAATGATATAATCCAATGATTTCCCTATTCCGCTGGGTTAACTCTCTTGGGAATGGGATCCTTTCCAATCAGTTGGCCAGATAGCTGTCTTCTAGAGTTTTTTTGCATAGGTGAATGAATGATTGCTTCCAGTGTTGAATCAGTTTGTGAAAGATTTCAATTTGTATTCCATCAATTCCTGGAGCTTATTCTTTGCCAATGCCTTCAGTGTACCTTGGACTTCTTCCTTCAGTACCATTCGCTCTTAATTATATGCTACCTCTTGAAATGGTTGAACATCATCCATTTCTTTTTGGCACTGTGGCCTTGTGTATTCCTTCCATCTTCTTTTGATGCTGTCTGCATCATTTGATATTTTGCCAATGGAATCCTTCAATGTTATAAGTAAGGCTTGAATTATTTTCTTCAACTCTTTCAGCTTGATAAATGCTAAATGTATTCTTCCCTTTTGATTTTCTCACTCCGGGTCTGAAACTGCATAAAATTAAAACAAGTCCATAAGAGTCAAAATATGACCTTGAGTATATTCCACCTGGATTTAGAGACCATATCAGTAAAAAATTTGATGCACTGACCACTAATGACCAAAGACCAAAGGAGTTGCAGGATGACATAAAAAAACTTGTACATGAAGGAGGCAAAAAAGACAAGAAAGAAAAAAAAGATCAAAATGAATGTTATAAGAGATTCTGAATTTTTTTCTTTAGCAATTAATACCTAAAGTAAATGGAAGAAACGATGAAATAAAAGAACTGAACAGAAAATTCCAAAGGACAGGTCAAGAAGGCAAAGTGAAAAATTATAATGAAATGTACAAATACCTGGAGTTAGAAAATCAAAAGGGAAGAATATACTCAACATTTCTCAAGCTGAAACAACTGAAGAAAAAATTCAGACCTTGACTTGCTGTAAAGAATAATGTTTTGGGCTAAATATTTAGTGATGCAGAAACTATCAAAAAAATTTGTAAGGAATAGAATCACTGTACCAAAAAGAATTGGTCAACATTCAACCATTTCACGAGTTTGGATAGGATCAAGAACCATGTTGCACTGAAGGCATTAGCTAAAAACAAGTCTCCAGGAATTGACATAATGCCAATTAAAATGGTTTGACAAGCTGATGCAGCACTGCTAACACTTACAAGTTTATGCCAAAAAATTTGGAAGACAGCTACATAACCAGCCAACTGGAAGAGATTAGTATTTGTGGCTATTTCAAAGAAAGTTGACACAATAGAATGTTGAAATTATCTAACAATATAATTAAAGTCACAGGAAAGTGAAATTTTGCAGAACATAATTTAAAAATTATTGCAGCAGGACCTGTCAGAAATTCAAGATGGATTCACAGGAGGATGTGTAATGAGGAATATCATTGCTTACATCTGATGAATTCTTGGATGAAACCAGGGAAATTGTGCTTTACTGACTATGCAGAGGCATTTGACTATTGTGTGCATCATAACAAACTATGAATAACATTGAGAATAATGGGAATTCCAGAACACTAAATTGTGCTCATAAAGAACCTGTACATAGAACAAAAAGTGTCATTCAAACAGAACAAGGGTAAGCTTCAGGGTTAAAGTCAGAAACGATGTGAATCAGTGTTGTATTCCTTCACAATACTTATTTAATCTGCATGTTAAGCAAATAATCTAAGAAGCTGGACTATATGAAGAAGAATTTAGCATCAGGATTTGAGGAAGTCTCATTAACAACCCCACCAGTTTGTCGTACTGTGGTGGCTTGTGAGTTGCTATAATTCTGGAAGCTATGCCAAGGGTATTTTAAATACCAGCAGGGTCATCCAGGGTGGACAGGTGTTCGCCGCCAAGCTTTGGAGCTTCTTCATTTACCTTTTGCGGAGGCAGATCTGCATGGTAATCCAGTACCAAACTGTTAAATATGGTGTCCTTCCTTTATCTCTCATGTCCCGGATAGGCTAGGCCAGGTGAAGAGGAAAATCCTGGTATTGGATCTGGATGAGACACTTATTCACTCCCATCACTATGAGGTTCTGAGGCCCACAGTCCGCCCTGGAATGCCTCTTGACTTCATCCTGAAGGTGGTAATAGGCAAACATCCAGTCCGATGTTTTGTACATAAGAGGCCTCTTGTGGATTTCTTCTTAGAAGTGGTGAGCCAGTGTACGAGCTGGTGTTCACAGCAAGCATGGAGATTTAGGGCTCTGCTGTAGCAGACAAACTGAGCAATAGTAGAAGCATTCTTAAGAGGAGATACTATAGACAGCACTGCACTTTGGAGTTGGGCAGCGACATTAAGGAAGGACCTTTCTGTGGTCCACAGTGACCTCTCCAGCACTGTGATCCTGGATAACTCCCTAGGGGCTCACAGGAGCCATCCAGGCAATGCCATCCCCATCAAGTCCTGGTTCAGTGACCCCAGTGACCTGCTCTTCTTAACCTGCTCCCCAGGCTGGATACCCTCAGGTTCACTGCTGATATTCGTTCTGTGCTGAGTTGAAACCTTCAACCACATAGGCTCTGGTGACAGCTGCTCCTCCTCCACCGGTGCCGGGTCAGGGGAAGAGGGATGGTGAGCCCTTGGGATGCTGTCTGATCCCATCCAATGACTGGGATACAGCCGGAGGCATGGGAATGCTGAAACAATGTCTGTGGCAGAGAGGCCGGACTGACCTGATTGAGAAAACACACACACATGTACACACACACACACACACACAGATGGTAATCCTGGAGGCTCAAAGAGAAGCCAAGCCGACTTTGTTGTGATTTGATTTTTTTTTAAACTCTTGTACAAAACTGATCTAATTCTTCACTTCAACACATATGTGTTGGAAGAAGTGCAGCCAAAGTGCCCTTGGAGGCCAGGATAGCCAAACTTCATCTCTCATATTTCAGACATATTGTCAGGAGGGACCCGTCACTGAAGAAGGATATTATGTTTGGTAAGGTGAAAGGTCAGAGAAAAAGAGCAAGACTGTCAGTGAGATGGATTGGCAAACTAGCAGCATCAATGGGTTGAAGTATGGCAACAATAGTGAGGTTGGCTCAGGACCAGGCAGTGTTTTGTTCTGTTGTGCATACGGTTGCTATGAGTTGGTACCAACTCAATGGCACCTAAAAACAACCACAACAACATTAGCAACCCAAGACACACACAGATGACCCAGACTTGCTTGCTGAAAGTCAAGATGGCTTGAAGCATTAGCTGATGAAGATCAAAGAATACAGATTTCAGTGTGGATTACATTTCAATATAAAAAAAAAAACCCACAAAACACCAAAAATCCTCATGACCGAACCAATAAACAACAAACATCATCAACATCATAATAAGTGAAGAAAAGATTGAAGTTTTCAAGAGTTTCATTTTACTCGGATCCACAACCTATGCTCACAGAAGCAGCAGTCAAGAAATTAATTGACATATTGCATTATACAAATCTGCTGCCCAACACCTCTTTAAAGTGTTACATATGAAAGTTGCCACTTTGATGACCAAGGTGCACCTGGCCCAAGTCATGTAATTTTCAATAGCTTTCTATGCATGGGAACACTGGAGAATGAATAAGGAAGACTGAAGAATAATTTATGCTTTTGAATTATGGCATTGGTGAAGAATATTGAAAGGCTGATAGACTGCAGAAGAATAAAAAATCTATCTGGGATTGTGTATGTTATCAAGAGGGATCAGTCCCTGGAAAAGGACACCAAGCTTAGTCAAGTAGAGAGTGGGAGAAGAAGAGACTCTCAAGATGAATCAATACGTGGCAGCAACGATGTCCTCAAACTTAACAATTTTGAGGATGTTGCAGGCCTGGGCAATATTTTATAATCTTGTGCCTGGGGTCACTATTAGTCAAATCTAACTCCATAGTATGATATAAGAGCAAAAACAACAAATTCTAGTGCTTGTTTATTACATTAACAGTAATATTCTTACTTATAATAGATATTTGTCTTGGTTTTCTTCTATTGAGGAAAATTACACAGAAGCATGAATTTCCAGTAATAATCGAAGGAAAACAGAAAACACTATCAATTAAAATGTTATGTTTCTATAAACTATGCCTTATGAAGAGCTGTAAATTTATAAATAGATGTGCCGTGCTGTGCATAGCAGTGAATTACTTCATATGACTCTTCTACCCACAGTCTTTGTAACTCCCAACAAACAACTTTTCCATGATGGTGGTGGTGGTGGTTATGTGCGGTGGAGTCTGTTCCGACTCATGACCACCCTGTACAGAGTTTCCAATGCTGTAAATATGGGAGCAGAAAGCCTCACCTTTCTCCCGCAGAACAGCTAGTAGTTTTGTACTGTTGACCTTGTGGTTCGCAGCCCAATTCATAGCCACTATGCTACCAGAGCTCCTAGGTCTGGGTAAGTGAAGGTTGGAAATGATGCTGATAGGATTATATGATTCAGTTGTGAGCAATTGTTAACAAGTGAAAACTTGGAACTCTAACATGAGTATAAAATGAGCCATTTCAGAATCAGAAAGGGAATCTCATTACCAACAAAGAAGAGTCAGCAGTGGCGTACATCATTTGGACCCTGAAATCCAGGAGACAGAATTGCAACACCAGAATAGTGGCAGAGGAATAGCAATAGCAGAACCAAGAGAGCATGAGACAGAGGCTGGCTTCCCAGACCACAGAACAAGAAAACTGAGTGCAAGGGGAAGGGTTCTGGCTTGCAGAATAGGGCTCCTCAAGCACTTAATTCAGGTGGGGTGAAGCTAGGTTTTCTGACCTAGAGCTGAGTGGGTTTGGGTTTGAGGCTTATGGTGGAATAGAGTGTCCCTTTGGGCACTTATCAGCAGTCTTAAAAGAGCTTTGTAACATTGCCCAAGTAAGGTAGATGCCAAAGTTCCAGAGAGATGCCTGACTGTGGGCGTGGCAAAGAAGAGGCTGTCCTGATTGGACAGCTGTGTCCTGAACATTTCTAGTTCTGTATTGTAAACCTGTTAACTTCCCTAATAAACCCCATAACTGTGAGTAAGGTGTATGAGTTTGTGGGGTCTTTGCAATGAATCAGCAAACCCAGTTGAGAAGTAGAGAGTGCTCTGGGAGGGACAGTTGGTGTCAGAATTGGCAGAGAACATTGGAGCGTGGGGGCGCATCAGACAGTTTCATAGGAATTGGAAATGGGCAAATGCTGAGTTTAATTCTCTTTCCCCTTGTGAAGTCAAATGATACCGCCACCAGTCCCGTTTTATAACATGTTTGTAATAGCCAGCAAGAAGCAGTGAACTTTCTGCTGATTTATTTACTCATTCATGTATTCATTCATTCAAGAATTATTTATTAAAAACCTATGTTTCAGAAGCTGATGGATGTAAAGGAAATAGATAGCTTAGGGTCAGGATGGCTGTAGCTGAGTGCAGTCAAGTCTATTTTGACTCAAAATAATCTCATGTGACAGAGTAGAACTGCTCCAGAGGTTTGTCTTGGATATAATCTTTATGGAACTAGGTTATGAGATTTTTCTCCTGTGTTGCTACTGGATGAGTTTGAATCCAGTTTTCAGTTAGCAGCTGAGTGCTTAAACTTTGTACCTCTAGGATCCTTAAGGGTCAAGGTTTGGTTGGCTGGTTATGTGCCGTGGAGTTGGTTCCGACTCATAGCTACCCTGTGCAGGGTTTCTGAGGCTGTAAATCTTTATGGAAGCAGAAAGCAGCATCTTTCTCCCGCAGAGCAGCTGGTAGTTTCGAACTGCTGACCTTGCGGTTCTCAGCCTGATTCATAACCACTACGCTACCAGAGCTCCTAAGGGTCAAGGTTGTTGTTGAAAGGAGCTCTGGTAGCATAGTGGTTATGAATCAGGCTGAGAACCGCAAGGTCAGCAGTTCGAAACTACCAGCTGCTCTGCGGGAGAAAGATGAGGCTTTCTGAGCTCCTAAGGGTCAAGTTAAAGAGTCTTAATTTAAAAAAGAAAAAGAAATAAAAGGGTTTGTTGCCATCGACTTGTCTCCAGCTCATGGTGACCTTATAGATGTATGTTGTCGTTAAGTGCCATCGAGTAAGTTCCGATCCATAGCGACCCTGTATAAGGTTTCCGAGGAGCAGCTGATGTATTTGAATCACCAACCTTGAGATAAAAACCAGCCTTGGGGTCTAGTGCTTATCCTGTAGTGCCATACCATAACTCCTTATGTATGTATATTGTTGTTAAGTGCCACCAAGTTGGTTCTGACCCATAGTGACCCTTTATAGGGTTTCCAAGGAGAAGCTGGTTAGCTTGAACTGCCAACCTTGCAGTTCAAATGGCTTTGCATTCTGGCGCACTAACCTACAGCGCCACACCAGGCCCTTATGTATAGCAAAATGTAATTCTGCCAAGTCCGGCACCATCTTCATGATTATTACTATTCTGGAGTCCACTGATTTATCTATTGGATTGACCCATGTCATTCAGGGTTTCCCTCATTTTCATGGGCTTTCACATTACTAAACATGATGTCCTTTTCTAGCAACTGGTCTTTCCAGGTGGTGTGTCCAAATTAAGCAAGTCAAAGTCTCTCCATCTTCAATTCTAAGGAAGATTCTAGTTGTACTCCTTCTAAGATTCATTTATCCATTCTTTGGCAGTATTCACCAACATCACAGTTCAAATGACTCAATTGGTCTGTATCCTTTTTTCATTATCCAACTTTTATATGCATATGAGCCTAATGAAAAGAATACAAGTATTTAATCTGCTTTCTGTATTAAAAAGTCTGACTAACAGGTAAAAAATTGTTGTCTGAGCAAAAGTTGATGGCAAAGGATCTGCTAGGAGATTCTCACCTTAGTTTAGACTGCAAAAAGAGAATAGTGACTTGAACTTCATTGGTAACAGGAGAAATGAAAAGATGGAGACACATGTAGGATATTTTGGAGCTGGAAGCAAAGACCTGGCTGATGAATTAGATGTGAAAATTTCAAATGATTTCCAGATCAATTACGAAAAATAGCTGAAGTAGAGTGGCCATAAAACCTATAGTTGGTACAGCCTATCTTATCCAAGATTTCCTAGCTCTTAGATACCTACTGGAGTCCTGGCGTAGCACTGTGGGTTAATATGCTGGATTGCAAAGTAGGTTTGAATAGCAAAGTTAGGGGTTCAAGCTCACCAAGTGCAACTCAGAAACCCTATACAGGGTTGCTATGGGTTGGAACCAACTCGACAGCACTTACCAACAACACCAACAAGATACCTATTAGGGCATGTAACTGAGGTGGCACTATTTATACAAAATCAGGTCCTGTCAACTACGGAAAGTCCAATGTTTTCTGTACCACAATTTCTTATTTAGAATCTTGTTGATTCTGAGAACCAGGAGGGTTACAGATGTCTGAAAAATGTTTCTATGACTAAAATGAGGTCATTGATGACTATTATAACAGAGGTTAGATGTTAGCTAGTCAGAAGTTAGTGGGCACAGATGTGAGATTGAAATAGGTTGAAAAGTAAATAGAGAGCCCTAGAATTATGACAGAGAAATTGGATTGTAACAAGTGGGGTAGATGGCTAACCCACTAGAAGTAAGTTTAATAAGGTATTGTAGACCTTGGACTCAGAAGAGCAAAGTAAGAGAGACAGACAAACAGATACACACTGACAAGGAAATCAATGGTTATAATGCAATGTGCTACTACTGCTGCTGCTGTGTTCTGTCCAGTTGGTTCTGACGCATAGCCACTTTGTATAGGATTTCTGAGGCTGTAAATCTTTATGGGAACCAAAAACGCTAGTCTTTCTTCTAAGGATAGGCCAGTGGATTCAAACTGCTGACCTTACATTTAGCATCCCAATGTATATCTTACTAGGGTTTCTTTCTTTCTTTTTTTTAATGTTTTATTGTGAATTATGTGATCGTTTACATGGGAAAACATTAGTTTTACATTCATCCTATCGTATATCGTTTCATTGACATGGATACAATCCCCTCCATGCATCATCAACTAACCAAAGTATATACCCTGCAAGCCTGCCCTCTGGTCATCAGCACACAGTCCCTCTCCCTTTTTGGGTCCCCAGCTGCTCCATCTTTCCACGTCATCATCTCTGCCTCCATCTCTGGTGTCACTGCTTCTCTGGGTAGGGTCCCGCTCCCCGCTCTTCTCCCTAGATGGTCCCAAGGACCTCTGCTTCTAGACTGCAAAGTTAATCACGCCTCTCCTTGCTACAAAACGTCTACCTTTACATTTCAAACCCTCACAATCAGTCCTGATAACAATTGTTCACTATTGTATCACAAGAGACCTATCTGCATTTCATTTCATCAGTCCCGCCTAGACAGATTGGATACTACTCACTGGAGATTCTACCTTCCTCCAGACCTTCTGGATCTAGATTCCCTCTTGAAAGCTTGTAAGCCAGTCACTTCTTGCCTTTGTAG
>NW_006408529.1:18007581-18009386 GCF_000296735.1 Chrysochloris asiatica | reverse complement strand
TGTAGCCCCATTTTAGGTATTCCAATCAATTATAGGCAGAAAATGGGCTTACAAACTTTCTATGGTGATATTTCTGGCTATTCCTTTCTGTCTCCCTCCAGTGTCTATTTTATAATGGTATGCAAGAGAAACCAAGATTCAAAAGACAGCCAAACATCTTAACATTATTCCCCCCCTTTTCCCCATTCCAACCATGTCTCAAACCCTATATCCCAGAGCCCTGTTGTTCCAAGGTTGTGTGTATATCATTCTTTACCTCTGTCCCACTTAGTCCATGTAAACCTGTCTAATTGTTCTCCCATCCGCTTTGTTCATCCATTCCCCTTCTTATATATTGCCCCCCTCCCCAGCACCCAAACTATACTGTTCCCTGCCCTGTGCTCCACCTTCCTCTCCCTCTCCTCATCCCACCACATCTTTGCAACCAGCAAAGAACCCCCCTCTTTAGTATGGGTTATTTTTCTTAGTCTTTTGCAATAGTGGTCCTATGCATTATTTCTCCTTTTATGACTGACTAATTTCACTCAACATAATGTCCTCAAGGTTCATCCATGTTATGTGGTGGCTTGCAGCTTCTTTGCTATTCTTCAAGGTAGCATAATATTCTATTGTGTGTATGTACCACAGTTTGTTTATCCATTCTTCAACTGATGGGCACTTTGGCTGTCTCCATCTTTTTGCTATTGTAAATAGTGCTGCTGTGAACATTGGTGTACATATATCTACTCGTGTTGTGGCTCATATTTCTTATGGGTAAGTACCAAGTAGAGGAATTGCTGGGCCATAAGGTATTTCTATTTCCAACCTTCTGAGGAAGCATCATATTGCGTTCCAGAGAAGTTGGATCATTTTGCAATCTCAGCAGCAATGCAGGAGTGTCCCGGTTTCTCCACATCCTCGCCAGCATTTATTGTCCTCTACTTTTTTGATCTTTGCTGTTACTGCTGGTGTGAGATGATATCTCATTGTTGTTTTGATTTGCATCTCTCTAATGGAAACCCTAGCTCTGGGAGAATAGTGGTTATGAATAAGGCTGTGAACCGCAAGGTCAGCAGTTCAAAACTACCAGCTGTTCCAGGGGAGAAAGATGAGGCGTTCTGCTCCCGTAAAGATTTACAGCCTTGGAAATCCTATACAGGGTTGCTATGGGTCAGAACTGACTCGACGGCATTTCACAACAACAACAATGGCTAGTGATCGTGAACATTTCTTCATATGTTTGTTGTCTGCCTGGATCTCCTCATTGGTGAAGTGTCTGTTCATGTCCTATGCCCATTTTTTAATTGGGTTGTCTTTTTCTTGTAGAGGTGTTGTAGTTTCTTATATATTTTAGAAAGGTGTTGTAGTTTCTTATATATTTTAGAAATGAGTCCCTTGTCTGATGTGTCATTGCAAAAGATTTTTTCCTATTCTGTGGGTTCCCTTTTTACTCTTCTGGTGAAATCTTCTGATGAACATATGTTTTTAATTTTTAATATGTCCCATTCATCTATTTTGTCTACTTTTGTTTGTGTAGTTTTCAAAACATTTAGTAGTCTGTGTACTCCCTGAATTGTTGTTGTCAGGTGCCATCGAGTCAGAACCGACTCATAGCGACCCCATGCACAACAGAACGAAACAATGTCCGATCCTGGCCCAACCTCACTACCGCTGCCACACCTGAGTCCATCAATGATGCCACCTGGCCAATCCATCTGGTTAGGGGTCTTTGTTGCAGACCGTGAAGGCCTGGTCAGAGGTTCGAGGCCCTATAGGCCCAAGTGTAACAGATCTAGCCACCTGGCAGTTAATAACAAATTATTTTT
>NW_006408529.1:17984934-18006216 GCF_000296735.1 Chrysochloris asiatica | reverse complement strand
GAGGATTTTTGTTTTCTTGACATTGAGATGTAATCCATATCAAAGGCTGTGCTCTTTGATATTCATAAGTAAATGTTTCAAGTCCTCTTCACTTTCAGTGAATTAGTGCCCTCATATTTGACTGAATTAGTGCCCTCATATTTGTCCCTATTTTTTCATTGATGGCCTTTATAATTCTGGGATTCACATTTAGGTCTTTAATCCATGTTGAGTTGTTTTTGCATAAGGTGTGAGGTGAAGGTCTTGTTTCAGTCTTTTGCATATCACTTTCCAGTTCTGCCAGCACAATCTGTTGAAGAGACTATCACCTCCCCATTTGATATATGTAGGTGTTTTGTTAAAAATCTGTTGGCTGTATGTAGATGGGTTAATTTCTGGATTCTTGATTCTGTTCCATTGATCTATGCATCTTTCACTGTACCACTACCAAGCTGTTTTGATGACTGTGGCCGTGCAGTAAATTTTGAAGTCAGGGACTGAGAGGCCTCCAACCTTATTCTTCTTCTTAAGCAATGCTTTGCTTACCCTGGGTCTCTTTCCTTTCCATATAAAGTTTGTATTTGTTTTTCCCATCTTTTTGAAGAATGTTGTTGGAATCTGGATTGGGATTGCATTATATGTGTAAATTGCTTTGGGCAGTATTGACAATGTTAAGTATTCCTATCCAGTATCATGGTACATTCTTCCATTATTTAGGTCTCTTTTGGTTTCTTGTGGTTTTCTTTGTATAAGTCCTTTGTTTCTCTGGTTACATTTATTCCAAATATTTCATCCTTTGGGTGGCTATTGTAAGTGGTATTGCTTTCCTAATGTCCTTTTCAATGCTGTCGTTTTTGGTATAGAGGAGCCCAACTGATTTTTGTCTGTTGATCTTATACCCTGACACTTTGCTGAATCCTCCAATGATGTCTAGTAGTTTTTTAACTGAGTCTTTGGGGTTTTCTACCTATAGGATCATATTGTCTGCAAATAGGGAGAGTTTTACTTCCTCTTTGCCAATTTGGATGCCTTTAATTTCCCTGTCTTGCCATATAGCTCTTGCTAAGACTTCCAACACAATATTGAATAGGAGTGGTGACAAAGGGCATCCTTGTTCGATTCCTGTTCGCAGAGGGAAGGCTTTCAGTTTCTCTCCATTGAGAGTAATGTAAGCTGTTGGTTTTGTATATATGCTCTTTATTATGTTGAGGAATTTCCCTTCAATTACTGTTTTTTTTTAGTGTTTTTATCAGGAATATATGGTGTATTTTGCCAAATGCTTTTTCTGCATCAATCGATATGATCATGTGGTTCTTTTCTTTTTTCTTATTTATATGGTGGAGAATGTTGATCATTTTTCTAATGTTGAACCATCCTTGCATCCCTGATATGAATCCCACTTGATCATGATGTATTATCTTTTTGATGTATTGCTGAATTCTGTTGGCTAGGATTTTGTTGAGAATTTTTGCATCTATGTTCATGAGGGATATTGGTCTATAATTTTCTTAGTGACTTCCTTCCCTTGTTTTGGTATGAGGGTTATGCTTGCTTCATAAAATGTATTAGAAAGTTTTCCATCCTCCTTGATCTTCTGGAATAATTTGAGTAGAATTGGTGACAGCTCTTCTCTGAATGTTTGGTAGAACTCACCAGTGAAGCCATCTGGGCCTGGACTTTTTTTGGTTGGGAGTCTTTTGATGACCTGATCAATTTCTTCTTTTGTTATAGGTCTGTTCAGGTTTTCTACTTCACTGTGTGTACACTTAGGTAGGTCGTGTTTATCAAAATGGGTTCAATCTGGTCCATAGTTATATTTCTGCTATATCTCTACAGTCAAAGAAAACCATGCCAACACTAAATTTTCATAATGCTGGTTGTTGTTGTTAGGTTCCATGGAGTTGATTCCTACTCATAGTGACCCTATGCACAACAGAATGAAACATTGACTGGTCCTGTGCCAACCTTCCAATTGTTGTTACACCTGAGCTCATTGCTGCTGCCTCTGTGCCAATCCATTTCTTTGGGGAGTCTTCTTCTTTCTCCTATCTTCCATCTTACCAAACATGATATCCTACTCCAGGGATTGGACCCTCCTGATATGATGTCTGAAGTATGGAAGATGAAGTCTGGCCATCATGCCTTCCAAGGAGCACTCTGGTTGTACACAGATCTGCTTGCTCTTTTGGCAGCCCATGGTACTTCCAATATTGTCCTCCAACACCATAACTCAAATGCATCAATTCTTCTACGGTCTTCCTTATTCACTGTCCAACTTTTGCATGCATATGAGGTTATTGAAAACACCATGGCTTGGATAAGGTGCACCTTAGTCTTTAAACTGGAAGCTTTGCTCTTTAACTCTTTAAAGAGGCATTGTGCAGCAGATTTGCCTAATGCAATACGTCATTTGATTTCTTGATGGCTGCTTCCATCAACACTCATGGAAGCAGCAGTCAAGATAATGCTGGTTAATGTTGATAAAGACCAGAGGATCAACATGATAGGTCACCCTCATTCTATCATTTGACCACAGAACAATTTCTAGTGAGACAGCTTGCTCAGTGTCTTGAATTGCTTGTCCTGTACGGAAGTGAAGCTTCAAACAATATAACACAATCCCTTTTCTTAGGACCCTTAAATGAAAATTAAATAATACAGTGGTCAACTTGAATAGACAGAGTTTACATTCTTGATATACATATAACAGCAGCAGATCTTTTCTCCCTGCCAACATTTTTTTCACATATATCTATTTTCACTTTTAAATTGTTATATAAATCAAATCAGTGATAATCCTCTAGACTGAAGTTCTTAAAACCGTCTGTATTAATTTTCTATTGGTTCTATAATCAACTATTCTAAATATAGTGGCTTAAAACAATACATTATTCTCTGACAGTTCAGAATGTCAGAAGTTCAAATTTAGACTCAACAGTGTTAGCAGAGCTGAATCCTCCTGGAGGAGTGGTGCTTTGAAGCTTCACTATAGAGTATATTGGTTCTAAAAATTAAATTCATAATAAATAAGTTCTTCCTGTATTTAAATTATCTTTCGTTAAAATATAGAAACTTCTTTAGGAAGTAGAATGACTTTTCTTTCTTCTAGTATATACCAACTGGACAATTAATCTTATTAAAATGAGGGTGCTTTAAAAAATCATTTGAGATAGAACAAAAAATCTATTTTATGTCACCTGGATGGTAGTACATTTTAAAAAATGCTCCACTGTTCATCAGTTCTTTCTGTACTTATACATGAAAAAAAAATTATTGAGTCTCTGCTAGGCATGTACAGTGCAGGATCTCAGAGGCTTTCAATCTGGATGTAATGGGAACCAAAAGAGACTGTGAACAAAAGAGTAACATGGATAGAGTGAACATTTTACCAGAATCCCTTTGGTTCCTGCATTGAAACTAGACTGACATGAGGGAAGAATGGAAGCAAGGAAACGAGTATAAACAATATGATGCATGTGTTTGATGTTGTTTTTAAGTACTGTTGAGTCAGTTCTGACTCATGAGTAGGGTTTCTGAGAGCAGCTGGTGGATTTGAACTGTTGACCTTGGTGTTCAAACCAAACTTATGGTCCAGTACTTTCTAAAACATCACACTGGACTTCAAGTGTTTGGTGTTGTTGTTAAGTGCCGTAGAGTCGGTTCTGATGCATAGCAACCCTGTATAGGGTTTCCGAGTAGTGACTGGTGAGCTTGAACCTCTGACCTTGCGGTTCATATGACTTTGCAGTCCAGCACACTAAACCAGAGTGCCACACCAAGACTCATAAACAGTTACCTAGATAGAAGTTAGTTAACATTTGACAGTCAATCAGGAATCAAAGAGCCCTCTGGTTAAGCAATTAGCTACTAACTTAAAGGTTAGCAATTACAACACATCTGCCATTTTGTGAAAGAAAGATGTGGCTATCTTCATCTCTAAAGATTACAACCTTGGACACTTTATGACACAGTTCTACTTTGTCTTATAGGGCCCCCATGAGTCATAATCAGCTCAAGGACAGTGGATTTGGTTTGGTTTTAACAGGAATCAATACTCTAGAGATGGTTATTTAGTATTTCAAATCATGCTATCAAACAGCAGAATACGGAATAGAAACAGCCTCAATTGCTGACCAAGAAAAAGTTCAAAAGTCAACCAACAGCTAAAAATTGATGTTTATGATATTCTAGCCAGTATTCAGCAATCAATAGTGCTCATTACAGTGAGATGCTCAGTGAAGAGCTGAAGCCTAAACTTGGGATTAAACACAAAGGACTGCTATCCAAGGGCATAGTGATCATGCATGACAATGCATGTCCACACACCTCTCCCCACACTGTTGAGACTCTGCAAAATCTTTGTTTTGATATGTTAAAGCATCCTCTCTATAGTCCTGATCTGGCTCCATCGGACTTTCACCTGTTTGGCTCCCTGAAAGCAGTCCTTTGAGGATGTAGATTCACCTCTGATGAAAAAGTGAAGACAGCTCACAGATCAGCCTAAAACATTTTTCAATAAGGGAGTATGAAAACTTATTCAAGATGGTTGACAGATGGACAAAAGCAATTATGTCAAAACATGATGTATTTTGTCTTTTCTAAAAGTTAATTAAAATAAATTCTACAGCCAAAGTATGGATAATTTTTGACTCAACCTCATATTATGCTGTCTGTGATAGGATATCTGTGTGCCTACAAGGAAGACCAGTTACTAGGACTCTTATTTAAATGTATGCAACAACCACTAAAACTAATGATGCAGAAGTTTTAAAATTCTACCAATTTCTTCAGTGTGAAATTGTTCAAACATGCAATCAAAAAGATTGATAAATACTGGTGATTGGGATGTAAAAGTTGGAAACAAAGAGGAGGAATTGGAAAGGATGGCCTTGATGATAGAAGTGATGTTGGAGATCCTGTGATAGTTTTTCAAGGCCAATGACTTCTTTTTGCAATTACTTTTTATCAGCTGCATAAATGGTGACAATACACATGGACCTTACCAGATGGCATACCCAGGAATAAAATTGCCTGCATCTGTGCCAACCAAAACAAGATCAGGAGCCAATTGGAACAAAAACACAAATTGCTCATTTACAAGTTCAGATTGAAGCTGGAGAAAATTAAGACAAGTGCACGAGAGCCAAAATATGACCTGAACTGTATATTACCTGAATTTAGAGACCACCTCAAGAAACAAAAATCAAAAGGGAAAAAAATGCTCGACATATTTCAGGCTAAAAGAACTGAAAAACAAAAAACACCTTCAATTATTGAGTTGCAATATTGAAGGATTCCTTGTGTGGTACTGTAAGATAAGCACTGGCCTGCTAATCACAAGGTTGGTGGTTCTAATCCACCAGCTACTCTTCAGAAACCCTATAAAGTATCACTATCATTGGAACTGACTCAACAGCACTTAACAACAACAAGGCAAAATATTAATTGATACAGAAAGAATCAAAGGAAGATAGAAGAGATACTGAGGCTTTGTGCCAAAAGAAATTGGTTGATGTTCAACTATTTCAGGAAATAGTATATGATCAAGAACCAATGGTATTGAAGGAAGAAGTCTAATCTGCATTGAAGGCATGGAAAACAAGGCTTTAAGAATTGATGCAATACCAATAGAAACGTTTCAACAAACTGAAGCGGTGCTTGAAGCATTCAATTGTCTTTGCCATGAAATTTGGAAGACAATTACCTGGACAACCAACTGGAAGAGATCCATGTGTGTGCCCATTCCAAAGAAAGATGGCCCAATAGAATTTGGAAATTACTGCGGTAATTTTCATTAATATTACATGCAAGTAAAATATTGAGGAAGAGAATTCAAAATCAGTTGCAGCAATGCATGGATAGGGAGCCACCAGAAATTCAAGTTGAATGTAGAAGAGGACGTGGAATGAAGGATACCATTAATGATATCAGATGGATCTTGACCAAAACCAGAGAATACCAGAAAGAAGTTTACTTGCTTTTATTAACTATGCAAAAGCTGTGCAGATGCTAACAAACTATGTATAGGATTGGGAAGAATAGAAATTTGAGAGCATTTAATTGTGTTCATGTGGAATCTGTAAATGGACTAAGAGATAGTCCTTCAAACAGAACAAGGGGCTACTTTGTTGTGTAAAACCATTAAAAGTACCAGCAGTGTTGTATCCTTTCACCATACTTAACTCAATCTGTTTGCTTAGCAAATAATCTGAGAAATTGGATTATATATGAAGAAGAACATAGCATCAGGATTGGAGGAAAACTCATTAACAACCTGAGATATGCAGATGATGCAACCTGCTTGCTGAAAGCCAAGAAGACTTACAGTATTTACTGATGAAGACCAAAGACTACAGCCTTCAGTCAATTACATCTCAACATAAAAAAAAAACCCCAATCCTTACAACTGGGCCGATAAGCAGTATTACTTTTTTAAAAGAAAAAATAAATAGTCTAAAATATAGTAAACATTTTTACAGTTCATTCTACTGATAAATAGCAGTTAATATTTCTCATTTACATAATTATCAGTAATATTTTTAAGTTTCTTTCCTACATTGAATCCTTACTTTTCTCCATAAGTGTCTCTTTCTGACAAGTAAGCCTAATCTTTTTTTATTAATAATAATTTTTAGTTTTCCACATTTTCTTCAGTTCTATCTAGAATCTTCTCAAAGCCATTGGTAGTGGTAGCCAGACACCATCTAGTTCTTCTGGTCTGAGTTGTGGAAACTGATGTTCACAGGTTCCCTTAGTCTGTTGAACTAATTTATTCCAAGCATCTTCGATTCTCTTCACTTTTCTTTCTTCTGCACATGGAAAGACCAATAGCTGTACCTTAGATGGCCATTCATGGGCTTTTATGATACCAGACATTACTCACCAAAGTAAGATGTTGTTGAACATTGTTTCTTTGTGGCCTATGTTATGCCACTTGACCATGGTGCCCCTTAAGACTATGGTCCTGAGCCCCCAGACCCAGCAACTCATTGTCTTAAGATGTTTGATAATATGTAAGTTTTCATTGTTTTACCCACTGTGGATGCCAGTAACTTTTGAAATCTTGAGGGCTACAAATTGAAGATGGAGTAGAGGGGACTGTGCATAGCTTTAAGAAGTTTCAGTTTTTTAGACTTCAGTGCGCAGAATGACTTCGCCCTCTGGTGGATGTATATCAGAAATATGAAGACTTCACACAGGAGCATTTCAAGTTCCACCTACTTGTGGCCAATTTTCTAAAATTTTTCCCAGTTCCACAACTAGCTGACCAACTTACTGGACATTGCCCATGAGTCTATGGATATTTGTACCTCAAGTCTCTCTTCACATGAGACAGACACCAAAAACTCATTGAAGTTCTGATCTGAGGAATATAATGTTGCATATATGATATTATATTCACAAAATAGGAAAAGCTGATTTTACCACTGTGAACACTAATATTGGAATATGCTTAAAACAAGGCACTGGAAGGCGGGGGGCAATGAAGCACACAACCAGTAGGGAAACTTCTATGGAGGAACTAACATCTTAGAGTCTTCGAATGGTTTCATCCATATCTACTCTGAACGTGTGTGTATGCAATGATATATCTCTACATTTATATTTATTTAGATTTTATCTTCTGTTATCATCAAGCTTTCCGAATTCAAGGTTTTAAAAATATTTTTAAAGATTATAGTGTGATTTTAACAATAAGTAATTTATGATGGGATTCTGCTTAGCAAAGAAGCATGAGGGAGGAGTGATGTGTGAATACAGGACCAGGGGCAAAAGCAGCCACAACTTGAAACCTCAAAGAGATGACAGGAAGGAAAAAGCAATTTTGAATCATGTGATTGAGCAAGATGATGAGTGAGGGCATTCTCTGATCAGCCCTAGATGTTTGGGAGTATCTCATATGAGTGCTAACTCACTGTAGACACACTGTTGGGGCTCAGAATAGCAAGGGATTTAAAAGGAAATCTAAATTCCCAAAGTTGGAGAACAAGGGTGCATTTGATTTAAAGGAGAAACTGCTAGACGTTTTCAACAACCATTTTGAATATTAAGAACACTTTAATAGAGGCAGTTGATTCTGATTTAAATGTTTCTAGATCTTATATATATATGTTGCTGTTAATTGCCTTGAATCAAGTAGGTTCCATCTCATACATGTCGTTGTTCAGTGCTGTGGAGTAGCTTCTGACTCACAGTGACCCTGTTGGTAGGTTTGAGTCACCAACCTTGCAGTCCAGTGCATTATCCTGCAGCACTACACCAGTACTCCTACATGTTGTTGTTGTTAAGTGTTGTTGAGTCAGTTCCGACTCATAACAACCCTGTATAGGTTTCCGAGGAGTGGATGGTGAAATCGAACAGCTGACCTTGCAGTTCAAACTGACTTTGTCAGCAAGTGTTTATCCTACAGAGCCACACCAGGACTTCTACACAGGTTTTTGTTTAAATATATTGTGTCAATGGTGTTGGAGGAGAATATTGAAAGTGCCATGGCTGCCAAAAGAACAAACAGAACTGTGTTGGAACAAATGCAGCCAAACTGCTCCTTGGAGGCCAGGATGGCCAAACTTTGTCTCTTGTGCTTCGGATATATTGTCAGGAGGGACCAGTTGCTGGAGAAGGATATCATGTTTGGTAAGGTGGAGGGTCAGAGAAAAGGAGGAAGACCCCAATAAGATGGATTCGCAAAGTGGCAACATCAGTGGGCTGCAGCGTGGTAACAATAGTGAGGTTGGCCCAGGACAGGGCAGTGTTTCCTTCTGCTGTGCATAAGGTCGCTAAGGGTCTGTGCCAACTCCATTGTACTTAACAACAACTTAACATAAAGAGGTGTAAAAGTGCCATCTAGTGGGAAAATGGAGAACTGAATTGAAAATATTGTTGAGCTGACTCCTTTCTCTTTTCAGTTAAAAATAATAACATTATAAGGAGAAATCATAATAATATCCTATTTTACATGGTGGTAATGAGGAGTAACTGAAGCACAGAGAAAAGTACACCAGATATAGTAGTCAATTCATAAATGACGTGTTCAAACCACAACTTTTTGATTAGTAACTGAGCACTTAATAATATTCTCAATTGTATTGTTTTTATTATTCTTGGTAATAAAAAATTATCTTATTTTGTTATTAAAAGAACTAAGCATTAATTGAACTGCCAACCTCAAGGTCAGCAGTTCAAACCAGCCAGCTACTCTGCTAGGGAAAGATGAGTCTGTCTGCTTGCCTTAAGATTTTCAGTCTAAGAAACCCTAAGGAGCAGTTCTACTTTTTGCTGTACATTTGCTATGAGTTGGAATCAACTTGATGGCAGTGTGGCAGCACTGATTGTTGGTGGTTGGACCCACTGAACTTTTATGCCTTTGATGCTATTTGTTTACCTCCAGCATGTCCATTTCACTCTTTTGGGAAGTACAGATAGAATTATACAATTACAATATATATAGCCTTAGGATCTATATGTCATCTATGAGGTTTAAAAATAAAGTCTGCTCAAGAAATTAATAGTACATTTCAATATACCATATTTCCAGACACTAGAAGCTGCTGGAGTTGAGAGAAAAGGAGGAAGAAATATAGACCCTGACTCAGAACTGCAACCAACTTTGAATAACAATCCGTGTTCTAACAACAGACGGAGTAGAAGTTGAATGTAAAATGCCTTTAAATCGTAACTGCAGCATCTCAAAATGAAAATGTTTCTTTTCAGTATGTTTTTAGTTGTTGTTAGGTTCCATTGAGTCAGCACTGACTCATAGCGACCTTATGCACAGCAGAACAAGACACTACCCAATCCTGGGCCAACCTCACCACTGTTGCCATGCTTGAGCCCACTGATGCTGCCCCTCTGCCAATCCATCTTATTGGGGGTCTTCCTCCTTTTCTCTGACTCTCCACCTTACCAAACATGATATCCTTCTCCAACGACTGGTCCCTCCTGACAATATGTCCAAAGTATGAGAGACAAAGTTTGGCCATCTTGGCCTCCAAGGAGCACTCTGGCTTCACTTTTTCCAACACAGATCTGTTGGTTCTTTTGGCAGCTCATGGCACTTTCAATATTCTCCTCCAACACCATAATTCAAAAGCATCAATTCTTCTATGGTCTTCCTTATTTAGCAGCAGAGAAAAGTATTTCCTGACAAGGGGACTGATTTCTCACTAACTCTGGTACTCTACTCACATGAGATTGGTACCTAAAGATGTAGGGCCTGGTAGTTAGAAGAGCTGCGTTTTATAGTTAGAAGAGGTTATTTCACTTAATTTTGAACTTTGTTTTGCCAAGTATTATTATTAAAACTTTGTTATCTGTAACAGTTTATGGATTGTCAATTCATGTGCCAATATTATCTTTCATTGTTCTCATTACTTCTTCACCATTAGCACTTTGGTCCAGACAACAAAAGGAGCAGATTTGATCAAGAAATTTGAACTTGCAATTCCAATCTGCAGGAGGAATAGAGATACCTATCTTTGCATATGTTTAATATGCTACTCAGGAAAGAAAAAGAAACTGGAACTATCAATATAAATAAGGAAGAGAGAATAATTAATGCTCTTGAATTGTAGTGTTGACAAAGAATATTGACTACTATGTACTGCCAAAGGAACAAACCAATCAGACTTAGGTGAAATACAATCTGAATACTTCTTAGAGGCAAGGATGGTGAGACATTGATTGGATCCCTTACTTTGCACACATCTTCAAGAAAGAACAATCACTAGAAAAGGACATCATGTTTGGTAAAACAGAGTCAGCAAACATGCAGGACATTTTCAATGAGATGGGTTCACACAACAGTCAAGACAATGGACTCTCACATACTAACAATCATAAAGATGAAATAGGACTGAGCAGGGTTTCATTCTGTTATATATAAACTCACTATGTGTCATCCGACTCAACAGCAATTAACAACAAAAAATAAATGTAACCATAATACACTGAATTCAGCTAAGTCAGAAGAGTGAGCAAATTGAGAATCCAAGACTTTAGTTTAGCTATACACAATTTTCCAAACTGTAGAGCAGCTATATGTATGCTGCTCAAGCCATATACTGATTGTCAAGTAGAATATTCAAGGCTGCCCATCATATCTCAGATTTCTCATTTATAAGTTGTAATTCAAATACAAAGAATCAACTTTCAAGTCTGAAAAACAGTTCTGTCTTGAATGCTGTCATTTTACAGACATGTTGAAATATATATGACTCCAAAAAAACAGAAAATATTTAAAAACATCTTTTAAAATCCTTCCCGCAGCCAAGTGAAGGGATGATTTGAGTAATGCATTCATATACATCAAGCCAAATAGCAACTTGCTCAATTATAGACATGCTTCTGAGAAAGGAACTTTTTTGCCTTGATTTCTCTTTTATTATTCTAGCATTACTATAATAGGAACAACTATTTCAAATGGTAGCAGCAGAGATATTTTAAAAATCGTACTTTGTGGTGGATACTGCTTTCCATGAAATGGCAAACTCTTTTATTTGGACACTTTATTAAGGTACCTTCCCACATGATGCTTTGTAACCAAGGCCAGGAGGATTCTCCTAACTGTTCTTTTGATAACTTTAGAGGATTGGTGTTGACATCACAGGGTATGTAAATGCATGCTAAGGCTTGGAAGGTGTCCTTTGAAATGTTCTTGTGTGTACACAGCATGGTCACATTTTTGGAAGGTGTTAAGTGCAATAAAAAAAAAGCTGCTTTAGTAGATAAAAGATAATTATTGACACCTCTCTAGGTAAAACAAATAAAACAAACACACAGCCAGTTCTGATCTCTATTTGGGAACTCCAACATGTACTATTATATTTACAATAATTTTGTGTGAAGTTGTTGTTGTTAGGTGCTATCGAGTTATGCCCATTATTGTGTGAGACATGTTAAAATTAGTCTGTTCTTTGAAAGTCTGAATTAATGGATGACAATAAATTATATTTGTAGTATTTTATATTTGTCAGAGTTCTGTTTTATAAATTATCTTGATTGATCTTTCCTTATTCCAACACTGGGAAGAAAGTAGAATCTCTGAATATGAGGAAGCATAGAGATTCAGCGCGGTGGCAAAATTAAAGAAATAATTGTTAAGAGTTATCAAAAATACTCACATTCATTCTTTCTTTCTCATGATGAGAAATGTACTCATTGTATTTAATTTATGGGACAGTCTTGGAAAAGGCAGAGACATTCTCCCTAAAAGGAAAGCGACATGCTTGCTCGAGTGCTGATTGATGAATGCTATCTTTGCAACATGAGGGAAATGGCGCCAAGAGTCAGGATAGAGCTCACTAGGCCACCACAGGAAAGCAGTGGTTACATGGCCGCCATCTCTGCGTGGCACAGAGAAAGCCTTCTCCAGAGAACAGGTGGCTTCACAGACATCTTGTGAAACTACTGCAACAATAAGCAACACCATTCCCTGGAGCTGGAGCTGGAGCTGAAACATCAGTGCTTTTGTTAAATTCTCTCAATATGAACTTTGGGAGACTGTCAACCAGAATATGAACATTGTCTCACATGAGGAAAAGGAAACGAAACACTCTTTGTGACTGACACTGCTGTAAGACATGCAAAGGAGAGGGCAGCATGAAGCAGTATTAGACAATGTATAACTCAGACAAGAAAAAGAGATTCATTCTCACCCCCTTGATACACAGGGTAGACAAGGATGGGCAACTTGGACATTGGCTACCCAAAATAGAGTGGGGCGGGGGGAGGGCTACAAAGGCAAGAAGTGACTGGCTTACAAGCTTTCAAGAGGGAGCCTATATCTAGAGGGCATGGAGGAAGGTAGAATCTCCACTGAGTAGTATCCAATCTGGCTGGGCAGGGCTGATGAAAGGAGATGGGGATAGGTCTCTTGTGGTAAAATAGTGAATAATTACTATCAGGACTGACAGTGAGGGTTAGAAATATAAAGGTAGACATTTTGTGGCAAAAGGAGGGGAGTGGTTGACTTTGTAGTTCAGGAGCGGAGGTCCCTGGGACCATCAGGGAGGAAGAGCGAAGTGGGGGACCCTACCCAGAGAAAGAGTGAAGCCAGAGATGGAGCACTGGGGACTCTGGACTCAGGGAGGGAGAGGGGCTGTGTGCTGATGACTGAGGGGCAGATTTATGGGGTATACTCTTTGGTTGTTTGATGATGCATGCAGGGGATTGTAATCATGGCAACAAAACGATATACAATAGGATGAATGTAAAGCTAATGTTCTCCCATGTAAACTATCACATAATTCACAATAAAAGAAACAGAGAAACATGTTTGAGTACAGCCAGATGGAGACATTCTCCTAAATGAAAATAGTCACAGTTTCTCTAATTCTTTAAGGAGCAGGATAATAGGTCAGGTCAAAAGTAGATTATATATAGTGGAAAATGCTTTCTTTGTAAAGAATATTCTTTACAAATGTAGTCTTTGTGTTAAATATTCTTTTGTTTAATATTTGACTTTTGATTAAAATGGTAAACAAAGCAGGGTCTCTGTTTTAGAAAATAAACAGTTCTTTATGAAGAATAAAACTCAGTATTTTCTAGTTGTAACTCAAGTCAAAAGCTCTTTTTAAAAACTTTCCAAGTGGTCATTCACATACCCAGATATGAAAATTCAGAGGATAATGACACTTAATAATAATGTGTTCATTTTAGAAAGATAAACCTTTATACCCAACTCTCATTATTTTGTATAGTAAAGGACATTTGCAATAAGCACTGGACTGCAAACCACAAGGTCCATGGTTCGAGAGTGGCAGCCATTCCACGGGACTTAAAGCCTCAGAAATCTATACAGGTTTGCTATGAGTTACACCCGACTCCACGGCACTTAACAACAATAAATCAGCATTTGCTTCATATCTCAAATGTCACAAATAAAACCAATGATAACTATTTTGTAATTTTTCCTTCATTTCATTTAAAAACTAAAATAAATTTAATCCGTTTTAAAAGATTTGGTGACTACGTCTCTAAACAATTATTTTTTATAAAATAAGCGTGTTTTTAAAAACATGTACAATTATTTCTTAAACTGTTTAGTCATATATGATTCTTATCCCAAAATTTAGGTTGAATCTTTGGAGTTTGTGATAACAGCAATTTACTAGGTGATTGGCAAGGGGGAGGGTCAGTGAAAAAGGGGAAGACCCCTAATGAGATGGCTTGGCAGAGTGCAGCAGCCATGGGCTCAAATGTAACAACAATTGTGAGGTGAGTGCAGGACCGGGCAGTGTTTTGTTCTGTTGTGCACAGGGTGGCTATGAGTCAAAACCAACTTGAGGACACCTAACAACAACAACTGGGTCCTGGAGAGGGTCGAGAGAGGCCTCCTCACTGTCATCCATGAGTACCGCTCATTAGAACAAGAGCAGCTTTATCAAAAGTTGTCAACAACATTTCTTTGAATCAAATTCATTTTAAAAATAGACTTTTCTTGTATTACTGCAATTGCTTTTTATGTCATAAAATATATGTAACACAATAGTTTTCAATCAAACACTTTTCAGATGAAAGTTTTAGAGGTATCAATTACATTAATCATGCTAACCACCATCTTTCTTATTTCTTATCCACATAAACACTCACAGCTTCCTAACAGTGGCTCCTCCTTCCCCCACTCTGCCCCATTCCTGCCACTGGTAACTGCTCATGAACTTCAGTCTCTACACATTTGTCTAAGAAAATAGGTAAATGTTAAGTGGTCTTGTGTCAGTTCTGACTCAAAATGACTCTATATAGATTTTCCAAAGCTGTAAATCTTTGTGGGAGCAGAAAGCTTCAACTTTCTCCCTCAGAACAGTTGGTGGGCTTGACCAGCTGACCTTGTGGTTTGAAGTACATTGTTTATCCTACAAAATCACTGTGATATTAGACAGATGAAATTAAAACAACAATGTTTTCATTTATAAATCATGGAAATTAACTTGTTGTTGAATGCCGTCAAGTTGGTTTCAACTCATAGAAACCCTGTATAAGGTTTCCAAGGAGCTGTTGGTGGGTTTAAACTGCCAACTTGTGATTAGCAGTCCAATGCTCATTCTACAGTGCCACATCAGGACTCCTGAAAATTAGCTTCTTGTTGTTGTTAAGTGCCATCAAGTCGGTTCCAACTCAATGTGATACTGCATAGGGTTTCCAAAGAGTGGTTGATAAATTTGAACCACCAACGTTGAAATTCAAACCGATCTTGTGATCGAAACCTTATCCTATGGCACCACATTAAGACATTATGCAAAGTTAAATATTACAAAACTAAAATGTGTTTTTCCGCAAATATTTCATAGGAAAGCCTTTACAGAAACATCTCTTCTTATCTGGAATTACATCCTAAATTTGTATATGTCTAGCATTACCTCAAGACTTCTACAGTAAGAAATACATAATAAAACATTATTTATTATTGCTATTATTTGATAATCAAAAAGGCATTCTAATGTTCAGTTCCAGTCTTGCCTGAGTTAATAAACATTTATGATGTGGCCCCCTTTGTACCTTTACAGTCAGGTATATCTTAAGTTATTGTTTTGGTTCGTTTTTGGTGTTTTAGTTTGTTTTCTTGTTTTGTGTTTGTCTTCCTGTTCTGTCTTCTTGAAGACAAACTCCATTTTCCCCCCCCGTCTTTGAAACTGACCAAAATGTTCTTCCCTTCCCGTCTTATAAAAACCTGAATGACTCACTTACCACAGCATGAAATTATATATTCTGTGTGATTATTTTATTTCTGTTTTTCATGATAACTGGATTGATGCTTCATGAAAGTAGGGACAAAGTCTATTTGCTCATCACTGCATCCCCAAAGCTCAGTGTGATACTATCACATCACTGGCTCATGAATTGCCCACAGTAAAGATTTTTCATACTAAATACATAGTATGGTACAGAGAGTTATTGTGGAGAGAATCCAAATTCCAAGTTATTACAATATAATCAGAAATAATAACCAATAAATACATGTACTAATGAGAGCACCCCAGTATTTAGAACATAGGAAACTCTTTTAGAAATGCTGAAGACTCTATTCTAACCATTCATTTGCTCCCAAATTGTTTTGATCCCCCATGAAGTACAGATGTACTTCATATTGATTTTTGTCTAAAACATCCACTTTCATACTCTTTGTTAACCATCCTCACAGTGACAGCTTGTCTAAGACAAGGGGCTTTTAGCTTGCTCCCCTATGTCCATCACCCTTGTCCAGTCAAAACCACTTCAAATACATCAGCAATCTATGCACAAATAGCTTCCTAGGCAAGGGCATCTAAGGTCCAACTTCATGCGAATTATCAATCCTTTCTGACAGTACAGTCTGGATTCTGCTTCTATACTCAGCCTGTGTTTAGTCAAAATAAGTTTTAAAACATATTAAATATCAAATGGACAAGAATTCCTATGTATTCTAAAAACCACCATCAAATTAAAATCCTTCTTTTTCTCAAAGAAATGTTATAATGTCACGGCAGAGTTTCTTGAAATGTGATGATGAGTGTCCTAGGTCAATTCATCCAGTTCTCATTGGCCATTTAACAAATCCTTTTACAGTGGTATCTTTTCATAGTTCTGCCTAATCCCTTGGCACTCTACTAGATTCTTTTCCGGTATTGTGGCCTCTGTATGAGTCTTCAAAAATATAGTCTTATTTATTTGTCTCACTTAAAGTATAATAAAAAAACAGAAGACTGGATTCTGGAAACACCATAATTGCTATACAATGGGAGCTTTGAAAACGACAGTATGCTTTCTTTCAAAATTTTCTCATGAATATAAAATCCCTTCCAATTTGTGAGTGTCTCACTGGCACTGCTATCTGTGAGTGAAAATGATGGCACAGGTTTTTCTTCAGTGAAATCAAAGGGGATAATCTGGCTTGCCCTTCACGGAGCCAAATGGCACCTAGGAACTTCTTCATGCTGCTTGAGTTTTCTCTAAAATCCAGTCCACATACTCAACCACATTAGTATAAACGCCTGGCTGCCCTTTTTGGGCACAGCCTTCACCCCAACTCGTGATACCCACCAAATGCCAGACGTCTTCATATTTACAGCATAGGGGGCCGCCAGAATCTCCCTATAAGAAAAGAAAAGGCTCAAGGGTCAGTTCAGATGTTTCCCATCATAAATGAGCATTTTAATCATAGTAATTGCACCTAAAAATCTGTCTTGACCTTTAAATCATTTTCAAAGAGCCAGACTAAACACTTTTTACCCATTACAGTGTGGTATTGTGGAATAAGCACTGTACTACTAACAGCAAGGTCAGCTGCTCCTTAGATACCCTATGTAGGGTCACTATGAGTCAGAACCGATTCAACAGCACTTAACAGCAAAAACAACATCAACTCTATGGAATCCTTCTGAATGGTACAAACATTAATGCGTTCAGCTACTAACCAGCAGTTTAGAGGTCCAAGTCCACAAAGATGCACCTACAAAGAAAGGTCTGATGATCTTTTTCCAAAAAACTCTGTCATTGAAAGCCCTATGGAGCACAGTTCTACTGTGACGTTAGAATCATCAGAAGTCAGAATCCAGTTGACAGTAACTAGATTCATTTTAGATCTCAGTGTAAGGAGAGTAACATGTAGTGAGCTCCCTGCTCATTAGCAAAAGAATTCTTTTTAAAATGTAATTAACATTCCTACTTGAGCATATTCCATTATTAAGAACAGTATTACCTTACAAGCGTCTCTTCCTCCTTCTTTATAGCCAGCACAGAGCATCTTATTGGTTATTTTATGCTTTCTGTATCGTGTTTGACATTCTTCATTTGTTACCAATGGAACTTTAACTTTCTGGAGAGTATTTTCTATTTTTCCTGGAAAACATTTATGCACATATATTTATAATTTTTGGTTTATCAATTGAATAACTTCTTTTTTTTATACACATATGTGTATATATATATATATAACAACTCAATACACTATTCTGAAAGAAAAATACCTCATATAACTTTTATGATAATTACAGAATATAAAGATGGCATTATTGCTACTATCAATAATTATTTTGTTAACATTAATTAAATTTAAAAAACTAATTTTTGTTCTAACTGGAATTACTTCCCATGGAAAATAATCAGATAACAAATTAGAACATTCAATGAAAAGTGTTAAGTTTCACATTGTTGTTGCTGTTGTTAAGTGTCATTGAGTCAGTTCTGACTCATAGCAACCCTGTATAGGATTTCTGGGAAGCGGCTGGTGAGTTTGAACCACTGACCTTGCAGTTCAAACTGACCCTGCAGTCCAGCGCATTAACCCACAGCGCCACACCAAGATTCTAGCAAGTTTCACATTAAATTCCATTTAAAATGATTACTTTTTAAAGATATGTGGTACAGTGGTCAAAGTGCTTGGCTGCTAACTGAGAGATCCACAGTTTGAACCCACTAGCTATTCCTCAGGAGAAAGATGAGCCACCCTGCTTCCGTAAAGATTTACAGCCTTGGAAATTCTATGGAGGCATTTTACTCTGCCCTATCTGGTCACTACGATAAGCATTGGACTGCTAACCACAAAGTCCACCAGCTGTCAGAAATCCTATACAGGGTCACTAGGAGTTGGAACTGACTGGAGGGCCACTTAACAACAACAATAGCAACATAGGGTCACTATGACTGGGAATCAACTTCATGGCAGTGAGTTTGTTTTTTGGTCTTAAAGAGATGTAGAGTCCTGCTGTGGTGCTGGAGGATAAACACAGGACTGCTAACCACAAGGTTGGTGGTTCAAACTCACCAACCTCTCTTGGCTGGCTATGTGCCATGGAGTCAGTTCTGACTCATAGCGACCTTGTACAGGGTTTCTGAGGCTGTAAATCTTTAGGGGAGCAGAATGCCTCATCTGTGTCCCGCGGAACAACTGGTAGTTTCGAACAGCTGACCTTGCGGTTTGCAGCCTGATTAGTAACCACTCTCTTAGGAAGCCCTATATAGGATTGCTATGAGTCAGAACTGACTCTACGGCACTTAACAACAACAGTAATATTTAAGATTTGTAATCAAGCAGGCATACTATCATCATCAGTTGCGGGGTTTATTGTCCTTCTGTCTTCATCAATACATTTTCTGCAATTGAACAATGTTGTTCTACTGACTTGAAATATCAAGAAATATTTCTGGATGGCTTGAAATATCAGAAAATGCTATGGTCAAACTTGTTCTTTATCTTTAGGACAAATTGTATATTAAACATCAGTTTTTACCTCGTAATTTTCTGTAGCCCCATCCAGTCACCCAACAATCAGTATATATGATGTTTCGATCACTTTTTGAAGGTAGACATATGGGCCGTTGGTATTCTAAATTTTAAAAATCATGGCTTAGTTTTCAGAAGCAAAATAGATCTTATTTTCCAGGAAAGACTCTTGTCTTTCACCTTACATTATTTAGTGACTTCTCTAATTATCATATTCATTCTTTGTGTCATTATCATACATTTCCATCCCTGTACAGTACTATGTAAAATACATCACAGGACTAGGGACAAGAAGAAGATAAGTCACACCCCTTCTTGTCAATTTCCATTACTCTAAATAGTTTGTGGCTCTGAACAAATTGCTCAACCACTCTGACCTTCAATTCCCTCCTACCTAAAAGAGAAGTATTAGACATACTCATCTTTCATATTCTAATATATTACAAAATTAATATGTTATTCTGTGCATCCAAAGAAACTTAGATAAAACATTCTGTCTTTAAACAAACCCTCATAAGATTCAATAATCAAGAAAGAAGTTCAGTGACAGCATTGGAAAGCCAGTTCTCCAAACCCTTTCCCTTTTCATGAAAATAACATAGAGAGAGATTAATACTCTGTCAGTTTACAAGTCAAGCTGCTAATCTCATGGTCAGCAGCTTAAAACTACCAGCAGTTCTGTGGGAGAAAGATGAGGCTTTCTGCTCCTGTAAAGATTTACAGCCTCAGAAACTGTATGTAGGTTCTCTATGAGTCAGAACCAACTCCACGGCACACTACCACCACCACCACCACCACCACCACCATGAATATGATGGAGGTAGTGGCCATTATTTATAAACTTTCCAATTAAAATTCAACATACCAGTATAATTCATTATCGTGTCAAGTTTCAACAAGGCAATATCATGCCCACTTTCTGCAATTTTATATTGATCATGAATTATTATTTCTTGAACCCCAAAGGAAAGTGTATCATCTTTTATTTCTGATTGATTTAAAATGCCACCATAGACACGTAAAATTTTAGGTGAATTTAACCTAAGAAGCAAATAATAGAGGAGAAAACATTTTATTTCCCAAAATAATTCCCAAGCAGTTTGAGCTATATAACTATTTAATGAATTATTACTAAATAAATTCTACTTTTGTTCAATAATGTTCTTTTAGTGGAAAGAAGAATTTCATGCTGATATTTTTCAGTGACACATTCTTCGTAAATAGAAGATCCTGGGCTAGTCTTCTTATACTAAATGAGTAAAATGAATAGATGCCTTTTTCCATACACCAACACATAAACAAAGAGCCCTGGATTCTTATCTTAACCCTACCATTGTCTAGCCATGACCCTGAGAAATTCACTTGGACTTTCACCTCCATTTTCCCACTGTAATAGTAAAGGGGGGTCTTTAAGTTTAGTTTCTGTTTGTCACAATGGGGTGCAATACATATTGATACAGAACAAAAAGAAAGCAACTAGAAACAACTCAGAGGATACTAAAACAAAAAAGATAAAGTTTGATCAACAAAAATACTCTGGGATACATCTACTCCCCATTTGGATATTTTTTGTTTGATTACTACTTAATTTGACCTACATAAGAGACAGAGATAGAAATGGACTCCTGGTGTGGTGCTGTAGAATAAGCACTGTACCACAAGATCAATTTGAACTGCTAGGTTGGTGGTTTCAACTCACCAGTCACTCCTTGACAACCTTACATAGGATTGCTAAGAGTCAGAACTGACTCAACAGCACTTAACAGCAACATTTTATATATATATATATGCGGTTCTGTGGGAGAAAGATGAGGCGGTCTGCTCCCGTAAAGATTTACAGTCTCGGAAACCCTGTGTAGGGTCGCTATGAGTCGGAATCGACTCCACGGCACACAACAACATATATATATATGGAGCTCTGGTAGCGTAGTGGTTATGAATCGGGCTGTGAACCCCAAGGTCAGCAGTTCAAAACTACCAGGTGCTCCGTGGGAGAAAGATGAGGCTTTCTGCTCCTGTAAAAATTTACAGCCTCAGAAACCCTATTCAGGGTAGCTATGGGTCGGAACCGACTCGACGGCACTTAACAACAACAACTATATATA
>NW_006408529.1:17970399-17982414 GCF_000296735.1 Chrysochloris asiatica | reverse complement strand
TTTTTGAGGCTGTAAATCTTTACGGGAGCAGAACACTTCATCTTTCTCCTGTGGAACAGCTGGTGGTTTCGAACTGCTGACTTTATGGTTCACAGCCCGATCCGTAACCACTGTGATACCAGAGCTCCTTATATACACATGTTGTTGTTGTCAAGTGCCATTGAGTTGATTCTGACCCATAACGACCTTGTATAGGGTTTTCAAGGAGTAACTGGTGAGCTTGAACTGCTGATCTTGTGATTCAAATGACTTTGCAGTTGGTGCATTAACTCACAGCACCACACCGGGACTACATATACATATAGATACACACACACACAAATGGGGGCTTCAAAAATCTGTGGAAAAATGGAATTAAAATATAATGGATTTTTTTCTATGAATCTTTTGAATTCCCCTTATATAATACTAGGAATAGATTTCATAGTGTGAATATGGTGCACTAAGATAATCAGAAATGATACTGACTCGTCGAAACAATGAGCAGCTGTTAATATCCACTGGTTCCCAATGATGGTGCCTCCACACAGGTGTCTCTGGATGGGTGACATGACTTGCAAAGTTATCTGCCATGGCCACTCACCATAAAGAGATGCTGTTCCTCCAACAATTCTGGGATTTATTTTGGTTGTACACACTATAACAGAAGGTTTGCAATGATTAATTTCCTAAATCTTCATTCATTTTCTATTAGTAGTTATGTTTCTTCAGGTATAAAGGGTAGAAAACCTTCCTACAATTCAATAGTTTACCATGACTTTACTTCATGAAGCTTTATAATCAGGTTAGCAAAACAAAACATGCACTTAAAAGTGTATGCCCACTTTTATCTTGAGAATTGCATGCCATTACAAATCCCAAATAATTCTACCATCTTTATATGGTACTATAAGGCTGTCTTACCCTGAATAAAATGTTAACACTATGGCTTTTTTAAACAGTCATTGTCAAAGTGTGATCCTCAGACCAGTAACATCACCTGGAAACTTGTTAAAATATATATGTTATTGAACTCTACCCAAGACCCATTGAATCAGAAATTCTGAGGATTAAGCCTAATAATCTGTGTTTCACAAGTCAAGCTAAAGTTTTAGAACTACTGTCATAGAGAAAAGTTGAACACCTCTTCACCTCCAATTGTTTGTTTTCTGTCTTCCATTCAGAATGATCTTTGCTGATCACACTCGCCACCTCTCCAACATCTGTTTGTGTACTGCTTTTCCCCTTTGTCTTTGTCAACTGTTTTGGTGTTCTCTTGCCTAATTCTTGCTACTTTTAAAGGACTTTGGCTTAGACTCACACGTCTCTTTCTTTTTGTATACCCTGGGCAGGATGGTTCATCCGTTTCCTCTTCCTTAGCTGCCCACTTTCCTATTTAAATGTGGAGTCTAGTTCAGTAGGTCTGATGGAATGCCTGACATTATTTTGAACAACTTTCTAGATAATGCTGATGTGATGTAGTGGGTTACGTGTTAGGCTGCTAACTGTCTTATTCACTTGTTGTTGTTAGGTACCATCGAGTCAGTACCGACTCATAGTGACCCTATGCACAACAGAACGAAACACTGCCCAGTCCTGGACCAACCTCACTATTGTTGCCACGCTTGAGTCCATTGATGCTGCTACTTGGCCAATCCATCTTATTGGGGGTCTTCCTATTTTTCTCTGATCCTACCTTTGTGTAAAACAACCTCTCTGGGTCTTTCTTTCCTTAACAGGAATATATATGTTCAATTCTGAAATTCTGGGACAGTATTCAAATACTAGAAGAGAACTGGTGTGTGTGTGTGGGTGTGTGTGTGTGTGCAGGAAACACCAACTGGTAGCATGCTGAGGCTGGAATGAGTTTGAAGTGTTTGTAGAATCCTGAGCAGGCTGGTATACTGAGAGGAGAATCCTAGAGCACGATCATTTGAGATTTGATATGGTAGAGATTGATTTTGGAGGGCCATTTTGAAGATTTTTACTACATTCTGAAATTATGGGGTAGCCCTTATAATTTACAAACTGGGAAGTAGTATAAAAAGCAAAATCTAGGAAAATTAATAGGTATACAGTAACCGAAGTATGTTATAAATAGCTCAACAAACACCTTATTAGATATGACTTATAGATCTTGAAGCTTATTCAGTTTTTTCCCCAGTTCATATAAAATGCTGAAACTATCTGGTTAGCAATAATTTTGTATTAAAAAAACTTTCTTTTCATGCATTTGTTCTGTATCTTCAGAAAATTAGTTATATTATCGACCAATGACAATACAAGACACAATAAACATCTCAGGTATTTCTTCTAATACTGGGATATTATTTCATCCTATATGATGGGGTAAAGCCTAGTTATCTATGTAGTTTCACCTAATTTAGGAGGTGTACTAAAAGCCATGTGATTTTATTTTCCTTCATCTTATATTTTCTGCTGCAGCGATCAGTCTGCACCTACCATAGTCTATAACTTCTAAGACCAGAGTCTATAAATTCAACGGAAGAGAGCATAAAGAGGGAGGGAAAATGGAATATGTAGTCTGCAATTTTTTAAGCTGTAAGTGCTAGCCTCATCTTAAACAGTGTTAACATCACTAAAACAAAGTGTGTTGTGTTTCCTCAGATGCTTAGAAGTAGAACTAACACAACAATTATTTTGAATGCTTCTTTTTGTCTCAGGTAAATTTATTGTGAGGGCAACTCCTATCAGAAACAACTTAATTGATTAGCTTTTAAAAGAAAGTTGGACCACCCAAAGATTCTTATCAGAGCTCCTCTTAACTCTAGGAAAACATAGCTTCCTAACTAATATATTATATTAAGCACATTTTAAAACCTGTAGGTTTTACAAAACAAGTTATCAGAGGTTAAGCTTTGATTAATCTTCTCAGTAAAGCCAAAGACTGATGCAAATAAACTTTATGTTTATGAAACTATTACAAAGTATTACATCACTTCCATTTAATTTTTTTTATCTCAGGTCTATCTTAATTTAAAGTATATTACAATATTGGATATTAAGCAATTAAGTTACAATCTAAAACACAGAGCTTTATGTAAATCAGTAGGTATAATAGGTTATTATCAAAATTAATGGAGGAATGTTTCCGGTATATTTCTTCTGTTGAGGTTTATATCCTTGAGAACGAATCTATTTGCCTACAAATCCTCCATGCTACTACTCTCAGATCGGACACACTGTTGCTTGGATTTTTTATTGTACTTTTTGTCATTACAGATTTTAATTAATCTAGTCAAGCTATCTATTTCTACCCTTTAGTGTTCACTGTTATAGTTTAATGAGGTTTTATTAGAATTCTGGATAACACTCATAAGTACGCAGAATCCTAGTATGAAATATTGAGAATTAAGGCCATGGAGAATGAGATACTCAGTATTTCTTGAGTAGATTAGTAATTTTAGCATATATGTTCTTCAATTAAAGATCAAGTATTTACCAATAGATGGAGTTCTGGTGAGGTGCTGTAGGATAAGCACTAGGCTGCTAACCTCAAGTTCTATGGTTCATACCTACCAACCCCACCTTGTAAACATAGGGTGGCTATGATTCAAAACTGACTCGAGGACAGCAACAACAACATCAACCAATGGGAAGAGAATAAATAATTTGATTAACTAAGGATCTGACTAATTTTTCAATGATAAAATATAAGCTATGATAAGAAATATCTTTGATCTTTATAATAAGAATCAGACATACAAATCTGGGTCTCACCACAAAAAATCAGTTACATTAATGTATAAAAATAAAAATACATGTTCACTTCATATTAGCTAGACAATGCAGAGCTTACTCAAGACCTTCTATCTTACTTTTAAAAACATGCTCAATGTGGGTGATGGGAATGAAAATAACAGAAAATTGCATTACAATTTATTTCACTAATTGTCCTCCCTACTGTGACTCTTATTGACCCCCTTAGTAATTATATACTCAAATAGTGTAACTCCTTAAAAGTATTTTAGCAAGTGACAAAATAC
Source organism: Chrysochloris asiatica (assembly GCF_000296735.1). Lineage (NCBI taxonomy): Eukaryota > Metazoa > Chordata > Mammalia > Afrosoricida > Chrysochloridae > Chrysochloris > Chrysochloris asiatica. The sequence continues at coordinate 17,978,428 of NW_006408529.1, read as the reverse complement.
TCACCATTATCCATTTTACATAATCTTAACGTGTATCCTGATATGCCACCTTTCCCGTGAAGAATTTTAGTTGGGGATCCATTCAAAGAAAGTTTTAAGTAACATTTACCTCTGCTACAGATAGGAAACAAAACATAATAAAATTACTGTTCCTCCTAAGGGATGGGACAGGGGCATCTATATAACTCTTATTATGTCTTACTTCCCTTTGTTGCAAGGTTCTTGAGATGGGGAATAGGTAAAAAATTGGCAGCGTATGGTATTAGTGCACATTTTCTGACAGGCTTCATGCCCTTCCACCTCAACAATGTCAAGTTCTTCTCCCAAGAAATGAGTGTCATGGTAAAATGATGAGTGACAGAACACTAGACAAGAAATCACATATCAGATGTAAGACAAATAACCTTAGCATTCCTCCTTCTCCTCAGCATTTGTGAATCACAATCAGAAGATAGTGCTCCATTGTTTACCTGGGATGCTGTGCCTGCAGTTTAGTAGACTGAAACCTGAGAAAGCATTGCTCTTTTTATAGCGTGTACTCGGTAATCCACTATCAGATGATTTCAGGAGACAAAGATTTCTAATAGAAAAAAAAAGAAAGCCCTATAAAGCATATACATACATATATACACATTTTTACAACACATGTCAGCTCATGCTGGCACTTAACAGTGAAGATTTTCTTAGTTTGAAAGTATTCCTCATGAACCATCAAGTGAGCCTCCATGATTCACAGGTTGTAGACACATTTTCAAAAGGAAACCATTGGCCTCTGCAAGTATTTTCTGAGCTTGTTTTGTTTGCTGTGCTCCTAGCTTCTCTCATCTTTGCTTCTTTCTTTTAGCACGCCCAGTCTACCTCAAGGATTTATGAATTTTCATATTACCTAGAAATCTCTCCAGGGCTGCTGCAGGTTCATCCGAAGGTAAGTGAAGCCCACCATATGCTCCATGTATACAGGCGGAATTTGTTTAGAGGGGGGTCCTTTTCCTAATTAGCACACTGGCATGTTCCAGAACAGTGAGGTTCAACAGAACCTTCTGCTGTGATATTTTTTATTTAGTCATCCAATATGTTAGCCTGAAGTGCTGTGGCTCTGTAGGAACTGGACTGCTAACCAGAACGTCAGTGATTTGATCCCACCAACTTCCCTTTGCAGGAAGACGAGGCTTTCTGCTCTTGCAAAGATCTACAAACCTTGGAAACCCCATGCAGTGTCGCTATGACCAACTCTTCGGCACTTAACAACAACAATTTTGTAGCTGTTTGCCTCATGTGGCTATTGAGTACTTGAACTGTGACTATGCAGCTAAACAAATGAGTTATTAGTTTATTTTTAATTTTAATCAATTTAACTTTGAATAGTCAAGTGTGGACTTAGAGCAGCTGTGTTTCCATCACAATCTGTATTGAGCATTATGTGTGTTTCTTATAATTATTGAAAATTTTGTAAAAGGGAATATGACAAAGAAAAAGATCAGTGAGTAATACAAAATAACAAATTATTAAAGAATCTGTCAAATTTGCAAACTTTATAATGCTCTGAGCCTCAGTCTTTGGACTGCCTTCCATCTATACGTATATTTGATTCTTTGAGGATATCACTGGTTCCAAGGTTTTAATCACAATTTGTATGGTGTTGACAGTGAAATATTGATCTAAAGTGTGGACCTCACTGCTGAATTTCAGACTTTTGTTTCCAATTGCAAATTCACCATCTCTCCCTGGATGTCCAATAATAAGCCCACTGCTGTCCAGTTGATTCTGACTTATGGAGACAGAATAGAACTGCCCCTCAGGATTCCCAAGGTGATAAGAAAGGAGACTGTCACATTTTTATCTCACAGAGTGGCTGGCAGGTTTAAACCACTAATCTTTTGGTTTGTAGTTGAGTGCTTAACCACTGTACTACGAGGACTCATTAGACATCTAATGCTGTTCTTAAGTGCCATTAAGTTAGTTCCAACTCATAGTGACCCTGCATTGGATTTCCATGGAGCAGCTATTGGGCTTGAACCACTGACTTTGTGGTTAGCAGTCCAGTATTTATACCACAGTGCCACACCAAGAATCCAGACATCTAGTGTTGTTATTGTTCTTGTGAAGTGTGGTACAGTTGGTTCCTACTCATAAGGTTTCCAAGAAACAGCTGGTGGGTTGGAACTTCTGACCTTCTGGTTTGAAGTTCAGTATTGATACTACAGTGCCACACCAAGACATCAAATAGGCCTCTTAAATTAACATTTACAAAACAAAACTCCCAGTATTATCTCTGAAACCTACTTTATCTATTCTCTGTACCTCAATGACATTTATATCCTTCCAGTTCTTAGAATAAAAAATCTTAGAGTCGTTGCATATTCTTTCCTTCACATCCCACATCCAAGTCATCAAAATTCTTAATGACTTTTCCTGGCCAAAAAAAAAAAATCCCAATATTCTCTATCACCTCCACTCAGCCCCAAGCAACTGTTAACTCTTGCTCCGTGGAGTTTTGTAGTAGTCTCTTATTTGGTCTGGCTTTGACCTCTTACCCCCACAGTAGCCTACATTTTCCTAGACACACTTAAATTTAATCGTGTTATTCCACTGCTCACAATCACTTCCCATCTTACTAAGGCAGACACCTAAAATGCTTAGTCCTTCATGGTTCTACATGATTTCTCCTACCATATACTATCTGACTTCAGGTCCTATCATCCTTACTTTCTCTCTTGACTCCATCCACATGAGTATACTTAGTCAACCTTACCAGGAATGAGCCAGCCTTGGGACCTATACATATGTCCTGGACTTTTCTTCACATGATTTGTTTCTTTACCTCATTTAGGCATCTTAACAAATACCATCTTTTCAAATGAGATATTCTTTGGATACCTTATTTTAAATGAAAGCATCATATGAGCTATCAAAAAACCTGTATCCCCTTTGCCTGATTTATTTTCTAAATGTCTTATCACCATCAAACATACTATATTATTTTGTAACCACTGGGACAAGGTTTTGTGCTTTTAAAAATCTATTTACTTTACTAATGTTAATTACAGTGCTCAACGCAGTGCCGAATCTCTAAATCAAATTCAAACCCATTGCCATGAAGTCAATTCTGACTCATAGCAACCCCATAAGACACAGTAGAACTGTCCTATAGGATTTCCAAGACTATAATCTTGATAGAAGCAGACTGCCCCATCTTTCTCCAGCAGAATTGTTGATGGGTTGGAACTGCCAAGGGCTTACTCACTGCACGACCAGGGTTCCTTGGCATATAAACCCAAACAAAGCCCACTGCCATTGGGTCAGTCCCAACTCATAGTAGCAGCACTATACAGGGTTCTAAAAACTATATATCTTTACAGGAACAGACAGACTCATCTTTCTCCTGCAGAGAAGCTGGTGGTTTTTGAAGCACCAACCTTGTGGTTAGTAGCCCAACTCCTAATCCACAGCATCACCAGTTCTCCTTATATTAAATCTGTTGAATAAATGAAAATAACAGATACATTTTTTTGCATGACAAACTTGGGCTTCTGAAATTACTGCCTCACTCAATGGAGGGGCAACAAACTCAAGTGTGTTTACCTTGGCTAAATTGCTCTAGGGGACCCTCACCCAATAAATGGGCACTCAAGTCAAGTATATCCTAAAGACTCTGAGGATTCTGGTCCAGGTTAACATAGAGAAACCCAGACCTTGAAGCTTGTTTAGTACTAAGATGTGTGTGTGTGTGTGTGTGTGTGTGTGTGTGTGTGTGTGTGTGAGTCTTATTAATGACAGGCAGCAGCACTAGCAAGTGTCCTTTTCTTTAATCAAATAACTCTTCATGCTTTATTACAGTTTTCCATGTTAATATTTATCAGTAGGGAAACAATTTCAAATCTCAAACTCCACTCTTCTTTATTCCCTTGATATAGGTCTTTATTTCCACCCCTCTCCAATAAGGCTCTACGGACTCAAGTGTGGCAACAGTAGTGACGCTGGCCCAGGATCGGGCAGTGTTTCATTCTGCTGTGCATAAGGTCGCCATGAGTCGGTACTGACTCAATGGCACCTAACAGCAACGATAACCAATGAGGTTTTGATTTGGGATTTCTAGCTCTTTCTGCTCTTATTTTTAAAGAAGAGATTTACATAAATTGAATTTTAATGGGTGTTCTTATTTCCTTCATTCCATTCAGAACCAGCCAATTCTATTTGCCAAAGCTAAGAGAAAATAAGAGTGCATTGGATTTGTGGTCAGTACATGAGAAAGAGCAAGAGAAGGTAGTCAGGAATTCTTCTGCAGCATTTATCTTATACATATTTTAGATTTAAATTTTAATTGCTAAGAATTTTTAATGACAGATTCTGATGAGCCAGTTTTTAAAAGATGAAAGAAAAAATTCTTAATCTTAACTCTTTTACCTTTCAGATTCTTTTGGCCATAATTTGGAAAAGAAAGTAAAAAATAAACAATTGGGATGATGAGTACAAATGCGACGGCAGACAAAAGCATCTGGAGCAAACGCACTGTCAATGTTATGGTCTGCAAACCCCGTACCAGGGAACATGTCCCGAATACAAGCTGTGTGAGAGAAAGAAAGAACGCGTGGAAATCCAGTCTCAAAACAAAACACATTCCAGTTGCAGTATTTGAAAATCTCATACCACAGAGGTTGTTTTAAGTTATATTTTAATTTAGAAAAAGTGATTCTTCTGAACTTAGAATATAAATATTTACTATATAGGACGTTATGAAATCTATTACATGAAGAAGACATTAGGTACATTTCATTGGTGGGCATAAATTGTTACTCTAAATTAGGTCGATCAAACATATCCTCTGCACCTACAATTTGATCGTTAAGCCACTTGATTAAGAAAACAATAGTTACCCAGGTTGGAAAGGGAACAGGATTTCAATGAAAAGCCAGATATCACTTGATTGACCTTCGTTATTCTGGTTGGTGTCCCAGTTTGGGAGTACTTCAATAGACAAATGTTACTGAATTATAAAAAGAAAGGAAAAAACAAAACAAAACATTTTTCAGTCTTCTAATAAGTAGGAAAGATCTAAATAATATGAAATCCTATTTAGGGAGGCCACTTGGGCATTAAAATACTTTCCTGTGTGCAGTAGTCATGTTGTTATTAAGTACTATCAAATCGGTTCCAACTCATAGCAACCCTGTATAGGATTTCTGAGGCTTGTAAATATTATCAGGAGAAGAAACCCTCATATTTCTCCCACAGAGTAGCTAATGAGCCAGTGTTTAGCCTATGAAGCCAAGAGAATATGCTGAAAAGTTCATCTAAGGGTTTGGATGACTGAACTTGACTTCTGGTACTGACACTATCTAGTGGTCATGTGAACTTGCTTAACATTCTTGAAAGGGAAGTCACATGAAGAGCAGTACTATATGAACTGAAGACTTCACAAGCCCCTTTCAATTTAGACATTTTAGGGTTTTTTACAGCTACTTGGAACTCACAATTTCCTTTCTTGCATTCACATTATGTTGCCTTACACGTAAAAGTTGTAGTTTGAACTAAGCAAAAGAAAAGCCAGGAAGATTGATTAATTTGGTTTTTTTTTTTTTTTTTTTTTTTCTTTCATTGTTGTTTTGGAATAAATCTTTGATAGATTTATTTGTTTTTCACATATCCCTTGTGAATCTGAAGAGCAGAATGGTAAAAGCTAATGTTGAAATTCTATTAATAGAAATTTGAATCTCTTTTTTTTATTGGATTCTAGATAAAAGTAGTTCACTTTTCAAATCTGTTGTTGTTTTTGTTGGCTGCTGTCAAGCAGATTCTGACTCAGTGACTGCACGTGACAAAGTAGAACTAAAGCGTCCTGGTAGCATTGTGGATTACAAGTTGGGCTGCTAACCACACAAGGTCAGTAGTTCGCATTTACCAGCCACTCTGTGGGAGAAAGTTGAGGCTGTCTGTTCTTATACAGATTTGCAGCCCTGAAACCCCATTCAGGGTCGCTATGATTCGGAACTGACTGCACGGCACACAACTGGCTATACTCCGCGATCTCAGAGGAAAGATTAGACCCAAGAAGGGGCGACGGGAGATTAGAAATAAAGGGAAGACATTTGACACAAAATGAAATAAGTAAAGTTTAGACCAGGTGGGAAGCAGCACTCTGATGGAGATACTGCTGCACAGACCAAGTGCAGCGAGTTTATATATACACAGCGCAAGAGGAAGTGCTTGAAGGAGGGTAAAGAGTACAAGAGCATCTTGTGCTGAAGGAGCATGCAGTAAGCGTAACTTAATCAGAAAAACTGTAACTTGTGGTAGCTAGCCGGCACATTGATTAGAGCCGTTAGAATGCTGTGCAGGCTGAGCCAAAGGACATAGCTAAATCCAAGGAAAGACCTTGCAAATTCCCTTGCAATTTCCCTGTCCTCTGAGGTAGCCTTGTAATTTCCTCAGGGGGCAGCTTGACTTGAATGCAGCCTGAGTTTCTGGACCACAACTGTTCAGTTGCAATCCTTCAGTTAAACTACCCCCAAGTCAGGGATCTTTGGCTCAGCTGCTCCCAACACACAATCCCCACCTCCTCCCCACCCAATCTTGACTGAAGCGGATTGCCAGGTTTTTCTCTCACAGAGACACCTTTCAATTAGCGGCTAAATGCTTGTTTACACCATCAGGCATCTTGAGTCAATCTGTTGCTGTAGCTAAATACTACTAACTAGGTTACTCGACCTCAAGTTTGGTTTGAACTGCAAGGTCATTAGTTCAAACTCACCTGCCACTCCTCAGAAATCCTATACGGGGTCTCTATGAGTCCGAACAAACTAACTGCACTTAACAACAACAACATAGGGTTTCTGAGGAGCAGCTGGTGGATTTGAACTGCCAACCTTGTGTTTAGCTGTCCAGTGCTTATACTACAGTGCCACATCAGGATATCAAAATCTTGAACATTTAAAATCCTTCTAAATATAAAAAAGTAATGATATTCTTCCCTAACAAACCTTTAATGAAGAGAATATAAATTACTTATTAGCTCACACACACACTCTGACATCACTCACATCCCAGCCCACTGACGCTCCTACTCTCCCAGTGTTTGGAGCTACAAGTTAGCTACACAGTTGTAAACTCCATCAAGGTGAGTTGGGTGATATCTTGTAACAACCGGGCACCTGGATTCAGGTGAGGCCTGCTGCAAACCTGTAATTTTCTCCTAATTGGATTTGTTAACTGGTATTTTTCCTTTCATTGTTTTCGTTTGTTTATTCTTTCCCTTCTTCCTCTCTTTACCTTCCCTTGCTTTTTATCCATTGTATCTCTACTTTCATTTTAAATTCTTCTTCTGTTTCTCTTGTCATACACCACACCCCTCTTACTCCTCCCCACCCCCACCCTCTCACTCCACTGCTGCTTCTTCTTTTTTCTCTTGAATTTTTTATGTTTTTATTTTTTTTTAATTACTCTCTGGTCTCTTTGTCTTTTAATCATCCCTCCCCCTAACTATGTTTAGTGAATGCTTTCCTTTTTTATCCCCCCCTCCCTTTTCTTTTATTTTACATTTAGTTTTTCTTTCCCTCTTCTCTCTTTGGTTATTGTATTTTTTTCTAGCTGGTGCCTGCTTTTTATCATCTTCCTCTTCTTTTTCCTCTTTCATTATTTTTTTCACTGTTGTTTGCTTGTTTACTTCTTTTTTCTCTTGTGTATGTACACTTTCTCTTTCCTCACCTCAGGGAAACAGCAACCATTCCCAGTCACAACTGTACCCTCTGCAGCATCACCAACTGGGCAAGGGCAAAGAGTAGCTCCTATACACCTAATCAACAACAACCAAGATCACGGAAACCCATGCTAAACATGAGCAGAGAACTGTGAATATGCTTCTTTTATCACACACACCAGGAGGCTGTTGTCATTCTCTTATCACACTCACCAGGAGGCTGTTGGTGAATGCTTAAAAACATACCATCATATGTTGTTGTTGTTAAGTGCCATTGAGTTGGTTCTGACCCACAGTGACCCTGTATAGGGTTTCCGAGGAGCAGCTGGTGAGCTT
>NW_006408529.1:17968982-17970299 GCF_000296735.1 Chrysochloris asiatica | reverse complement strand
ATATATATATACATGTTGTTGTTGAGTCAGTTCTGACTCTCACACATATATGTATATAGAACATCACACATATATGTATATATAACACCACAATATATGTATATATAACATCACAATACATGTATATATAACATCACACACATATGTATATATAACACCACACATATATGTATATGTGATGGCACACATATATGTATATATACCAGCACACATATATGTAGATATAATGACACACATATATGTATATAAAATAGTACACATATATGTAGATATAACAGCACACATATATGTAAATATAATAGCACACATATATGTATATAATATGGTGCATATATGTATATAAAAGGAGCTCTGGTAGCGTAGTGGTTACGAATCGGGCTGCGAACCACAAGGTCAGCAGTTCGAAACTACCAGCTGTTCCGGAGGGAGAAAGATGAGGCTTTCTGCTCCCGTAAAGATTTACAGCCTTGGAAACCCTGTACAGGGTCGCTATGAGTCAGAACTGACTCCACGGCACATCACAACAACAAATATGTATATAAAATAACATACATGTATATATAATATGATATATATATAACATGTATAACAACAATATCATGTTGTTTTTTGTCTAAAGTATCTTAGTCTGGAAGCTCAGCTGAAACCTGTTCACCATGGGTGGCTCAGCCAGTATTCAAAATAAGGTGGTTTCCAGAATCACAGCAACACAGAAGCCACCACAGTGCAACAACTGACAACATATGGATAATATTTCTGTATTTTGTCCTAAAATAAAAAATGTATATACACAAAGAAGGGTAAGTCAAAAAGATTTGCTATTAAGGTTGCATTTCATACATGTGCATGTTTATTCCAAAAAAAAAAAAAAGTCATTAAACCTGTCTCTGTTATCAGCATATGGCTGTGAACAAATTTCACAGTAAATCAGTTACAGTCTCATTATTGTTGTTGTTGTTAGGTGCCATTGAGTCAGTACCGATCAATAGCGACTTTATGCACAGCAGAACAAAACACTGCCCGATCCTGGGCCAACCTAACAACTGTTACCATGCTTGAGTCCATCGATGCTGCCACTTGGACAATCCATCTCATTGGGGTTCTTCCCACCTTACCAAACATGATATTCTTCTCCAGTGACTGGTCCCTTCTGACAATATGTCCGAAGTGTGTGAGAGATGAAGTCTGGCCATCTTAGCCTCCAAGGAGCACTCTGGCTGCACTTCTTCCAAAACAGATCTATTGGTCCATTTGGCAGCCCATGGCACTTTCAATATTCTCCTCCAACACCATAACTCAAAGGCATCAATTCTTCTA
>NW_006408529.1:17947618-17957217 GCF_000296735.1 Chrysochloris asiatica | reverse complement strand
CACACCAGGAGTCCCACCATCATATAATCATCAATTAAATAAAATTCAATGACACCACAGTGTCTCAGAAGCAACAGACAATTTGTGAGCACACTAAGAAACAAGGCAGAGTGGATCAAATAAACGACTAAGAAGCAGAGATAGAAAACATTTTTGAGGAAAAAAGGCATTGGAACTACATGAAAAATTCAAGAGAATGATATTTAGATACCTCCAAATGATTACAGAGGGAGTCCTGGTGTGGTGCTGTGGGCTAATACATCAGGCTGCAAAGTTATTTGAACTGCAAGGTCAGTGGTTTAAGCTCACCAGCTGCTCCTTGGAAACCCTATACAGGGTCTCTATGGGTTGGAATAGACTCGATGGCACTTAACAACAACAACAAATGATTTCAGAAAGGTTGAGGTAAACAAGGAAGAATTCAGAGAAACATTACAAGAACAAACAAACAAAATACATAAAGGATTGGAGCCAATACAAAACCTGCAAATAGAAATCCTAAAGATCAGTACTAAGATTTCAGAAATTGAAAATACATTGAAAGGGCAAAGGAGTAGATTAAAGTCAATGGAAGCAAGAGTTAGTGAGCTTGAAGATAAATCTCTTAATATTAGTAAGCTAGCAGAAGAATCAGAAAAGAAAATAATTCAAAGAAAACCTAAGATTCATGTGGGATACCATGAAGAGGAATAACATGGGTGACTGGAGTTCTAGAACAGAAAGAAAAAAAGAAGAGTACACACAAAAAAATAATTGAAGTGCTGTTGGAAGAAACATTCCAACCTCATGGAAGACAATAATATAAGCAATCAAGAAGCTAAGCAAACACCAACAAGTATATATTCCCAAAGAAAATCATAAAGACATATCAAAAGTGAAACTTTCCAAATTCAAAGACAAGTGAAAAATCCTGAAAGCATCTCAGGAATAATGAAAAGTTACCTCCAAGGAGAACAAGTAAGGCTAAGCTCTGATTACTCTGCAGAAGCCATGCAAGAAAGAAGGCAATGGGAAGATAGACAGAACTCTAAAGGAAAAAAAAAAAAGCCAACCAAGAATCATATACCCAGCAAAACTGTTACTCAAATATAACAGTGAAATAAGAACATTTCCAGATAAATAGAAATTATAGTGATTTGTAATAACCTGACCAACTTTACAAAAAATACTAAAGGAAGTTCTTTGGACTGCAAATCAATAACAGCAGACAGTAACCTGAGATTGACATGCATGGCAATGCTACCCAAAACTCAATCCAGATATAAAAGTATCCAAAGTAAAACAAACACACACAACTAAAAATAGGGAACTGGAGATATCAATTCATAATTCAGACAATTACAAAGAACAAAGAGGGAAAAATGTAGTTACAGAACTTCCAACTGTTCAAAATTAAGCAGATTTCAAGATAAAACAGACTGTTTTAAAGTGGGGACAAATTAATAAATTACAGGATAATTTCAAAGACAATTGATACACCTCCACATAAAATTAAGAAAAAGGAAAATCATAAAGATTTAGTAAACATTAAAACAGAAGCAAAAAAGAAAATGATGATAAAACACAAAACAGTTAACTCAGCATAGAAAATTATGTGAAACAAAGAAACCAGCAGCACCTCAAAAAAGCACATAGTAAAATGACAACAATAAAGTCATAACTATAATTACAATAAATGTCAATGGGACAAGTGCACCTTCCAAGAAACAGAAAATAGAAGAATGTATAAGAAAACAGGATCCTTCTATATGCTGTCTCCAAGAGACATACCTTATACACAAAGATAAAAATAGCCTAACTATCAAAGGATAGAAAAAATATACCAAGTTAATGACAATCAAAAATGACGAAGATTGGCAATATTAACTTCTGATAAAACAGACTTTAGGGCAAAACCCAGCAAAAGAGACAAAAAAGGACATTATCTCATGACTAAGTTGTGACACTGTAGGATAATTCACTGAATTGCAAGGTAATTTTGAACTGCAATGTCGGTGGTTCAAACCACCAGCTACTCCTCAGAAACCCTATAAAGGGTCACTATGGGTCAGAATCAACTTGACAGCACTTAACAAAAACAACAAAGGGTAAATTAAGCTAGAGAACATAATCGTAATAGTTAGTGATGCTCTAAATGAAAGAACTTCAAAATTTATAAATCAAAGACTGGTAGAATATAAGAAAGAAATGGAAAACTCTACAATACTAGAGGAGATTTTAATACACTACTTTCAATGAATAACAGAACAACTATAAAGAAATTCAACAAAGACACAGGAATGCTAAACAACATAATCAACAAATTTGACTTCAAAAATGCATACAGAGCACTCAACTATAGCACAATACACATTCTTTTTCAGTGTACATGGAACAGTCTCCAAAATAGACTATGTGTTAGGGCCTCAATAAATTTTTAATAAAATTGTAATACCACAAAGTATCTTTTTCAGATCACAATGCTAAAAAGTTAGAAACTAACAATTGGAAGATCATTGAAAAAAATCAAATACATTAGAATTGAATAATACCCTGTAAAAGTTACTAGATCATAGAAAAATTAAAAAAATAATATTTGAATTAAATGAGAACAAAACTTTTGAGACACAGCAAATGCAGTGTTTACAGGGAAATCTACAGAAATAAATGCACACATCCAAAAAAAGAAAGAACAAAAATCAACACATTAAAGCAACATCTCCATCAAGTACAAAACGAGCAGCAAAGTAAACCTACTGCCACCAGAAGTAAAGAAATAGTATAGAGAAATAAATGAAACAGAAAAACAATAGAATGAATAAACAAGAAGTTGGTTCTTTGAAAGGTTTAATACAATCAACAAGCCATAGGCAAATCTAACAAAAGAGAAGAAGGAGAAGATGGAAACAACACAAATGAATGATATGGGTTATGTCACAATGGAAAATATGGAAATAAAAAGGGTGATAACAGAATTCTGTGAGAAATTGTACTCCAACAAATTTGAAAATCCAGAAGTAATGGACACATTTTTTAAAGAAACACTACCTACTCAAACTAGCACTGACAGAAGTAAAAAACTGGAAAAGATCTATAACCAAAGAATAAATTGATCAAGTCATTAAAAAATTCCCAACAAAAAAATCCAGGTTTTATTGGTGAATTCTACCAGTCAAAGATGAGCTGACACCAATTCTACTAAAACTATTTCAGAACATAGAAAAGGATGGAAAATGCCTGAATACATTTTATAAAATGAGTATAACCTACAGACACACACACACAAAAAAACAGGCAAAGACATCACTGAAAAAGAAAATTATAGACCAATATCCCTCATGAACATAGATGAAAAAATTCTTAACAAAAACCTAGCCAATAGAACTCAAGAAGATATCAAAACAATAATGTATCATGACCAAGTGGGATTCATACCAGGTATGCAACGAAGGTTTGATATTAGATAACAATCAACATAATCCACTACATAAACAAAACAAAGGAAAAGTACCACATGATCAGTTCAATTGATGCAGAAAAGACATTTAACAAAATCCAACACCCATTCATAACAAAAACACTACAATTTAGGGATAAAATGGAGACTTATCAACATAATTAGGGGCATATATACAAACCCAACAGCCAATATTACTTTCAATGGAAAGAAACTGAAAGCATTCCCTTTGCAAACAGAAAGTAGACAAGGATATCCTTTATAACCACTCCTTTTCAATCTGGTTTTACCGAGAGTTGTAAGGCAAGAAAGGGATATTGAAGGCATCCAAATTGTCAAAGAAGAAGTAAAACATGATTTATTTTCAGATGATATGATACTACATGTAGAAAATCTCAAAGACTCAGCAAGAAAATTGTTGAAACTTATTGAAAAGTTCAACAAAGTGACAAGGTACAATACCAACATACAAAATTAGTCAGACTCCTTTACACTAATAAAGACAGCACTGAAAAGGAAATCTCAGAAACCATACTACTTACAATTGTCATTGTTGTTGTTGTTTGTTTTTTAGTCAGTTTCAACTCATAAAACCCTATGCACAACAGAATGAAATGTTACCTGGTCCTGCACTGTCTTTACAACTATTGTTATGTTTGAGTCCATTACTGCTACCACTATGTCAGTCAGTCTCTTTGGGTTCTTCCTCTTTTTGCTGACTTTCCACTTAACCAACCATGATGCCCTCCAGGGACTGATCCCTTCTAAAAATGTGTCTGAAGTATCAGAGATAACGTCTCATTCTCTGGTTTCTAAGGAACACTCTGAATGTACTTCTTCCAGTATAAATTTATTTGTTCTTCTGGAAGTCCACGGTACTTTCAATATTCTTCTCCAGCATCATAACTCAAACGCATCAATTCTTCTATGGGTTTTCTTCTACATCGTCCAACTTTCACATGCATATGAGGCTAGGGAAAATGCCCTGGCTTTGGTCAGATGCATCCTATTCCTCAAAATGATATCTTTGCTGTGGAACACTTTTAAACAGGTCATGTGCAACAGATTTGCCTAATGCAACATGTCATTGATTTCATGATTGATCTTTCCATTAGTGTTGTTTGTGGATCCAAGCTAAATGAAATCTTTGAAAAGTTCAAACTTTTCTCTATTTATCATGATGCTAGTTACTGGTCAAGTTGTAATATTTGTTTTCTTACACTGAGGTACAATCGATACGGAAGGCTGTGGTCTTTGATCTTCATCAGTACTTTAAGTCCTCTTAGCTTCCAGCAAGCAAGGTTGTATCATCTGCATACTGTAGGTTATTATTGAGATTTCCTCCAATCCTGATACCATGTTCTTCTTCATATAATCTAGCTTCTAGGATTATATGTTTAGCACACAAATTTACTGTACCAGAAACAAATGGTTGATTGTCAACCATTTGAAAAGGTAGCATATGATAAAGAGGCTTGGACTGAAGAAAAAAAAATCCAAGGTGCATTGAAGGCATTGGCAAGGAACAAATGAGCAGGAATTAATGGAATAAAACATGAATTATTTCAACAATCTATGTGAGTTGCACTGGAGGCACTCACTCATCTATGCCAAGAAATTTCGAAGATAACTACTTGATCAACTGACTGGCAGAGATCCATATTTGTGTCCATTCCAAAAGAGGTAACCCAACAGAATGTGGAAATTATCAGACTGTATCATTAATATCTCATGCAAGCAAAATTTTGCTAAATATAATTCAAAAATGACTGCAGCCATACATTGACATAGAACTTCCAGAGGTTCAAGCTAGATTCAGAAGAGGACATGAAAGAAAGGATATCATAGCTGACATCAGATAGATCTTGGTTGAAAGCAGAGAATACCAAGAAAGATGTTTACATGTGCTTTATTGACTGTGCAAAGGCTCTTGATTGTGTAGATCATGACAGACTATGGACAATTTTGCAGAGAATAAGTATTCTGGAATATTTAGTTGGGCTCTTGTGGAACCTATACATAACCAAGAGGTAGTTATTTGAACAGAACAAGGGAACGGTGAATTATTTAAAATCAGGGAAGGTGTGTGCCAGTGTTGTATTGTTTCACCATAATTATTCAATCTGTATGCTGAGCAAATAATCTGAGAAACTGGATTATATGAAGAAAAATGTGGTATCAGGATAGGAGGAAGATTACCAACCTGCTATATGCAGATGATATAACCTTGCTTGCTGAAAGAGAAGACTTAAAATACTTATTGATGAAGATCAAAGATCACAGCTTTTGATATGGGTTGTATCTAAATGCAAAGAAAACAAAAATCCTCACCACTGACCAATAAATAACATGGAGAAAAGACTGAAGTTGGCAAAGACTTCATTTTGCTAGGATCAACCATCAACACACATGGGGCAAATCTGCTGTACAAGGCCTCTTTCGTGCTGAAGAAAAAATATGTCAGTTTGAGAACTAAAGTGTACCTAATCCAAGCCCTGGTATTTTCAATAATCACATATGCATGTTGAGAGAAAGCACTGGGTTGTTACAAGTTTCCATTTCCTAAGCTTTTAGGCTGTTAAATTTCATGTTCCCCCAAAAGAAAGTATCATCCTATTGGCCCAGACACCCCCTCACCATTGCTCGGCAACCTATTCAAGACAACCACGACCCTCCCCCACTTACCAACGCTACAGGCTACAGCATTAAAGCACCTAGCCTGTATGGGAAGGGGGCCTTTTGACTCAGGTCAAGGGTCCCTCTCAGGTTTATTTAGTAGACCTGTCCTTGTTGAGCCACTCTCTCTTTCTGCCTCCTTCTTTAGTAACCCTTTCAGCCTTTACTCTGCCATTTTGGTGCCCTGTGTGAGGACTGGTTGCTGCGGCCATGCACTGTCGTGGTCACGGTGGCCTACACCAGTCCGCCCTCGTCTCACTCTTCTCTTTTCCCGGCTTCTGGGTGTCTCTTATGGGATAAGGCAGTATCTGACCCTGCTCTCTTCAGGCAGAAGAGTTCCTTTGGGTCTAGATTCGAGTTGGGGGTTTATACCAATCCGCCAGTTGCCACAAAACTCAAGAGTCCTTCTTCCACCTGACTTTTCCTCTGGTCGGACACTTGGCTGCGTGAGGGAAGTCAGTGACAAGACAGAATTCCGAGGATCAGTCCAAAAGACTCCTTAAGGAATTCTCAATGCTGCCCAATCTCTGTTGGCCTCCTCTGACCGCTCCTTGGAGTAGCCTTCCTGTCCCCCATTAACTTTCTTTTTTCTCTAACTTTCCCTTGTGGCTGCAACCTAGGGAGACTTAAATTGCCTCACCTACTGACCATCCAACACCAGCTGATTCCACAGTGGGTAAGTCTGTTCCTCACTGGAAACCCTCTATGAGGCATCCAAAGACTGTTTCCCCTACCCTTGGTTCCCAGGGAACCTCTGGCAGGGCTGTATGTGACTCATCTCCTTTTCATTCCAACGCCCTGTGACATGGAGGTCAGTTCCAGCAAACGACTCCTACCCCACTGTGAGAAACTCCAATTCAGCTTCTCGAATCCCAGAAGATACCCCTTTTGGGTTCCTTCTCCTAAATCTCAAAAAATTAGGTCTCATGGACGTGAATAAACAGAAACTGATACTTTTTTATTTGCAAAGATGCCTGGCCACAATATCCCCTTGACAGTAACTCTAGGTAGCCCAAACTCGGCACTTTTGATTTCCAAATCTTCCAAGATTTCGATAGCTTTCTACAAAGGAATGGCAAGTAGTCAGACGTACCGTATGTCCAAGCATTTTTATACCTTTGGCAGAGACCCTCACTGTGTACATCTTGTTCTACATACCAAACCCTTCTTCTCAATGAGAAACTCCCCCTTGGAAAAAATTTTTATTTTGAAACCTCCTTTGATCCCATTGATGACCCTCCCCACTACTCATTAGACAATCCCAGTTCCTCTGGGGCACTTCCATCCACCCTCAGCAGAATCGTGGTTTCAGCCACCCCTCTACCACTCCTGCCCCACCCTAACTCAACTGCCCCTTCCGAGCCTTTACCCTCTCTGGAACCCTTCTCTGTTCTCCCTGTCCCTCCACCATCATTTCTGTCTCCTGATCCCCATCCTGACTCCTACATTTTTGCCATCCCTGGGCCCCAGACTCAATTATACACCCAAACCTCTATCCTCCCCATTCGCGAGGTAGCAACAATTAGTGGTCCTGCAGAAGTCCACCTTCTGTTCTCATTTTCTGACCTCTCCAAAGCTGAAGACAAATTAGGATCCTTTGGTGAAAACCCCACCAAATTTAGAAAAGTGTTTCTTCATTTGTTTCAGTCTTTTCATTTGGCTTGGCAAGATATTTATACTCTTCTAAATTCCACCCTTACTAGTGAAGAGAAAGAATGAATCTACAAAACAGCCGAGGGCCATACTGATGGTTTATATGAGCAGACCCCACCAGACATCCTATAGCCAGTGATGCAGTACTGCACACAGACCCAAAGCAGAATTATCAATTAGATAGAGGCGGAGATGCTAAGAGAGATCAAAGGATCTTCTACTTAGCCACAGGAATGGAAAGACATGCCCATATGGCAGCCAACTATGAAAAACAGAGAGAAATTACCCAAGGACCTTATAAAAACCCAGCCTTTTTCCTAACCCGCCTCACAGATGCCACAACCAGACTCATACACCTAGATCCTGAGTTGCCTGAAGGCAGAATATACTTAAAAGTTCATCTCACAATCAGCTCCATATATACTAAAAAAGCTACAAAGAATAGAAGAAGGCCCCCCAAAGCCCATAAAGTGATCTTTTAGATGTAGCTTTTAAAGTATTTGACAGCTGTGAAGATGAGAGAAAGGCAGAGAAGAAACGGCATCTCCATCGTAGAATTCAGTTGCAGATGCTTGCTCGACCCCAAGCCCAAAACAAAAACAGCAAGCTGTCTCTCACCAGGTGCCTTGACAGCCAAGGACATGCTTCTGATGAGGTGATAAAGATCACTGGGCCAAGACATGTCCCAACCCCAAACCCCTTACCAAGTCTTGTCCGGCCTGCAGGCAGTAGAGACACTAGAAATTGAAATGTCCCTCTCTGAAGCATCACATCAGAGTTGGAGCATCCAACCCTCAGGTTCCACAATCCCAGATCCATCTGGAGACATAGCTCACCTATAATCTCTCACTGAAGAGTGATGGGGCCCAGACTCCCTAGCCCCGATGATAAGTGAGTCACCAGAGCTCCAGGTAAATGGGACAGTGTCTGGTAAGCCAATATCTTTCCTGTTGGACACTGGTGCAAGCCTTCCTGTGTTAACTGAATTCACTAGTTCTCTCCTACTCTCAACAGTCATGGTGGTCAGTATGAAAGGCATCCAAGAAAACCCTTCCCCAACTCTGCCTCTTACCTATACCTTCGATAATCTGACCTTCATTCACTCCTTTTTAGTGATCCCAAATTGTCCAAGTCCTCTTTTTGTAAGAGATATCTTACATAAATTAGAAGCCACCCTTAGACTAACACATCTAACCCCCATCCAGCCATACCTACTATTGTGCCAGCAAGAACATCTACAGGACACAGACAGCAACAGTTTGTTTCCAAGTTTGGATACCAGCTGCTCACAAATTGCAGGTCACCACACCCCTATACAAACGTCACTAAAGGGTCCTTCCACTAATATTTGTGTTCCCCAATATCCCATTATACCAGAAAGTAAAATAATAATAATAATAATAAAATTGTTATCCAGAGACTATTGTTAGACAGAAAACCAAAATGGAAGAACACACTCAGCATTTCTCAAGCTGGGAGACCTGAAGAAAAAATTCAAGCCTCAACTTTCGTTACTGAAAGATTCTCTGCTCAAATTATTGAATGATGCAGAAAGCATCAAGAGAAGATGGAAGGAATACAGAGTCACTGTATCAAAAGGAAACGGTTGATGTCCAACCATTTCAAAAGGTAGCATATGATCAAGAGCCAATGATACTGAAGGAAGAACTCCAAGGTGCATTGAAGAAATTGGCAAAGAACAAGGCACCAGGAATTGATGTAATAAAAATTGAAATCTTTCAAAAACGTGAGGTGGCACAGGAGGTACTCACTCATCTCTGCCAAGAAATTTAAAAGACAACTATCTGGCCAACTGATTGGAAGAGATCCATAT
>NW_006408529.1:17940382-17947518 GCF_000296735.1 Chrysochloris asiatica | reverse complement strand
GACCCAACGGAATGTGGAAATCATCAGACAATATCTTTTATATCCCATGCGAGTAAAGTTTTATTAAAAGAAATACAGAAACAAGCATACATTGGCAGAGAACTTCCAGAGGTTCAATCCTGATTCAGAAGAGGCCGTGGAATGAGGGATATCATTGCTGATGTCCAATGCACCTTGGCTGAAAGCAAAGAATGTCAGAAAGATGTTTACCTGTGCTTTATTGACTATGCAAAAGTTTTCAATTATGTGGATCATGATAAGCTATGGACAACATTGTAAAGTATGAGTATTCCAGAACACTTAATTGTGCTCATGAGGAATCGGTACATGGACTAAGTGGCAGTTGTTTGAACAGAACATGGGAACACTGAATGGTTTAAAATTAAGAAAGGTGTGCAACAGGGTTATACTCTATTACTATTATTATTCAAACTGTATGCTGAGCAAATAATCTGACAAGCTGGGTTATATGAAGAAAAATGTGGCATCAGGATTGGAGGAAGACTCATTAACAACCTGTAATATGCAGACGATACAAACTTGCTTGCTGAAAGTGAAGAAGACTTAAAATATTTACTAATGAATGTCAAAGACCACAGCCTTTGGTATGGATTTCATCTCAATGTAAAGAAAACAAAAATCTTCACCACTGGACCAATAAACTACATTCTTATTAATGGAGAAAAGATTGAAGTTGTCAAGGACTTCATTCTTCTTGGATCAACTATCAACACTCACGGAAGCAGCAGTCAAGAAATCAAAGGATGTATTGCATTAGGCAAATATGCTGCACAAGACATTATTAAAGTGTTGAAGAATAAATATGTCAGCTTGAAGACTAAGGTGTGCCTGACCCAAGCCATGGTATTTTCAGTAACCTCATATGCAACAGTAGTGAGGTTAGTCCAGGATCGGGCAGTGTTTCAATCTTCTGTGCAAGAATGAGTCAGTACTAACTCAATGGCACCTAACAAAAACAGCAGCTGTTAGCCAAAATTCTGCTTCCCACCAAATCCCTACATAACACCCTCTCATCCAATGGCACCTACTGTCTGGTCCAGGACCTCTGTTGGATCAATCAGGCAGTAAAACCCACCACCCTGTAGTTCCAAATCTCTACACAATTCCTTCCCAAATACCAAACTATATCACTGGAAGCACTCCAATAGTAAATGCTAAATTGATTTCAGCTCTCTTACATGTCGTTAAGCTCCCCTTACATGTGGTCCTTATCCAATGCAAAGGCCACCAGACTGACTAGGGATACATATCCTCAGCTAATAAAGAAGCTGACTAGCTTACGGAAGCAATGGTCATTGCCATTCTCCCCCTCACTTCCCTTAGTCTTAACTCCATACCACAACCAATATTCAGCAGCAGAGCAAGCAAGGCTCTTTTCAAAAGAGACAGTATAGTAGCTAAAATATTAAAAGAGTACATAATCCCTGTTTTAGAATACCCTCCTTCCTGCAATCACACAATGAGAAAGAATTCATTTCGGAAATCACCCAAGAAACCACCATAGCACTAGGCATATCATGAAAACTCCAGATTCCTTATCGACCACAATCCTCCAGCAAGGTAGAGCGTATGAATGGAATCTTGAAAATCACTCTTACAAAGTTAAGTCTGGGTTCCTCATATCTTGGGGACCCTTAACAGAACAAACACAGTGACTCAAGTTCCTATATGCATCAACAGAACAGCAAATTATATTTGCTTGGGGGTATGCTTTCAGGACTCATGAAGGAAGCATACCCTCAAGCAAATACAATTTTACCATACATTTACAATTACCCAATGACCATCTAACCAAGACAGAAACAAATAAAGTCATCATTCCCCGAGGGTTTGACACAGGAGGTGGAGGTATTGAAACTTACACTAAATCCAGTGTCCCTCCCCCATCCAAAGCAGGGTTTCTAACAAACCCAACTAGATTTTGTATAGGCTGACCCACAGACACAAAAAAGTGTAAGTCAATCACACCATAGACAATGTGTTCTTGCAACACAGCTCAGGGAAAGTACTTGGGCATACCCATCACTAATTCCACCTTTAAACTTTGACTTGACACCCAAGAATTCTTATTACATGTTGAAAATATCTCAGAAACATATCACCCTGCTTCAGGTGGATCTTATCAGCCATTATATGGAATGGCCTTAGCCACTACACTCCATCTTTGGGATAAGCCATAGTCAACCATCAGATGGTGGCTTGCTTTAGACTTTGGCATATGCTTAAAACAGGAAGGTTTATTTTTTCTATTTGGGAGCAGCACATACTTGTGTTTGCCCACTAACTGCATTTCAAGTTCCTGATATTTCCCTAGCTCCCAGAAATGCTACTATCCCTGTTCTTATAGAAATGTTTATCCCAGGACAAACAAATCAGAAACAAAAAAGAGCTATTCAATTAATCCCTTTGCTTGTAGGTCTAGGACTAACATCTAGCTTAGGGCTGGGGGCAAGAGGACTAGGCACATCACTAAATGTCTTAGATGCCCTATTGAAAGAACTTTCACAAGCCCTAGATGAAATAACTGAAGGAATCTAAGCCTTCCAGTCACAAATATGTTCCTTGGCAGTAGTAGTATTGTAAACTGTCGTGCCCTAGACATGTTAACAGCTGAATGAGGAGGCCATCACCTAACCCTACAAGAAGAGTTCTGTTTTCATGCAAACAAATCAGGGGTAGTACACAATGTAATCCAAAACTTTTTAAAAAAATCAATCTGTGCACCTCCAATAACAGGCAGATAGTGTATGGAGCTTCTCTGATTCATTTAAGTGGTTACTCCTGCTCCTAGGCCCCCTAACAGCCATTATTTTTTATTGTCATAATTCCCTGTGCTCTAGACTTCCTCACTCATGCCATCCTAACCACACTAAGGCTGCAGATGTTACTTCAGGAGCAGGCCAGATCTGTACTACTTCTCCAATCCCAACAAAATGAGCACCAAATCACTGCCCCCAATCAGCAGGAAGTAGCCAGAACTGAGTCTTTGTCTAATCCCTATGCAAACAATAAATCTGAGAATGAGAGAAAACATTGGGCTGTTATAACATAAGTTTCCATTTCCCAAGCTTTTAGGTTGCTATAGCATAAGTTTCCATTTCCCAAGGTTTCATGTTCCCCCAAAAGAAAGCATCACCCTATCTGCCTAGGCACCTTCTCACCACTGCTTAGTAACCTATCCAAGACAACCACAACCCTCTCCCCTTACCCAAACTACAGGATAAAAGCACCTAGCCTGTACAGGAAGGCGGCCTTTTGATTCAGGGCAGGGGCCTCTCCCAGCTTTATCCAATAAACCTGTCCTTGTTGTCGAGCTACTCTCTTTTATGTCTCTTTCTTGAATAACAATTTTAGCCTTTACTCTGACACATGTGAAAGTTGGACAGTGAATAAAGAAGAGTGTAGAAGAATTGATGCATTTGAGTTATGCTATTGCAGAAGAATATTAAAAGTACCATGGACTGCCAAAAGAACAAACCAACCTATGTTGGAAGAAGTACATCCAGAATGCTCCATGGAAACCAGGATGGTCAGACTTCATCTCTCATACTTCATACATATTATCAGGAGGGACCAGTCCCTGGAGAAGGACATCATGTTTGGTAAAACAGAAGGTCAGAGAAAAAAAGAGAAGACTCCCAATGAGATGGAGCTTTTCCACTCTCTTCCCACATATGTAGTCCATTTGATTTCTGTGTATTCCTTCTAGTTAGGTGCATGTTGTTTAAAAGTTGTTCAGTGAGGAAGTCATTGGTCTTGCAAAATGCTTTCAAGCAATTTTCAGCATCAAGGCCATGTTTTCCAACTACTGATCTTTCCTCTTTGTTTCCAACCTTTGCATGCTAAATACCAGCAATCATCAATATAAGAAATATTATATCCCTCTACTTGGTATATTGCTGTTGTTGTTATTGTTGTTGTTAAGTGCAATCAAATTGTTCATGACTCATAGTGACCATGTATAGGGTTTCCTAGGAGTGGCTGGTTAGTTTGAACTGCTGACATTGTAGTTCACACCAACTTTGTGGTCAAGTGCTCATCCTACAGTATCACAGCAGAAAGTTAACAGGTTACATACAATTCGGGGTCAGAAATGCTCAGTGTAGGTTCTTCCAATCAGGGCAGCTTCTCCTTAGCCATGTCCACCTGAAGGTCTCTTTATCACAGTTGATGTTACAAAGATTCTTTAGAATTGTTGATAAAAGTCCACAGGCCACACCATACACCACTCCAGCATAAGCCTCAACCTGAAGGTACTGCTCTAGCTCGATGGGTCAGCAAACCCAGCCTCACACCAGTCAAGCACCTGGAGGTACCCCACTCTTCAAGCAAGCCTCCTATCCAAAGGTACTCAGCTTTCCTTGCTTCATGGACTGGTAAACCCACTGCTCTGCTACATGCTCTGGCTCTTGGTTCTGCTGTTGCTGCTCCTCTGCCACTCTTCTGGTGTCACAGCTTTCTGTCCCTGTGATGACGAAGTTCAATGCTCAGCGAATTTTGGGTTTCAAAGGTTGCATTCCACTCCTGACTCTTTTTCTTTGACGATAATGAGTTCCCCCTTCAATTTCTGAGATTATTCATTTCATGCCCATGAATTCTTTCAAGGCTTCACAGTTAAAATTAACTCTGCTAACATCCACAACTGAATCATGTCATCCTATTTGTATCTTCTCTCACCTTCTCTTACCCAGAAGGTCAAAAACTTTGTTTGATAGAAGTTACAGACTATGAATAGAACAGACATTAAATAATACATTATACTACAAATACAGGGGACAAAATGATGAAAACTATTTGTTGTTGTTATGAAGTGCCATTGAGTCAAGTCAATTCTGATCCATTATGACCCTGTATATGGTTTCCAAGGAGCAGCTGGTGAGCTTGAACCACTGATCTTTCAGTTCAAATGACTTTGCAGTCTGATGCAATAACCCACAGCACCACACCAAGACAGACATTACTAAATACCTTGAGGCAATGAGTTGCTGGGTCTTGGGGCTCATGACCATAGTTCAGGAGCCATCATGGCCAATTGTCATAACATAGTACACAAAGACAATGTTTTGCATTCTACTTTGGTGAGTAGCATCTGATATCTTAAAAGCTCATGAGTGGCCATCTAAGGTGAAACCATTGGTATCTCCGTTTGTGGAAGAAAGAAGAATGATAAATATTGAAAATTCTTGGAATAAATTAGTCCAATGGACTCATGGAACACATGAACATCAGTCTCCGTAACTCTGAGACCAGAAGAAATTGATGATGCCCAGCTACCTCTATCAACTGCTCTGAAAGTGATCACATTAGAAGGTCACAGATAGAATGGGATACAATGTGGAACAAATTCAAAATTATAAAAATGACCAGTCTTACTGGTTAGAAAGGAAGATCATAGAGGAACCTATGACCTTCAGCCACCCTTCACCTCTGGAATGTAATTCACCCTCATGGCCCAATATTCAACCAATTGGTAGACAGCTATATAGTGGGGACAAGAACACTTATTAGGTATGCTCACTTTACCTGGGGACAGAATTCAGAAGTATTAGGAAGGTGGGTGGAATGGAAATAAGAACGACAGAGAGGAAGAGAGATAACTGTTATTACATTAAAGGAACTGTAATCATTGAGATGGAACAGTATATGATTTGTTGAATTATCTGCTCTGTAAAACCAAATGGCCACTACTTGTCTGTCAGTTTGTTATACTGTGGTGGCTTGTGAGATACTGTGATTCTGAGAGCTTTGACACTGGTATTTTAAATAACCAGCAGGGTCACCCATGGTGGACAGGTTTCAGATGAGCTTCCAGACAAATACAGACTAGGAAGAAAGAGTGACGAACTACTTCTGAATCTTTATTAAAACCTTATGAACAGCAGACAAATGCTGTCAGATATAGTGCCAGAAAATGAGTCCCTCAGGTTGGAAGGCACTTAAAATGCAACAGGGGAAAAGATGCCTCCTCAAAGTAGAGTTGACTGTGATAACGTGAATGGAATAAAGCTTGTGGGAGAAAAGCCCATAGAACCTTCATTTGCTGATGGGGCACAACTCAAAATGAAGAGAAACAGCTGTAAACATCCACTGAAAATCAGAACATGGAATGTACAAAGGATGAATCTGGGAAAATTGGAAGTTGTCAAAAATGAAATGGAACACATAAACATCGACATCTTAGGCATTAGTGAGCTGAAACAGACTGGTATTGGTTATATTGAATCTGACCACCAGATGGTTTACTACGCCGGGAATGACAAATTGAAAAGGAATGGAATGGTCTTGCATTCATCGTCAAAAAGAACATATCTAGATCAGTCATGAGGTACAACACTGTCTGTGACAGGAAAATATCTTTGCGCCTACAGGGAAGACCAGTTAATACCACTATCATTCAAATTTACACTATCATTCAAATTTACACGCCAACCACTAAAGCCAGTGAGGATGAAACAGAAGAATTTTACCAACTTCTTCAATCTGAAATTGATCAAACATGCAATCAAGATGTATTGCTCATTACTGGTGATTGGAATGCAAATGTTGGGAACAAATAGGAAGAATCAGTAGTTTGAAAATATGGCCTTGGTGATAGAAATGATGCCGGAGAACGCATGATAGAATTCTGCAAAACCAATAATTTGTTCATTTCAAATACTGTCTTTAGACAGCATAACAGACAACTATAATCGTGCCCTCACCAGATGTAAAACATAGAAAACAAATTGACAACATCTGCAGAAAGAGAAGAAGGAAAAGCTCCATATTATCAGTGAAAACAAAGCCAGGGGCAGACTGTGGGACAGACCATCAGTTACTCATATGCAAATTGAAACTGAAGCTGAAGAAAATGAAAACAAATCCATGGGAGCCAAAATATGACCTTGAATATATCCCACCTGAATTTAGAGATCGTCTGAAGAACAAATTTGATACATTAAACACTAAAGACCAAAGACCAGAAGAGTTGTGGGATGACATCAAGAACATCATACATGAAGAAAGCAAAAAGTCGTTGAGAAGACAAGAAAGAAGGAAAAGGTCAAAATGGATGTCAGAAGAGACACTGAAACTTGTTCTCCAGCATAGAGATGATAAATCAAATGGAAGAAATG
>NW_006408529.1:17934639-17939292 GCF_000296735.1 Chrysochloris asiatica | reverse complement strand
AACATTTACTGATGAAGATCAAAGAGCACAGCCTTCGGTATGGATTACATCTCAATGTAAAGAAAACAAAAATCCTCACCACTGGACCAATAAATAATATTCTTATCTATGGAGAAAAGATTGAAGTTGTCAAGGACTTCATTCTTCTTGGATCAAATATCAACACTCACGGAAGCAGCAGTCAAGAGATCAGAAGACATATTGCATTGCGCAAATCTGCCGCACAAGACCTTTTTAAAGCGTTGAAGAGCAAAGGTGTCAGCTTGAGGACTAAGGTGCACCTGACCCAAGCCATAGTGTTTTAAATAACCTCATATGCATGTGAAAGCTGGACAGGGAATAAGGAAGACCGTAGAAGAACTGATGCCTTTGAATTATGGTGTTGGAGGAGAATATTGAAAGTTCCATGGACTGCCAAAAGAACCAATAGATCCGTTTTGGAAGAAGTGCAACCAGAGTGTTCCTTAGAGGCCAAGATGACCAAACTTCATCTCTCATACTTAGGACATATTGTCAGGAGGGACCAGTTGCTGGAGAAGAATATCATGTTTGGTAAGATAGAGGGTCAGAGGAATATAGGAAAACCCCCAATGAGATGGATTGGGCAAGTGTCAACATCGATGGACTCAAGCTTGGCAACAATAGTGAGGTTGGCCCAGGATTGGGCAGTGTTTTGCTCTGCTGTGCATAAGGTCCCTATGGGTCGGTACTGACTCGATGGCACCTAACAACAACAACAAACCTTCACTCAATTCACAATAAAAAGAAGAAAATGAAAAGTAATGACTTCAATATAAACTTGGTTTTAACAGCAAATTTTAAGAAGAAAACTATGAATAGCTGTTAGAGACAAGTCTTTTAGGGGTTAACTTTTTTTTTTAATTAAATAAAGTGAATCAATTTGTTTGTGTATGTGTATATGTGTTGTTCACGTTTTACTTTCCATTGGATACACGCATTTGGTAGTCTTAAGGGTAATCTAAGTGTATAGCTCACTCACCGATGCTGCTCGCTGGGAAATCTCCTTGTGGCATATGTAAAAAAGTGACAATGGACGTCATTTGTGCATCTCTCTTGACATTCATGAGCAGACTTGGTAATAGAGGCATTATAGTTCAAACCCTTCATGTCTAGATCCACATAAACATCTTTGTTGCAAGCTGGAATCAGAAGCAAAAAATCAGCTTTCTAATAGGGGCAACTTTTATTATTTCTACCTTTGCAATTGATCCTCCTGATACACTAATTTAATTTTTTTACTCATTTCCCCACAGAAGACTTTGTGTTTTTGGTATTTTGTTTTTTAATCTGCTTAATGCTACTCTCACATGAAAGCAGTAAAATAATGCCAATGTTCCTCATATTTTGCAAAATTATTAGTCTGGCAAATTCCTGTTTTGGTTTTCTGACCTGGCCCCTCTCTTAACTCCACTAATTGACTGATTCACTAATTGAGTCCAGTGTTTTTTCTTCCTTTGATTAAAACTGATAGGTTTAATACAGCCTTTTATGTAAAATTTTAGGTTGGGAAAAAGAAGGAAAATAAACAAATGAGAACTGTGGTGGTAAGGAAAGTCCTAGGAGGTTAAGAAAATTTAGTGAATTATAGTGTGTGTGTGTGTGTTAGGAGACAGTATATATGATTGATATTTTTTACTTTACATGGAAAGACCTTCATTAGAGGAGTTTATTTGCATACAGCAGAGTTTTGTTTTATAGCCTTAACACTATATCTTCTACAGCTATTGAATATATCACACTATAACTAGTATTTATTAATTTAAACAAATGATCTTACCAGTTATTTGGTGTGGGCATTGTTTGAAAGAGTATCCAGAAATTGCTCCTGACATATTTACCTTTGGCAGTGTTTCCGTAACACTGTCTTTTAGAACACAAGAAAACCTATTAAAAAAAAATAATAATAATACAATGTTACTGGGTGGTATGTATGTTTTAAAAGAATGGTACTGCACACACAACAAATGTACATAGGTTTGACAAAGGATGCTTGTACATATGTATTTATACATGCTGTAAATATATCTAAGATTATAATAAAGTGTATAGGGGGCAAAGAAGTGTGGTGACTTCATACAATAAGCAGTGGACCATGAACCACAAGGTCCAAGGTTTGAGCCTGCCACTTGCTCTGTGGGAAAATGATGAGGCTTTCTACTCCCACACAGATTTAAAGCCTTGGAAACCCTATACAGGATTGTTAGAGTCAGAACCAACTTGACAGCACTTAACAACAACAACATAGGAGGCAAAATCATGAAAACGTCTTAGCCATGATGAAATACCTCAATGGAATGAGTCACTGGGCTTGTGGTGTCAGAGCCAAAATCAAAGGAGATACCAAGATTAATTGTCATAACATAGTCCACAAAGACAATGTTCTACTTCCTAATTTAGTGTGTAGCAACTGGGGTCTTAAAAGCTTGTACGTGATCCTCAAAGGTACATGAAAGGTCTTTATCCAGAGCAAAAAAGAATGAAGATAATCAAAGACATAAGAAAACAATTAGTCCAAAGGACTAATTAATCATGTGAACCCCAGCCTGCATGACCCTCAGGTCAAAAGAACTTCTGACCTCTGAAAGAAATCCAAACAGGAAGTCATGGATAGAGTGAAAGAAAAATGTAGAAAACTAAAAATAATAATAATAAAAAGATCAGGCTTACTGGTTTGATAAAGACTGGTGGACCTCCTGAAATTATGGTCCTTGCTCATTCTTCAAACCTGGAAAACTCACCCCCATGGCTCAGTTTTCAGCCTACTGATGTTGCTGTTGCTATTAAGAGCAGTTGAGTTGGTTCTAACTCATAACAACCTTGTCTAGCTCCCATAAATCTTTATAGGAGCAGAAAACCTCAAATTTTCCTTTAAAGTGACTAGTAGGTATGAACCAACAACTTTTTGTTCACAGTCCAGTCCTTATCATACAGAGCCACCACACTCCCCAGTCTAATGACAAACAAGTCTATAATGACAAATAAGTCTATGGAGGTATGGACTCCTTAGACCAATAAACCACAAGAGATCTAAATGACAGCATTTACCCAGAGATAAATCTCTTGGCGCTCTAGGACAAGCACTAGACCACAAACCACAAGTTCAGCAGTTCAAACCCACCAGTTTAACCTTGGAAACGCTATGAGTTGTGATGGCACTTAACAACAACAAACTCCAGAAAGCAAGGAAGAATGGGAAAGAAGGATGACTAGAAATGGTAAACACAAAGAGGAAGTGAAAAGAGTGCTGTTACAGTGTTGAGATTCAATCAATGTCACAAAACAAACGGTGTATGAATTATTGAGTGGAGACCAGTTTGTTTTGTAACTTTTATCCAAATGACAATAAAAAGTGAAAAAAATTAAAAAACAAAACAAAACAAAAAATACCATACAAAAGCACACAGAAAGCCAAAAGAAAGAAATAAAACACTGTATCACATGCTAACAAAAAATTTTTTTAGCAAAATTGTGAGTTTTTCATTCCAATGTCTCTATATTTTAAAAATAATATATTAGCATTCTTTATTAAAAGAAAGTTTTAGATCAGTGTGCTATATATAAACTATGGCCCATGGGCCATTTGTAACCCACTACTTATTTTGTACAGCTATAAATTATATTTTAAGTGGTTATATAAGTACTTATGTAACACCTCAGTTTTTCCTGTGGTATGCAAATCTTTGTATATCATTCAAAATACACTTGCTAATTATTATAAATTATAGAATCTTGTAAATTTAAGGTTATAGGTAAATATCTGTGTTTGCAGTAATAATACACTAAGATACTGATAATTTAATTCTTCATAAAGCTTTGATGGAGCTTTCAAGTTCAAAATTGTTCCTCAAAATTTTCTCAGACCAAAAAAAATAAAATAAAATAAAGAAAAGTTTCTCAGACAATAGGATATTCAGACAATATCAATATATCGCTTCATATATCACTTGTTTAGCGCTGTCAAGTTAATTCTGATGCATAGCAACCCTACATAGGGCTTCCAAGGAATGGCTGGTAGTTTGAACTGCCAACCTTGTGGCTACTTGTTCTTGTCCTTCAGCACCACACCAGGACTAGGTATTGAAAAGTGAACATTTTACTTCTGTAGTACAGATATCCTGTTATTACCTGCTAGACCACTGCTAAAAATGGGACAACCGCTAAATACAGAAGCTCTGTACTGTAGTGGTTAAAAGTTGGACTGCTAACCTCAAGGTAAGCAGTTTGAAACTACCAGTTGTTCCACAGGAAAAAGATGAGATTTTCTTCTCCCATAAAGATTTACAGCCTTAGAAACTCTATGCTGGTTTGCTAAGAGTTGTAACCGATTCCATGGCACACTACTACCACCAAGACAGAAGTATTTGACCCGAAAGTGCTCTCCTGTTGTTGTTAGGTGTCATTGAGTCAGTACCGACCCATAGTGACCTTATGCGCAGCAGAACGAAACATTGCCCGATCCTGGGCCAACTTCACTACTGTTGCCACGCTTGAGTCCATCGAGTTTGCCACTTGGCCAATCCATCTTGTTGGGGTTTTTCCTCTTTTTCTCTGACCCTCCACCTTACCAAACATGATATCCTTCTCCAGTGACTGGTCCCTCTTGACAATATGTCCAAAGTATGAGAGATGAAG
>NW_006408529.1:17928496-17930124 GCF_000296735.1 Chrysochloris asiatica | reverse complement strand
AATCAGAACCAACTCTTAACAATAGTTAACAACAGTTTTCAATTGAATTGGAGGACTAATTGTTTTCTATTTCTTAACATTGAGTTTTACAAGTTGGTAGATGGAAACTTATCAATAGGTAATTGCCATGTGAGTCCTGGTGTGGCAAAATAGGCTAAGAACTGGACTGCTAACCAAAAGGTTGGCAGTTCAAACCCACAAGCCTCTCATTGGAAACCCTATTTAGGGTCACTGTGAGCTGGAATGATACAATGGCACTTAACAATAACTGTCATGTAATATCCATTTCCTTTGCATAAACACTTACCATTTTGTAGGGTCTTCAGATGACGATTCAGCCATAAAAGTGAAGAGCAAACATCTTGGGTGATGGGTGCAGACTAGTTGGCAATACTTAAAACTTGGTACAAAAACAGTAGTTATGTCTCCTCCTTTAAAGTAGGTATCTTTGAAGAGTTTAGTCACACATTCTGTTATATAATAGATAGCATGTTATTTTGGATTTCAGTGGAAACATATTTAATTACATAATAATCTCACAAAAGCAAGAATAACTTAATAGGAAATATGCCTGCACTTGGAAATTAGGGAAACCAACACATTAAAATTAATTTATATGCTAAGCAGTTTTCAGATGGGGCAGAAAATCATTAAATGGCACCAGATGCCTCAATGGAATTATGGTTATGAGTGCAAATCTTGGAAATATGGAGTGCTTTGAGGGTAACTGGACTTATTTCTCTGATTTTTACTAGTCGATAAATACATGTTAGCATCCCCAGGTCAAAAACAGGTCTCCAGCCTCTCCCTTTCGTCACTGACTTCTCCTTGTCTGAGTTCTGCGCTTATACGAAGCAAAGGCTCCATCCAAAGAAATCATTTTCTAATAGCATTAGATGGCTCTCGGTATGATAAATAGTAATACTATATCACTTTACCATTTAAAAATGGGTCAATTTACCAACAGGAACTTTACATTCTTCGAAAAAATACTGAATCATCTATAGCTGCAACCATAAATTTTTAAAAAATCTAAGTCACATAAAGCTTAACATTTTTTCTTTTTCTAGGAACCGATACCTAATTTTCAGGTTCTGATTCTTTCTATAACTTGTGAATAATCAAAACTTAGTGCATAAAGGTTGTGTTTAATCTTGGCATATTCTCATTGAGGGGTACTGCTATGGCATGGGAGTAATAGAGAGCTGTCTCATCTCTCTGAGTTTTGTGCTACTCCAACTTACTTTTGTGATTTATTGTTGCTTTTGTTATTGTTGTCAGGTGCCATGAAATCAGCTCCAAATCATAGCAACCCTGTATAGGGTTTTACAAGAGAGGCTGGTGGATTCGAACCACCAATCTTGCAGTTAGCATTCCAGTACTTGTCCTACAACACCATACCAGAACTCCCATTGTGGTTGTTGTTCTTGTTGTTGGTAAGTGTCTTTGAGTCAGTTATGACTTATTGTGACTCTATGTAAGATTTCTGAAGAGCAACTGATGTGCTTCAATTGATGACCTTGTGGTTAGCAGTCCAGTGTTTATCCTATAACACCTCACCAGGATTCCCCTATTGTTATTCGTTACCTGTAATTCAATTCTGACTTTTAGTGGACCACATGTGGGCA
>NW_006408529.1:17925588-17927701 GCF_000296735.1 Chrysochloris asiatica | reverse complement strand
AGCCCGATTCGTAACCACTACGCTACCAGAGCTCCTTATAAGTTGCTTAGTGCCAATAAAAAATAATCAAGTTTTTGTTTGTTTCTGTATATTGACTTTGTACCAAGAATTGTTGATATCTTATTAGCTCAAATAATTTTCAGGTTGATTATTTTGGAGTTTTCTAGGAATGCAATCATGCAATCTGTGAAAAATAAGCATTTAGTTAATTTTTTTAAAGCCTGTACTTTTTATTTATTTTTTCATCTCTTATTCCACAGGATATAGCTTCAAGTACTATGCTGAAATGAAGTCATGGTGAAATTATTTTCCATTCCTATGGAACAACTTGACACTGTAGAAAAAGTTCTAGACTGCTAATCTCAAGGTCAGTGTTTCAAATCTAGCAGCCACTCTCAGAAACCCTATAAAGGGTCACTACGAGTAGCCATCAACTTGATGCACTTAACAACAACAACAATAGAAAAGCTTAATACTCTACTATCATGTAGGGTATTTCAAGAAGATATTTTGTGGTTTTTGTTTGTTTGTTATTAAGATACCTTTGAGCAGATGAAGGAAATCTACTTCTACTTCTTGTTTGACAAGACCTTTATATTATGAATCAAATGTTATTAATTTTTTTCTGCATCTATTGATTTTACAATGTTAAGTCAACTTTTCAGCTCTGAAATAAACCCAACTTTGTGGCAATAAAATCAATCATTCAAAAAATATATATGTTACTGACTTGTTTGGTAATACTTTGTTTATGATAAAGATTGTATTTTGTTTTTTCCCTTTCTTTCTTTATTGTAATTGCCTATCAGGTTTTTTTTTTTTTTTTTAAATCTAGATTATACAGCTTTACTAAGTGGGTAGAGTACCTGGATAGTACAAATGGTTAATTCACTCAGCTGCTAACTGGAAATTTGGAGGTTTGAATCCATCCAGAGACATCTCATCATCAAAAACAACATTTAAAGATCTGTCTTGAAGTATAATGTTGTCTGTGATAGGATAATATCCATATGCCTACAAGGAAGACCAATTAATGCCACTATTATTCAAATTTACCCACCAACCACTTAAGCCAGTGATGTTGAAATTGAAGAGTTTTACCAACTTCTTCAGTCTGAAATTGATCAAACATACAACCAAAATGTATTGATAATTATTGGTGATTGGGATGCAAAGGTTGGAAACAAAGATCAGTAGTTGGAAAATATGCATGATAGAATCTTGCAAGACCAATGCCTTTTTCATTGCAAATACCTTTTTAAAATAACATAAAAGATGACTATACATATGGACGTCACCAGATGGAGCACATAGAAATCAAATTGACTACATGTATGGAAAGAGAGGGTGGAAAAGGTCTACATTAACAGCCAAAACAAGGCCAGGGGCAGACTATGGAACAGACCATCAATTGCTCATATGCAAATTAAGGCTGAAGCTAAAGAAAACGAAAACAAAACCATAAGGGCCAAAATATGATCTTGAATTTAGAGATCATCTAAAGAACAGGTTTGATGTATTAGATACTAATGACCGAAGACCAGCAGACTTGTGGAAGAACATCAAGAATATCATGCAAGAAGCAAGCCAAAGGTCATTAAGAAGACAAGAAAAAAGGAAAAGACCGAAATGGATATCAGAAGAGACTCTGAAACTTGCATTCCAACATAGAGATGGTAAAGCAAATGAAAGAAATTAGAATATAAAATGGCTGAAGAGAATGTCAAAGGGCAGCTCCAGAAGAGAAAGTATTATAATGAAATGTAGAAAGGTCTGGAGTTAGAAAACCAAAAGGTAAGAACCATTCAGTATTTCTCAAGCTGAAAGAACTGAAGAAAAAATTCAAGCCTCCACTAACAATATTGAAAAATATTGAATAATGCAGAATGCATCAAAGAATATGAAGGAATACACAGAGTCACTATCCCAAAAAGAAATGACTGATGTTCAACCATTTCAAGAGACAGCTTATGATCAAGAGCCAATGGTACTGAAGGAAGAAGCCCAAGATACACTTAAGGAACTAGCAAAGAACAATACCCAGGAATTTATGGAATACAAATTGAAATCATTCAACAAACTGATGCAGCATTGTTGTTGTTGTTAGGTGCCA
>NW_006408529.1:17923024-17924278 GCF_000296735.1 Chrysochloris asiatica | reverse complement strand
TGCCTCCTGTACCACCTCACTTTCTTGAAAGATTTCAATTTTTATTCCATCAATTCCTGGTGCCTTGTTCTTTGCCAATTCTTTTAATGCACCTTGGACTTCCTCCTTCAGTATCATTGGCTCTTGATCATATGCTACCTCTTGAAATGGTTGAACATTAACAATTTCCTTTTTGTATAGTGACTGTTATGTATTCCTTCCATGTTCTCTTGCTGCTTTCTGTATCATTCAATACTTTGCCCAGAGAATCTTTCAATAATGAAAATCGAGGCTTGAATTTTTTCTTCAGTTACCCCAGCTTGAGAAATGCTGAGCATGTTCTTCCTTTCTGGTTTTCTGATTCCAGATCTTTGCACATTTTGTTGTAATATTTGACTTTATCTTTTGAGGCTGCTTAAACCAAGTGGGGACCATGTCTGACTTCCTCTGACTTCAAAGGGGGAAAGAGAATCAAACTCAAAATCGGCCCAAAGTTGATTCCCATAAAATGAAGGTCAGAGATGCTTCTACCCTACGACCTTCTTTATCCTATCATGACAATAACCATCCCTCCCCACAGCACTCACAGCTTCGCATCTGGGTCCGTTAATCCATTGCAATGGCCAAACCAAACTCATAACAATACTCACAATTATAGGATTTATTAGGGAAGTGAACAGGGTACAATTTAGGATCAAAAACAATTCCAGATACAGCAGTTGTACAGTCAGGCATGTTTTTTTCTCTGCAGTACTGCAGATCTGCCTTTGGCCTCTCAGCCATGTGGCCCTTTGGCCTCTGCCCCCTTTCACAGACCTCTAGCCCTAAACTGCTTTGTCTCTCCATGCTACTGTCTCTGCTGTCAGCACTTTTCTAGGTAACAATCTCACACTCCACTCATGCTCTTCCTTAATCATGGTTCTGGGATCTT
The DNA here is from genome assembly GCF_000296735.1 of Chrysochloris asiatica. Lineage (NCBI taxonomy): Eukaryota > Metazoa > Chordata > Mammalia > Afrosoricida > Chrysochloridae > Chrysochloris > Chrysochloris asiatica. Next base: position 17,923,368 of record NW_006408529.1, on the reverse strand, counting down.
CCATTTCTATGTCCTGAAATGGCTCCTTTTAAATCTAGCTAAATGACAAAACTAACCAATCCCAGCCTTAGAGTCTTGCATACCTTATTTGCATGGTCCCACCCAATCAATTAGTGGGAAGTAAGAAGACATTGGGTAGAAAAGTCACATCAAATAAAGTTAAGGTTCCACAGAGGCAATCACTCTTCTATGCAAAGAAATTTGGAGGCCAGCTACCTGGCCAACTGATTGGAAGTCCATTCCAAAGAGAGGTGATGCAATATAATGTGGATGTTATCAGACAATTTCATTAATATATGCAAATAATTTTTTACTAATGGTAACTCAGAAATGACTGCTAAAGT
>NW_006408529.1:17919048-17922504 GCF_000296735.1 Chrysochloris asiatica | reverse complement strand
AAAAAAAAAATCCTCACTACTGGACCAATAAATAGCATCATGATAAACGGAGACTAGATTAGAGTTGTCAAATACTTCATTTTGCTTGGATCAGCACTCATGGAAGCACCAGTCAAGAATTCAGACGTATTGCATTGACAAGTCTGCTGCACAAGTCCTCTTTCAAGTGCTCAAGAGCAAAGATGCCAGTTTAAAGACTAAGGTGTCACTGACCCAATAGCCTCATAAGCATGTGAAAGTTAAATAATGAATAAGGAGGACCATAGAAGAATTGATGCATTGAGTTATGATATTGGAGATGAATGTTAAAAATACCACAGACTGCCAAAAGAACAAACAAATCTGTGTTGGAAGAAGTACTGCCAGAATTCTCGTTAGAAGCCAGGATGGGGAAACTTCATCTCTCATACTTCGGACTTATTTTTAAGAGGGGCCAGTTCCTTGAGAAAAGCATCATGCTAGGCAAAGTGAAGGGTCAGCAAAAACAAAGAAGACCCCCAATGAAAAGGAGTGGCATAATGGCAACAGCAGCGGGCTCAGGTCTAACAAAGATTGTGAGGATGGCGCAGGACCAAGCAGTGTTTCATTCTGTTGTGCATAAGGTTCCCATAAACTGAAACTAATTCAATGGCACCTACCACCAACAACAGAAACACCTCAGAATAAAGACCTGGAGATCCATTTCTGAAAAACCAGCCACTGAAAACCCTCTGGAGCACGGTTCTGTTCTGACACACATGGAATCACTATGAGTTGGGAGTAACTCAACAGCAGCTTGGAAGGAAAGCAAATATTCATTGAAGTGACCACTTTCTAGAAAACAGACTAATCAGTGAAGCTAATCAAGTATTCTACTTTTTAATATTTCTTTGAAATATAATTTAAATGTATTATATAAATAGATATAGATATAATCTAATCCCCTACAGGATCTCTATGGGTTGGAATTGACTCTACAGCACTTAACAACAACAACAACAATTTTAAGAATTCCTTCACCTTAGTTTCTTTTCTGTTTTGAAAACCTTGGAGCCTTAAGCAAAAAATAAATAAAACTACTCATTTCCTTCATTTGGATAAGATGGAGTGGGATTACCCCACATGAATGGGAAACAGTCGGATTTGCTTTCTACTCTACAGATCAGGGGCTGAAGCTTTTTCCAGTTATACTTATAAAACTTTACTTACCACCAGATACTGAAGCAAATAAAATGAAATGCATCATTTGATATAATAAAATCATCCTGAAAAAAGAAAAATGTAACATATCTTTATAACAAAAATATAAATTTATAATGTAGTTACTGGCATCAGGAATTATAAAGAAATCGTGAGGTAGGGAATCCATCAATAGGAGCCAGAGTTCATGTAACAGAATTATGTGATTTCTATCATAATCTTTCAAAAATATTTGTGTGGTTGTAAATAATACAATACTTTCATAGTTCTGAAGAAGGTAGATCTGACAGGTTCTAGAGAGCACCTTCATTACGAGTTCTCTCCCTTCCCTCTCTTCATCTCCACTGCCTCCAGCTCACTATTCATCAGATACTCTCCACCCCAGTTTTCCAACTTTGTCTTCTCTTCCAATGTATTTTCTTTCTTTCTTCAAAGTCTTTCTCTAGGTCTATCAAATAACTCTAACGTTTTTCTATTTATGAAGTTTCATATATTTTTTTAAACCTGCAAATTATTTGGTTGTGTTTGTCATCTAACATACCTATCTCCAGTGTCAAGCTAACTACTTTAAGAAAAACAGAATAATCAGTCAGTAAGACCAATCAAGGCTTTGGATATTCAATATTGTTCTTGATTTTTTTTTTTTTTAACATCTAAAAGTACTTATTATATCAAAACTGTACTCTTCTTTCATTCTGCATCTCCTCTCCAATCAGATATGGATATTAATTAAAAACTTCTAAAATGTTAAATCTGGAAAAAAAAAATAACACTCTACTATATTAGTCAATGTTAGCAAATACAAATTTTTAAACAACATAGAAAAACCATGACAGGAAATGGCACTTTAAGGAATATTTTCTCAACAGAAATCTTAAATAATAATTTAGAAACCATACCTGAAAACAACTTGTTTGATTATTTGCCACAAGTAATTGGTAATGAGGGTAGCTTGCTTCTCCCCAAATGGTCTTCATCCTCCTCTAAATGAGTTTGGGTAGGTACTGTTCTCTTAACATAAATATTTACTTTTATTGTTTCCCAATGTTGTGTAACAGCATGCTTCTTTTTACTGCATGCCTGCGTGTGAAAGACCTTAAAATCTCTGCATATCAAAAATGTACCAAACGAGAGTTGCTTTCCCTCCCAATACATTAATTTATTTTTTTTTGTTGTGCATTCATACAAGTTTCACGGAGACAGCCAGAGAAGCGGAATTTGCCTGTGTGCCTTAGCAATCAAACTAAATCACGTTTAGCACACCCACTAACCAAATCTGCACTTTCAAATATCAACTGTTAACCATTAATCCTAGCCTGAAATAAATCTGAGTCTAAAAATTAAGCAAGGTGAGTTAGATGGATTTGTTGATATGCACTATATCATAGGAAAGAGACTTCAACCCTTGTAGGTTGGAGAGTCAGATAGCAAGTAAAGGAGACCCTAAAAACCTTGCTCTTTTTCATTGACAGTTTCTCATTATATAACGTTATGTTCTCAGATGCCTTTGCAGATATGGTTAGTTCTAAAGAACTAAGCATTTTTAGAAGTCCTGGTGTGGTGTTACAAGATAAGGAGTTGGACAGCAAGGTCGGTTGGTGGTTCAAACGCACCAGCTACTCCTAAGACACCCTATATAGAGTCACTATGGGTCTGAATCAACTCGATGTCACTTAAGAGCAAAAACAAAAATTTCAAGCTTTTTTTAAAACCCCACTTTCAGAAACTAAAACTCTAAATTAATCTTTTAGCAGAAAAATCGAGGGGATGTATTTACAGAGGGACTGCTAACCGTAAGGTCAGTGGTTCAAATACACCAGCCTCTTCTCAGAAACTCTGTACAGGGGCACTATGTGTTGGAGCCGACTCAATGAGTTTTTGCTTTAGATCCCAGGACACTGAGACAAACATAGAGAGCTGGGAAATGACGTGGTCTGACAAGCTGTGAAAAAAATAGCAGGTCAATTCTCTGAAAGATAGGGAACTTTGTCCTGGAGGATGCTTCTCAGTGAGAGGACTTGCCAAAGCATACTGAGGGAAAAACTAGTGAAATATGTTTCTGGGCTTCATCTGCTTAGAGCTATTTCAGCTATAAATTTGTCCATTAAAACTGAAGGGTTGATGCTTTATAGAGTGCATAGTACTACATGTCTTCTGGAACCTAGGTTTATTCATCAGCAGAGGAGTCCCAGAATGGTCTAAACAGTTGACAAGCTTGACTATGAATGGGTTGAAAGTTCAAGTCCACCCAGAGGCACCTCAGAAGAAAGGTTGGGT
>NW_006408529.1:17914930-17917517 GCF_000296735.1 Chrysochloris asiatica | reverse complement strand
TTCAAGTTACTCATATATGAAGGTATACACTGACTAGATCAAAGAATTTCTAAAATAATCAATTAACTAATTAATTAAAATTTAAAGATATCTTTGAATATGTCTGATTTAAATATACTTTGTGGAAAGATGACTTTATGGTTCAGAGAAAATTAATTTTCCAGGTTTTTGTTGTTGTTTTTGTTAGGCGTTATCCAGTCAGTTCTGACTCATGATGGCCCCGAGCCCTCAGAATGAAACACTGCTGGTCCTAGTCACCTAACAATTGTTATGTTTGAGCCCACTGCTGCTAGCACTGTCAATCCACCACATCTTCCTTTTTTTTGCTGACCCTCCACTTTTCCAAGCATGATGACCTGTCCTTCAGATAACAGGCCCAAAGTAAAAGATATGTAGTCTCACTTCTAAGGAACGTTGTGGTTGCACTCCTTCCAACCACAATGGTTTGTTCTTCTGGCAATCCATAGTACTGTCAATATTTTTCTTAAACAACACAATTCAAATGCATCAATACTACTTTGGTCTTCCTTACTCATTGTCCAAATTTTACATGTGTGTGAGGTGATTGAAAATATCATGGCTTGGATCAGGTGCACCTTAGTCCTCATAGTGGAATCCTGGTTCTTTAATGCTTTAAAGTGGTATTTTGCAGCAGATTTGCCTAATATACTATGACATTTGATTTTTAGGTATACGATTCCATGTGCATTGATTGTAGATCCAAAAAAATGAAGTGTTTGACAACTTTAATATTTTGTCCATTTTTTATATTATTTATGTGTCCAATTGTGAGGATTTTCATTTTATTTACATTCAGGTGCAATCTATACTGGAAGCTGAAGCCTTTGATCTTTATGAGTAAGTATTCCAAGTGTTCTTTACTTCCTACAAGGAAGATTGTCTCATCTGCATATCTCAGATTATTAATGAGTTTTATTCCAATTCAGATGCCATGGTTTTTTTCATATAATCCAGTTTCTTGGATTATTTGCTCAGCATACAGATTGAATAAGTATACTACAAGGATACAACCTCGGCACAAATCTTTCCTGATCCTAAACCATTCACTATTCCCTTATTTTGTTTGAATGACTGCTTCTTTGTCTATATACAGGTTCCACATGAACACAATTGTTGTATTATTAAGTGCTATCACTTACAATACTAACCCATAGCAATTCTGCACAGAGTTTCTTAGGAGTAGCTGGTGAGCTTGAACCGCTGACCTTGCAATTCAAAACGACTTTGCAGTTCAGCATATTAACCCACAGCGCCACAACAGGACTCCTCGAATATACCTATTCTTCACAATATTATCCATAGTTTGTTAAGATCCATTCAGTCTAATGTCTTTACAAAGTCAACAAAGCAAAAGTAAACATCTTTCTGATATTCTTTTATTTCCTACAAGATCCATCTGACCTAATCCCTAATTCCAAGCCCTCTTCTGAATCTGGCTTGGATTTATGGTAGCACCTTGTTGATGTACCACTGCAACCTTTTTGCGTTACCTTCAGCAAAATATTACTTACATATGGTAATAAGAATATCATTCAATGATTTCTGCATTCTATTGATGTTAAGTACTGAGTCAGTTCCAACTCATACCAACCCTGTATAGGGTTTTCAATGAGCTATTGGTGAGATTGAACCATTGACCTTGCAATTCAAATTGGTTTTCCAGTCCAGGGTCTTAATTCACAGGGCTACACCAGGAATGGGCACACATATGTATCTCTCCCAATGGGTTGGCCAGGTAGCTGTCTTTCAAATTTCTTGGAATAGATGAGGGATTGTAACCAGCACTGCATCAGTTTGTTGAAACATTTCCATTTGTAGTTCATCAATTATGGAAGCCTTGGTTTTTGCCAGCATCTTCAGTTCAGCTTGAACTTCTCCCATCAACAGCATTGGTTCCTGATCATATGGTACTTCTTGAAGTGATCGAACACCCATCAATTCTTTTTATTACGGTGACACTTGCATTTCTTCCATCTTCTTTTGATGCTTCCTGTTTCATTCAATATTTTGCCCATGGAATCTTTCAATATTGCAAGCCCAAAGTTTGAATATTTCCTTCAGTTTTTCAACTTGAGAAGTGCTAAATGTGTTCTTCCCTTTTGGCTTTCTAACTTGAGGTCTGTGCATATTTCATTATAATATTTGACTTTGTCTTCTTGAACTGCTCTTTGAAATTTTCTGTTCAGCTCTTTTACTCCATCTTTTCCAATTGCTTTAGCTTTTCTACACTCAAGAGCAAGTTTCAGTCTCTTCTGACATCATTTCGGACTCATTTCTTTCCTGTCTTCTTAATGATCTTTTTGCTTTCTTCCTGCATGATGTTCTTGATGCCATCCCACAACTCTTCTGGCCTTTTGTCATTGATGTCTAATGCATCAAATCTGTTCTTGAGATGGTCTCTAAATGCAGGTGGGATATGGTTTTGTTGTTGTTAGGTGTCACCGAGTCAGTACCGATCCATAGCAACCTTGTGCACAGAAGAATGAAACACTGCCCAATCCTGGGCCAACCTCACTACTTTTGCCACACGTGAGTCCATAGATGCTGTCACTTGGCCAATCCATCT
>NW_006408529.1:17912639-17914521 GCF_000296735.1 Chrysochloris asiatica | reverse complement strand
CCAAGAAGAATGAAGTCCTTGACAACTTCAATCTTTTCTCCGTTGATAAGAATGTTGTTTATTGGTCTAGGGGTGAGGTTTTTTTTTTTTTTTTTCCTTGACATTGAGATGTATTCCATACTGAAGGCTGTGCTCTTTGATCTTCATCAGTAAATGTTTTACTTGGGATATACCCAAGTCACATTTTGACTTTCATGGACTTGTTTTAATTTTCTTCAGCTTCAGCCTGAACTTGCATATGAGACATTGATAGTTTATCCCACAGTCTGCCCCTGGCCTTGTTTTGGCTGATGATATTGAGCTTCTCCATCTTTTCTTCCCAAGGATGTAGTCAATTTTAGTCCTTTATATTCCATATGATAAGGGTCACCTTTTATGCTGTCTGAGAAATATATGTGCAATCAAGTTATTGGTTCTGTATAATCTTATCAAGTGATCGCCAGCATCATTTCTATCACTAAAGCCATATTTTCCAACTACTGATGCTTTATTTCCATATTTCTCATCCAAATTACTAGTAAATACCAGTGGATCTTGATTACATGTTTTATTCATTTTAGACTGAAGGAGTTAGTAGATTCTTTAGTTTCATTATCACTGGCTTTAGTGGTTGGTGGATAAATTTGAATAATAGTGGTCTTCCTTGTAGGTATATGGATATTATCCTATTACAGACAGCTTGTACTTAAAGATAAATATTCAAATATCTTTAATGATGAATACTATGCCATTTCACTTCAGTTGGCATTCCTAACATAGTAAAACACATGATTGTCAGATTCAAAATGGCTAATACTAGTCCATTTCAGCTCACTTAGCTCTGGTAGTGTAGTGGTTACGAATTGGGCTGCTAACTTCAAGGTCAGCAGTTTGAAACTACCAGCTGTTCTGCAGGAGATAGATGAGGCTTTCTGCTCCAGTAAAGATCTGAAGCCTTGGAAACCCTGTGCAGGGTCACTATGAGTTGGAATTGACTCTAAAGTAGTTAACAACAGCATGTCTAGGATATCTATCTTTATATATTCCATTTCATTTTTTACAATTTCCTATTTTCCCAAATTCATACTTCGTACACTCAGTGTTCCAATTGTTGTTAACAGCTATTTCTTCTTATTTTGAGTTATGCTCCATCAGAAAATAAAGGTACCAAAAGCTTTGCTCCATCCACATCATTAAGTCAACTCTATTCTGAAGAAGTAATTCTTCCTCAGTTGTACTCTGAGAGCCTCCCAACCTGAATGGCTCATATTCTGACACTATGTCAGATAATGTTCTGCTGCTATTCAGAAGGTTTTCAGTTGCTACCCATTCAGAAGAGGTCTGCCTCTCTTCTTCTTACTTTGTCTTCGTCTGGAAGCTTTACTGAAACCTGTCCACCATGGGTGACCCTGTGCATATTTAAAATACTTAGCTCCAACAACACAAGAGCCATCATAGTATGATAAACAAACATGTTAATTTTTTGTAGAAAAACAAAATAGGATATTAGGTTATAAATGAAATCATTTCTTTTTTAAATCTAAAGATCAGGAAATTAATGAAATTGTAATTTGCCTCAGTGAGAGAGCTTGTTAAAGTTATTTGTACCAGAGGAAATATGACACTTAACGAAAACTTGCTAATCTGAGTGTTACCTTCTGAACCTAATAAAGGTTGTTAGTTTATTTTCAATCTTTTGGGACACAGAGAGCTATCTTATTTTAGTATCTGTAATCAATAAAGCCACCGGTGTTTTAAATAACCAGCAGGGTCACCCATGGTGGAAAGGTTTCAGATGAGCTATAAAACAAAGACAGACTAGGAAGAAAGAGTGACAAACTACTTCCGAATCGCTAGTCACTGAAAACTCTATGCATAGCAGAGAAACATTGTCAGATATAGG
>NW_006408529.1:17903959-17907839 GCF_000296735.1 Chrysochloris asiatica | reverse complement strand
GTGTTTCGTTCTGTTGTGCATAGGGTTGCTATGAGTCAGTACCGACTTGATGGCACCTAACAACAACAACAAGTAAATGGCCAATGACTTCTTTCTAAAAATATGTAGATGGTATGGGATATGTATATTCCAGTTGTCAAATGTGTAAATTGAAAGATGACCCAAGATTAACTATACTGTGGTGCATTTTAAAAAATTGTAGAAAGTACAGGGGAGAGGGAAAAAAGAACCCACTAAGGGAGACAATGAGACTAGCTAGCAAAGTAAGGGAAATTTGAAGCTCTGTCTCATATAAATCATCTGGAAATTTTTGGAAAAGGAAAGGGAAGCCAGTGCTTGTTCCTTCAGCAGAATGCTAAGGGGATTTGAGCTTCTAAGAAGTCATTATGTAAAGTTCTGAGAAAGAATTTTAATGCTGTGTTTGGAAGGCACATATTCAAATATTTTTATTTAATCTACTGCCAATGTATTATGACTCGTCTTGGCATGAAAAACCCTTTGTTCCTGTCTTCAGTTTCTCATTTAAAATTAAGTACATACAGTCCAGATACACAAATAGTGTGTAAGTATGATGCACTATCTTTTATAAAGTCCAAACATAGAATGCCCAATTTATGCTAAGAAAGGTTTTCAAGGAAAACTGATAGGTGAAGTTACATAAGGTCCTTACATTCCTTTATTGTTTGCTCCATGAAACTTCATCTTTATCCCAAAGAAAATAATGATAACTTTCTAGACCTATTCAGAGAAACACAGACTGTAAATGAGGAAAATGCTTCATTGGCAGACCAAATACTATGTATTTTCCTAAATTTGGTTTAGCAAATTTCTTAAACCTCTAAATCCTTTGAATAGTATGAAAATTCCAAACATGCATGTCTATTTTAAGAAAAATGTAATAAGATTCTTAATTTTATAGAAACTCTTTGAGAATAAATAGGTCTTCCTTTCAAACTTATTTTGAGCATCCTGAGTACTCTTCGGAGTCCTGGTGTAGTGCTGTGGGATAAATCACTGGATAGCAAGGTTGGTTTGAACCACAAGGTCGGCAGAGATATACCAGTGACTCATGGAGATAAAGGTAAAATTTTTTCTTGTTTCCCAAATTCCCAAACTGATGACCAGAGGCATGACCAGCTTCCATCTGTATACAGCCCCAGTGAAACTTGTACTCTCCCAAGCATCAGTCACACTGTGGTGAGTCATGCAGCTGTGAGCTGCATCAAAATGAGTTGAGTGACATCTGTACCAACTCTGGCATCTGGATTCAGGTAAGCTCTGCTCCAAACCTGTATAGCCAGCCCTAGACAGCCCTGGACTAGCAGCTAAACAGATGTGGTTTAAAAAAAAAAAAAAAAAAGGGAGACAAGTGATCTGTATTGCGTAGCCAAGCACACGAAGGCCACTTTAAACTTCCACGGGAGGGTTTGAAGGCAGACGATGGCTTATTGGAGCAGAGGCATATTGCTTATTAGCAGAAAGTAAATGCAATATTTTATCATATACCCATATTACCCTGGTGATCAGTGGCATGAGCAGCCTGCTCCTGCATATACTGCCAGCAAAGCACATGCTTTATGAATGGTGAGAGCCACAGAGCGGTGAGCTATGCAATTGTGAACCATAGCACAGTGAGTTGGGAGCTGCTGCACCAACCCAAGTGCCTGGATTCAGGTGGGGCTTGCTCTAACTCTGCAGAGATAGCTGCCATCTGGGATAGAAAGACCCTAATTGATTGTGCGCACAGAACAGACAACATCTAGACCTATAGGAACCCCATCTTGGGCTGGGAGTGCAACTGTCTCAGACCTGCCCACCCACCACATGAGCTCTTGACTAACAGGAAACACCAGAAACTCTGTTCTGGGTCTGGCATCTGCCTTGTTTTTGTTCCTTTCACTGTTTTCATGTGCATATCCTTTCTTCCTTGTCTTTTTTTCTTAATTTTTCTTTACTACTCTCTGGTCTCTTTCCCTTTTATTCACTCCTCTCCCTGATAATGTTGAATTCCTTTTCTTTCTTTGTATTTTCTCTCTTATTTTTCAATTCTATGTTGTTATTTCTGTGTTGTGTGGTTTTTTCCCCCCCTTTCCTATGTTTCTCTTTTTGGCTATTGTGTTCTTTTTCTACCTGTTGCAAGAGCTAAAAAAAGGAGAAGCAGGGGTGGGTAAGAAGAGAAGCGGGAAAAAAATGAAAACAGAGTTATAACAAAAACAAAAGACAGTAAAGAGAAGAAGATGAGAAAGAAGGATTGCTTCCTTCAAATTGACTATATCTATGGGAAAAGAGATTAGAAAGTTTCAATATCATCAGCTAAAACAAGGCCAGGTGAAGACTGTGAAACATGCCAGCAAATTCTCATAAGCAAGGTCAGGATGAAGCTAAATAGAAAATTAAAACACGTTCACAGTAGCCAAAATATGTTTTTGAACATATCCAACCTGAATTTAGAGACCATCTCAAGAGCAGATTTGATACAGTAGACACTAGTGACCAAGACAAAAACTGTGAGATGACATCAAGAACTTCATACAGGAAGAAAGTAAAAGGTTTGACAAGACAAGAAAGAAAGAAAAGACCAAAATGGATGTCAGAAGAAACTCTGAAATTTACTCTCCAGTGTAGAGATGCTAAAGCAAATAGAAGAAATGAGAAGGTCAAAAAGCTGAACAGAAGTTTCAAAGGAGTGTCCGCAGAAGTTTAAAGTATAATAATGAAATGGTGCAAAGACCTGGAGTTAGAAAACAAAAAAGGAAGAACACATTCAGCATTTCTCAAGCTACAAGAACAGAAAAATAAATTCAAGACATGGTTTGCAATATTGAGGAATTCTATGGGCAAAATATTGAACGATGCAGGAAATATCAAAAGAAGATGGAAGAGGTACACAGTGTCAATGCACCAAAAATAAATGATCAATATTCAATCATTTAAAGAAGTAACATATGATCAAGGACCTATAGTACTGAAGGAAGCAATCCAAGCTGGACTAAACACATTGGCAAAAAACAAAGCTCCAGGAAAGTAGGTAATATAAATTGAAAAGTTTCAACAAACTGATACAGTACTGGATGCAGTTACTTATGTATGCCAAGAAATCTGCCTGACAAACTGATTAGAAGAGAGCCATATTTTTGCCCAATGTAAAGAGACTTGACTCAATGGAACGCAGAAATCATCGAAGAATATCATTAATACCACATGCATGTAAAGTTTTGCTGAAGACATTTCAAAAATGGCTGCAACAATACATCAACAGAAAATTGCCAGAAACTCAAGCAAGTTTCGAAAGAGGACATGGAACTTTAGCCATCATTGCTGATGCCAGATGGATCATAGCAGAAACAGAGAATACTAACAAGATGTTTACTAGTGTTTTACTGATTATGAAAAGCAGTCCTGGTAGCATAGCATATTATGGGTTGTGCTGCTAACCTCAAGGTCAGTAGTTCAAATCTACCAGTCGCTCGGCAGGAGAAAGATGAGGCTTTCTACCCCATAAAAACTCTACAGTCTCCAAAACACTATACAGGGTCACTATGAGTCATAAGTGACTCAGTGGCACACAACCACCACCACCATTGACTATGCAAATGTTTTTGACTGTGGATCATAACAATCTATGGGCAACACTGTGGAGTATAAGTATTCAGGAACACTTAATTGTGCTCATGAGGAGCTGGTACATTGACCAAGAGGCAATCATTCGAACAGAACTAGGGGACACAGAATGGTTTAAAATCAAGAAAGATATATGCCAGGGTTGCAGGTTGCATTCCTTCACCATATTTATTCAATTGGTATGCTGAACAAATAATGGATATTCCAGGACACTTCATTATGCTCATGAGGAACCTTCTTGTTGTTGTTAAGTGCTGTC
>NW_006408529.1:17892134-17903859 GCF_000296735.1 Chrysochloris asiatica | reverse complement strand
GCGTGACACCAGGACTCCATTGAGGAACCTTATTATTCAGTTATTAGAACAAGTGGATATTGAATTGTTTAAAAGCCAGAAAAGTGTGTGCCAGATTATTTTTTTGTTTTTTTTTCTAACCATACTTCTTTTACCTGTATACTGAGCAAATAATCCAAGAAGGCGAATCATATGAAGAACTTGGCAACAAGATTAGAGGAAGACTCATTAGCAACCATCAAAATGCATATGGTACAACCTTGCTTGCTGGAAGTGAAAAGGATTTAAAATATAGATGAAGATTGAAGACTACAGCCTTCAGTATGTATTGCACCTCAATGTAGAGAAAGCAAAAACTCTGACAACTGGACCAGTAAATAACATCATGATAATGAAGAAAACATTGAAGTTTTCAAAGACTTCATTTTGTTTGGATCCACAATCAATACTTACGGAAGGAGCAGTCACAAAATTGATCAGCATATTGCCTTAGGCAAGTCTGTTGCAGCTGCACAAGCACTCCTTAAAGTGTTCAAGAGAGAAAAGAAACCAATTTGAGGACTAAAGTGTGTGCCTCATCCAAGCCACTGTATTTTCACTAGTTTCATATTCATGTGAAAGTTGGCTAATGAGTAAGGAAGACCATATAAAAATTGATATATTTGTGTTACGGTGTTGGAGAAGCATCTTTAAAACACCATGGACTTTCAAAAGAACAAAGAAGTCTGTGTTGGAAGAAACACAGCTAGAATGCTCCTTTGAAGCCAGGATGAAGAGACTTTGTCTCTCATACTTTCGACAAGTTATCAGGAGGGACCAATCGCTGAAGAAGGATATCATGCTTGGTAAAGTGGACAGTCCATGAAAAACAGGAAGACTCCCCCAACAAGATGGATTGGCACAGTGTCAGTAGCCATGGGCTGAAGCATAACAATTGTGTGTCCTCATAACACAGGACTGAGTGAGCAGTGTTTCATGCTTAGGGTTACTAGCAGTCAAAACTGGCTCAATGGCACATAATAACAACAACATGAAGAACTGTACTCCAACAAATTTGAAAATTTAGAAGAAATGGTCAAGTATTTAGAAACACACAATCTACCTAAACTAACACAGACAGAAGTAGAACACTTGAACAGACCTATAACAACAGAAAAATCGATCAAGTTATAAAAAATATCCCAACAACAACAAAAAATCCAGACTCCAAAAGCTTAACTGAAGAATTCTACAAAACGTTCAGAGTAGAGATGACAAAAATTCTATTTAAACTATACCAGAATTTAGAAAAGGCTATAAAAACTCCTAAATACATTTTATGAAATGAGCATAACTGTCCTACCAAAACTAGGCACAGATAACACTAGAAAAGAAAATTATACCTCAATATCCCCCATGAACATAGATGCAAAATAAAATCCTAGTCAATAGAATTCAACAGCATATCAAAAAAAACAAAACAAAACAAAACAAAAAAAACATCACTGTCAAGTGGGGTTCATATCAGGTATGCAAGGATAGCTCAAAATTAGAAGAACAATCAAGGTAATTCACATTTCAAAACTCTACTCCCTGTTTTCATCAAACTAGCTTATTCCCTGATAAACAAAAGCCCAAATGTTTACCCAGCAAACAATCCAAAGTCCTCTTCAATTACCCTTTAGCGTTATCAATACTATAAACTGAAATAGAGTTTCCTTACTAGAAACTTTTTTTCCCCTTTTAATTTAAAAGAACATCCACACAGAAGAAAGATCAATATCTTCGATATCTTTATTGCAAGCAAAGACAAAAGTTGCAGACTTTGTTTTGTTTTTATCAAAAAAAGTCAGATTTTTAAAAAATAGAGTAAACTTTTAAGTCTTCATTTTGCAGCTGAATTACTCCAGTCACTGAATAGTTTTCCTTTAGTTCTTACCATTTTTAACCCTTTGTACTGTTCAGTGCATCTGAGTATGGAAGAAAAATTCTATCTCTTTTAAAAAATTATACTTTTCTATTTTTATATTTAACTGTAGCACTATTTCGTGAAAAAGATTAAATCTATGTGCATATTATTCCCTTTCAGTGTACTAAACCAAGTGACTTGGTATTGATTGTGGTAACCACTGGCAAGTTGAGCATTTGTGTTGCATACAAATTTATATCATCCATTCTACAGCTATCTCCTACTACCATAAATTTGAGAACATTTTATGAAGTACTTTATACCTAATAATGCTACTTCAAAGACCATTGCAGAACCCAATATCCCTGAGCAACTATAATGACTGTCTTTTACAAAGAAGACCCCTGCCCTCCACAAAGGTTGTGAAATGTATGTGTTGCAGAGAAAACCAGACTGGTCTCTCAGGTACACCCCACTTGGACCCTTGGGTAGATGCTGTGATAACAGAAACAGAAGATCACAATGAAAAGGTATACTGTTATTCCAGAACCAGGTAACTTAATCTTCCATGCAAAAGCCATGTTACATAGGCTTCTTCTCTCCCACTTGGCAGAATGAAACCTAATTCTGTCACTCCCAATGCCACAGGTTTTAATGACTAAGGAAGTGAGGCAGATATAAGCAATTACTATCTTTGAAATATATTTAGTGTTTGAAATATACTCAGCAAGATTAGAGTGTTCTTAGGCACCATGCTATACTTTGGAGTCACTCATCCTTAGCTCTTCTTCATAACCAGAGGAAAACACTATTCTAATCATGTTCTGTTGTCTTTTTATTTCATGACAAATAAAGTTATTTCCCATTGTTAGCTCCCAGTTACTGAATGCTGAAACCATGCCCAGCATAGACATTAACTTCAGTAGCTGTGTGTGTAGTGTCTCGTTTTAGCCTTATTACAAGGATGTGAGGTAGACACCACTCTCCATGTTTTGCACATGAGGACAACAAGACTGAGCATTTGAATTGAACTCAGGTGTGTAAAACTAGTGCTGCAAACTGGGCTCTCCACCACCGCCACACAGCCTCTTCACACTGGTGACTTCATCAAAGAGTTTCCACCACCATCTTCTGTTTTCTCTAGAATCCAGTCCACGTACTCAGCCACTTTGGTGTAGACACCTGGTTGTTCCCTGCGGGCACAGCCTTCACCCCAACTGGTGATGCCAACCAAATGCCAAATTCCATCATGTTTACAGACTAAGGGACCACCTGAATCTCCCTGTATCATAGAGGATAGAAAAATAAGGTGATAAAAAGTTATGACAAATATGCTTCAAATAAGTAATTAATAAAGTGATTACCTTTAAAACCATAGTGTGCCATGTATTAGGTTCCAACTCATAGTGACCCTGTATAAGATTTCAGAAGCTGTAAATCCTTATGGGAGCAGAAAGCCTCATCTTTCTCCTACAGAATGGCTGATAGTTTCAAACTGATGACCTTGTGGTTAGCAACCTGAGTCGTAACCACTATGTTACTAGAGCTCATATTGCATTAGGCAAATCTGCTGCACAAGAACTTTTTAAAGTGTGGAAGAGCAAAGATGTCAGCTTGAGGACTAACGTGTGCCTGACCCAAGCCATGGTATTTTCAATACCTCATATGGATGTGAAAGCTGAACAGTGAATAAGGAAAACCGTAGAAGAATTGATGCTTTTGAGTTATGGTGTTGGAGGAGAATATTGAAAGTGCCATGGGCTGCCAAAAGAACTAACAGATCAGTGTTGGAAGAAGTACAGCCAGAGTGCTCCTTGGAGACCAGGATGGCCAAATTTTGTCTCTCATACTTCGGACATATTGTCAGGAGAGACCAATCGCTGGAGAAGGATATCATGTTTGGTAGGGTGGAGGGTCAGAGAAAAAGAGAAAGACCCCCAACAAGATGGACTGGCAAAGTGGCAGCATCAATGAGTTCAAGCGTGGCAATAATTGTGAGGTTGGCCCAGGACTGGGCAGTGTTTCATTCTGTTGTGCATAGGGTCGCATGAGTTGGTACTGACTAGATGGCCCCTAACAACAACAAACCTTTAAAATGTTCTTTCTTTCACACATACATACATACAATTCCTTAAAATTCTTCAAGTATCTCCCGAGGCTTATTAGCTATGGGATGTGGTAAAACAATCTAATTTAATGGTTTAAGATTCCACTTTATGTTGATTCCCTCTTTTCCTTTGAGGTAAATTCAATAAAGAAATGGAGACACCTTCGTCCCAGTGTTAGGAAAATATAATGTTCTTAGTACAGTGTTAGTGTGTACAATTGTCCTCTCTTGCATACAGCATGCCCTCACAGAGATTATGGCATATGTGTATCCAATTTGTTACAGATTTTTTTTTTTTAATGAAATGATCAGATCACTTTGGCTTTGAATTATTTTACAACTATAAAGAAATATACTAGTAGACAATATATTTTGTGGTGAATATTCTCAAGCAACTGACTGTGTGCTTTTCCATAATGATTGTATTACCTTACAAGCATCTGTCCCTCCTTCTTTATAGCCAGCACAGATCATTTGTTTGGTTATTTCATAATCGCTATATCTTCTCTGACATTCTTCATTAGTTACCAAAGGAATATTTGCCTTTTGTAGAATATTTTGGATTTCACCTATGAAATGAAAAATATAGACGTTCAGAGAGAGGAAATCTAGTAAATATGAAAATAAGAGTGAAATCCTAAAGCAAATAATGTACTTATTTTATTTTATGCATTGAAAATAATTATTTGACAATTGGTTCATAGACTATCAGATTTCCAAAAGGGTCTATGAAAAGATTAATAATTTGTCATAAAGAAAGACAACATACCTGCTTATACCCCTGGTCATTAATATTAAGTGAAAACAATAGTATTGATGAATGAGAACATTATCAATATAGAGAACAGGAGTGGAATAAATATGCTCTATAAGCTTTGTGTTATTGTTAAGTGCTGTCGAGTCAGTTCTGACTCATAGTGACCCTGTGTAGGGTTTCCGAGGAGTGACTGATGGGATTGAACTGTCAACCTCGTGGTTAGCAGTCAAGTGTTTATCCTACAGTGCTACATGTAGGCCTTATATGGACCCAGTTCTTAGGTGAATTCAAGCAAATCAATGAAGATGTTTTTAAAGGTTACCTTTTAAGTTTTTTCAGTTTGTGGCAAAATGCATCTTCTCAAGTGTCACTGAATAAATATTTGGGAATGGATATTTTGGAAAGATCAGGAATTTGGGTACAATTATAGACAGAGACTGACTAAAGTGATCCATTCTATATATTTTAACATATAAGACTTGTTAAGACCAACATTTAAAATGTCATGTAGAACCTTTTTCCTTGTTGAAGCCCCAGCCGGTAATCCAGCAGTTGGTATAAATTGTATTTGTATCATCTTTGGAAGGCAGACATACTGGTTTTTGGAGTTCTGAAAAGTAATTTGAAATAAGAATTTAATTAGGCAAAATTAAGGAAGCTAGTTTTAAAAACACATTATTTACTTAATCCATGTTTTTCTTCTATTTGTTATTACCGTGAATAAATAGCCCTTTACTGCTCAATTTCTAAGGTCAATGATTCAAGAAAAAAATTTTCATCAGCAGAGTTCATTTGCACTTGACATTTTTGTAGTTAAATTTTTCTGGGTTAAATAAAAATCTCAGAACCCAAATTTACTTCCAAAGTCATTGTCAAAATTTTGTTTCTTATGTAGGATACACAATGGTATGGCTCTGTAGGATAAGTACTGAACTGCTAACCCCAGAGGTCTGCACTTCAAAATCATCAGCGACTCCTCGGAAACCTTATATATGGTTGCCATGAGTTGGAATCGATTGGACTGTATTTAACAACAATAGCAACAACATCCTTAAGCATAAGAGCAATCTACACTGCTATATGCGCTATTTTAAGTGTTTTGATTTATTAACTGACTTACTAATTATAAAATAAATGAGGTAATCACCATTCCCATTTTACATGCGAGGAAATTCGAAGTGCAAAGAGCAAAAGCAACTAGCCCCAAGTTACATAATTAATGGTCACAAGGGGATTCAATTTCTCTAACTATGACGTTATTGCCTTCCCAGAGCGTCTTTCTGCACTATTCTGTCTACTTAAGATAAAACTGAAAAATAAAGTGTTATTTGGTTCCAACCACCTTCCTATATTCCTGATATTCCTTAATCCAAAGTAATGGTAATTCTGATGCTCTGGTCAAAGGAAGTCCAATGTTTCCCTGATGGCAAAGATTGTGCCTATTATTGTAATTGTTGTTGTTGTTAAGTGCCGTCGAGTCGGTTTCGACCCATAGCGACCCTGAATAGGGTTTCCGAGGCTATAATCTTTACGGGAGCAGATCGCCTCATCTTTCTCCCGCGGAACAGCTGGTAGTTTCGAACTGCTGACCTTCCAGTTCACAGCCCGATTCGTAACCACTACGCTACCAGAGCTCCTTCTTGTAATAGTGTCATCATTGTTGTTCAGTGTTGTCGAGTTGGTTCTGATTCACAGTGACCTTGTATAATAGGTTTGAACCTCCAACTTTGTGGTTAGCTGTCCAGTGCTTATCCTACAGCACCACACCAGGACTCCAATAGTATCATTGTTGTTGTTCAGTGCTTTTGAGTTGCTTCCAACTCATAGTGATCCTGTATAGGGTTTCCCAAGAGCAGTGGTGACCTTGTGGTTCAAACCAATCTTGCAGTCCAGTGCTTTATCCCACAGCACCACATCAGGACTGCAATAATATAATTGTTGTTGTTGTTGTTGTTATGTGCCGTGGAGTCGATTCCGACTCATAGCAACCCTGAACAGGGTTTCCGAGGCTATAATCTTTACGGGAGCAGAAAGCCTCATCTTTCTCCCATGGAATAGCTGGTAGTTTCGAATTGCTGACCTTGTGGTCCACAGCCTGATTCGTAACCACTATGCTACCAGAGCTCCTTCATAGTAACAGTTATATTTCTATCTGAAGGAATTCATTAAAATTCCTTGCCCCTTAAGTAGAAGGAATTTTTTGTACTTACAAGCTCTTGCCCTCCTTGGTAACCCTCACCTATCTCCCAACGTCACCAAGCGTACTATAAAGATAACCCCTCCAGATTCTGTCCTCTCGTTCCGACTGGTGTGCAAATTTAAACCAAAGTATTTCAGTTGTAAATATTCCACATACCAGTATAATTCAAGGGAGTCTCCAGTTTCACTAAGGCAATATCATGGCCACCTTCTGAAACTGCATATTGTTGGTGAATAATAATCTCTTTTATTTGTGAGAAAGGTGTTTCTTTTGTTATTTCAGATATATTTAAAATACCACCATAAATACGCCAAATATCTGGCCAGGCAAGCCTAAGAGGGAAAGATAAATAGCTATTGAAGCCAGAGAAATTGACCTTTGATATTATTCCTATTCTCCTTTACTTTGCTTTCTAAAAATAACTGGGACGGAAATGTCACATTTTAAGTCTGTCACTTAGTTTTCCAATTAATGCAGTTATGATTCATAGTTTACATATCTATCAAAAAATTAACTCAATGGAGCTTTTATAAATTGCTCAAGGTCATACCTCTAGTCAGTGACAGAGCTGTGACTCCAACATCATTATGTCTAACTACAAAGCCTAAGTACTGAAAACTTTAAAACCATTCCATGTGTACGATTTTCTCAACGAATTAGAAACATTATGTACATTGAAAAACAAACACTAGTAAAGTATATCTCATTTTACTTTATCATCATTGTTATTAATATTGTAGTACATTTGTGAATCAAAGAGCAAAAGTTAACATTTCTATGGGCCTGAAGCACAAGTCTTTGGTATCTTAGAATACATATGGGTAGTGGTGATGGAGCAGGCACCAATTAGGGCATTTTGGAGTTATTATTGAAAGCAGAATAGTATCAGGAGTTCCTTTCCTGTACATGGACCACTGTATATCTGATGGATCCAATTAGTCTGCTTGGGCTCTACGGGTAATAGATTTATTGAATACCAGTCCTGCTTTAAAATACTTCAAATTTAAAAAAGAAAAACTCTTTATTAATAATCTTACATCATGATCAAAAAATTGATTACAAATGTATCAAATAAAAAGACAAGTAGATAAGATCCATCTAGAACTTACCCATCAAAGCAATGGGCAGCAGTTAGGACCCATTGGTTTCCAATGATTGACCCTCCACACATATGGCTCTGGGTTTTCAGTGTTACCTGCAGGCTGACCTGCCAGGGCCACTCTGCCAAAGAAGACCTGGTTCCTCCAACAATGCGTGCACTTAATTTTGGTGTGCAGACTGAAAAAAAGAGTGTTGGCACCAATGGTAAGAATTAGATGTGGATCACAGTCCTCTTGTATCCAGGAGAACAAGATATGGAATTCCATAATATAAGACTAAACACTTGTTTAAACAAGTTTAAGCAAGTGTTTAGTCTTATATTATGGAATTCCATACATAGAAAGAATGAAAAAAAGTGAAGTTTACTCACCAGAGCTGTCTCCAGTTTTACACAATCTCAAAGAATAACCAGAGCTCCGTTGTGTTTCATATGTAATCATTGTTGGGGAACCATCCAAAGATAATTTTAAAGAACATTTACACCTAAATCAAGTAAGCAGATTAAAGATGAAACCTTTACAGTGTGAAAAGTACATGAAGTTGTCCTGACAACTGTCTTTACAAAATAACTTTTCACTTACTTCTGCTCCTGGCAGTCTTCTGGGAGTAAGGAATAAGTGAAAAACTGACAGCGAATCATCTTTGTACAAGTCTCTTGGCAAATATCCACTCCTTTAACGAAGGTCACATTTAACTCTTCCCCTCCAAAATCAACTCCAGGGTAAATTTTGAAATGGCATTGTTCTGTGCCCATTATAAATGTAGAAAGGTACACAATGAGAAAAGTAATAAACTACAATTGCACAAGTCTCTGATATAAGAATTCTTTCATAGCATTTACTTGTTAGAAGATCATAAAACTGATCACATGTTATGTGATGTTATTATTGAATCGCGTTACCAGGCAAAGTTCTTTTGCAGGTTAAGAGGCTATATCCAGATATGGCATTTTTCTGTAGAGTAGAGGAACTCGGTGTTCCATTTTTGGAAGTCTTAAGGAAACAAACATTTCTATTAAAATGAGAGAGGGGGAAAGAAAGAGAGAGAAATAAACTACGTTAAAAGCCTTAGTCAAACATAAAAACACCTAATCAAAAAAGCACCTCTGTAAATTTTAATCTTCTGAGAAACTCTCTTCAAAGTAATTCAGAGTACAAAACACTAATTAATTATAGAGATTAAATGTAAATCAAACCAAATCCTCCTCCTGGAGAAAACTGATAGGCATGGATAGCCCGAAAAGAGGATCATGGTAAAGTCACACCTTATAATAAAAAGAGAAAAGAAAAAAAAGAAAAAACAAAAAAACAAATTCTGGGGATTTCCGCGGCTGATGCTATTATGTAAGGGCATGCCCTTCTTATCGCTCCATGTTGTGTATAAAGAAAAGCAGTGGGCGCTCTAAGGGTAACGAGGGCCAACCAGAAATTTAATCAGGATTAATAGGACTGTAGTTTTTAATCAGAGAGGTGTTGGAACCAACAAGCTTCATGTTTATTCTGCTGGTGAGAGGTTTTTACTTCTAGTCCTGGTGTGGCGCAGAGGCTTAATGCACCAGACAGCAAAGCTGTTTGAACTGCAAGGTCAGCAGTTCAAGCTCACCAGCTGCTCCTCAGAAACCCTACACAGGGTCACTACTTGAAGGTACTTCACAACAACAATCAAGCTAATATAAACACATTCAGAACAGTAAGAAAGGCATCAAACATCCTCTCTGTTATTCTAATGACTCTTTTGTTAATGCAATGGAATTTTATTTTACGTGACAGATGCAGGAAGAAAAGTCTACTCTTGTCTTAAATATTCCACAACTAGTAGAAAAGTATCCATCTAAACTGCAGATTCAACTGTTTAGAGGGAAAAGGATACACTTTTAATACCTGAAAGTATAAAATTAAAGTGATGAAATAACAGCAAATGATGCATATTAATACTCACCTTTGTGATTGTATATGCCATGTGTTTGTATAGAATGTAAAGAAGAGGCAGTTGGGATGATAGGTGCAAATGATTCGACATACAAACGCATCTGGAGTGACAGCTCTGGCCACATCCACATCTGAAAATGCACGTTGTTGGAAAATGTCCATGTGGCAACCTGTGAACTCACGGAAAGACGATATTGCTCAGTATATGACATAACAAGTCATTTGTGTGTGCTTTGTCATCATAATACAGGAAATTATCAAGGTTTGTTATTTATAGCACTAAACACAATGAATGGGTGGGGGAGGGAAAAGTCTGTTAAAATATCCCCAAACTTGTCAAACACATTTAGGTTTCTACGTATGAGCATGTGTTCATATTTTATTTCTATTACCCTGCCTGTCCCCTTGACCTTAAGAACCTGAGATTTTGACCTATATTTTCCTGAGTATAATGAAAAAGTTAATAAAGAGATACTAACAAAAATATCAGCTAGCTAATAAAATGCCATGTGCACGTTGAGATTTGAACAGGAGAAATCTACTTTCATTATCCTCATATAATCTTATTTCTAAATTTCACTTTTATCTGTGCTCATATTATTTAGTCAATTTACTCAATTCAATAAAACATACATTCTATCAAAGTTATGAAAGAGTATAAAATAATGGTAACAATTATGGGAAAGATCCAGTTATAACTTGAACACAGATGGGTCAAAAGACAGTACCCTCATTGTCATGTTGTTGTTAGGTGTCCTTGAGTCAGTTCTGACTCATAACAATCCTATGCACAACAGAACAAAATTCTACCTGGTCCTGTGTCCTCCTCATAATTGTTGTTACGTTTGAGCACATGGCTGCTACCACTGTATCAATTCTTCTTATTGGGGAGTTGTTTTCTTTTTCTCTGACTCTCCACTTTTCCAAGCATGATGTCCTTCTCCAGGGATTGCTCCCTCCTGATAATATGTCTGAGCATTAGAAGCCAAGTGTCGCTATCCTGTCTCCTAAGGATCATTCTGGGTGTACTTATTCCAAGACAGATTTGTTTGTTGTTCTGGCAGTCCATGGTAATTTCAATATTCTTTGTCAACATCAACATCATAATTCAAATGCTTGGTTTCTTCTACAATTTTCCTTATTCATTGTATAACTTTCACATTGCACATGAGGCCATTGAAATACCATGTCTTGGGTCAGGTACACCTTAGACTTCAAGCTGACATCTTTGTTCTTGAACACTTTAACTTTTATTTGGGGTGGGGAGTAAGTGGAGAGTAGGAATCAGGAGTTAGGGTTAGGACTATGGCTATGTCTAAGCAAGGCCCACAACTTTGTTTAGTGTTAGGACTAGGATCAATGCTAGTAGTAGGGGTTGGGCTACATCGATGAATAAGGGTTGGTCTAGTTTTAGGGTTAAAGTTAGGTTTATTTTTTCTTGAAATCTACTTGATTTCCCCTTTATTTGGAATGGCTGTAACTACATTATTCCCTCTTCTTACTTTATAGTTTATTGTTGCTGTTTTTGTTGCAAACTGATGTCTCTGGTTCCCCATTTTCAGTCTTGTATGTTTGT
This sequence comes from Chrysochloris asiatica, assembly GCF_000296735.1. Lineage (NCBI taxonomy): Eukaryota > Metazoa > Chordata > Mammalia > Afrosoricida > Chrysochloridae > Chrysochloris > Chrysochloris asiatica. Next base: position 17,892,323 of record NW_006408529.1, on the reverse strand, counting down.
TGAATTTTGAATACTTCTTTATCCGGATTGAGTTCTGGATGATCATATTGTCATGTTTGTTAGTCTCGGATTGTTATTTGCCATTGTTGGATATCTGTCCAAAAAACTCCCTTTAGTATTTTTTGTAAGGTTGGTCGGGTTTTGGTAAATTCTTTTAATTTCTGTTTATCTGTTCTGTTTATCTTAATT
>NW_006408529.1:17875291-17891649 GCF_000296735.1 Chrysochloris asiatica | reverse complement strand
TTTTTTAATTGTTGTTTGTTCCTGTTCTGGAATTCCAATCAAATGAAGATATTCCTTTTGAGAGTGTCCCACATAAATTTTAAGCTTTCCTTCGATTTTTTTCATTATTTTTTCTGATTGTTCCTCTGAAAGATGAGTATTGAGAGATTTGACTTTAAACTCACTGAATCGACCTTCCATTGATTCAATTCAGATTCTTTGTCTTTTCAATGTATTGTCTATTTCGGAAGTCTTAGCTCTGGTAGCGTAGTAGTTACAAATAGGGCTGTGAACCGCAAGGCCAGCAGTTTGAAACTACCAGCTGTTCCGCTGGAGAAAGATGAGAATTTCTTCTCCCGTAAAGATTTGCAGCCCCAGAAACCATGTATAGGGTCGCTATGAGTCGGAACCGACTCCACGGCACAAAACCAACCAACCAACCAAGTATTAATTTTCTGACTTCCTAATTGCTGATTTTTATGGTTTCAAAATTTTCATATATTATGTTCTTGTAGTGTTTCCTGGATACCTACTTACTTTCATCCATCTTTTTCTCAATTTGTTGAAGGTACTTAAATAGTATTATTTTAAATTCCTTATCAAGTGGTTCTGATACAGTTTCTGGTATTACATTTTCTGACTCTGTATGTTGGTGACTTGTTTGAGGCACTCTGTCTTATCTCTTCATGTAAGATGAAATTGTCTGTGTTCTCTGAGACATTGTATTTACATTTAACTGATGATTGTACGATGGTGTGTTCTCAGGCACGTCCCACCAGTCTCTGGTGAATGTAATAGAGACTGGAAGTCTGAATACATTTCTCTCTTCTTTATTTGTGTAGCAAATTGGACCTGGTGCCCAATTCAGTCAAAGTGCTACAGGAGGGAGTGCCACTGGCCAATGCACAGATGTTGGTGGGACTGCCACACCCCAGCTACCTAAAAGGTATAGGGGAAAAAGGGCGGACTATATTCCATTATCTCCCTTCCGCAGTCACACCCTGTACCTTCAGGCTGCTGCATAGGCAACCACTTGCAAAAGCTCAAGATTGCCTTGCCTCTCTAAACCAGCTTTTTGCACACTTCACTATATTTGTCTTCTTGAGCTGCCTTTTGTAATTGTATATACAGCTCTTTTACTTCATCATTTCTTCTCAGTTGCTTTTGCTTCTCTATGCTCAAGAACAAGTCTTAGAGTCTCTTCTGTCATTCACCTTGGTTTTGCTTTCTTATTTTTCTTCATATATGATGTTCTGTCTGGTCATTGGATATTAATGTCTAATGTACCAAATCTGGTCTGAGATGATCTCTAAACTCAGATAAGATAAGACACTTGCTGATGAATTGGTTCTGACTCATAGTTACCCTATGCAGGACAGAAAGAAAAACTGCCAGGTCCTGTGTCATTCTCACAGTTGTCACTTTTGAGCCCATTGTTGATGCTACTCTGTCAATCATTGAATGTCTGCCTCTTTTTGTTGACCTTCCACTTTACTAAGTATGATGTCCTCCAGAGACCAATACTTCCTGATGATAATTCTGAAATATCAGGTACAAGAGCTCGCCAACCTGACTTTGAAAAAGTATTCTGGTTGCATTTCTTCCAAGACAGGCCTGTTTGTTATTCTGCCTTTCCATGGAACTTTTAATATTCTTCTCCATTACCCTAATTCAAATGCACTGATTCTTCTAAGGTCTTCCTTATTCATTGTCCAACATTCACATGCACGTGTTGTTGTTGTTGTTAGGTGTTATCAAGTCAGTACCAACTAATAGTGACCCTATGCACAACAGAAAAAAACACTGCCCAATCCTGGGCCAACCTCACTGTTGTTACCACGCTTGAGCCCATTGATGTTGCCACTTGGCCAATCCATCGTGTTGGGAGTCTTCCTCTTTTTCTCTGACACTCAACCTTACCAAACATGATATCATTTTTCAGCGACTAGTTCCTCTTGACAATATGTCCGAAGTATGAGAGACGAAGTTTCCATCCTAGCCTCCAAGGAGCACTCCAGCTGGACTTATTCCAATACAGATTTGTTGGTTCTTTTGGCAGCCCATGGCAATTTCAATATTCTCCTCCAACACCAGGTGAGGTAATTGAAAATATTATGGTTTGGGTCAGGTCAGGTGGAGTATAATCAAGGTCATATTTTGGCTCTGGTGGACTTGTTTTAATTTTCTATAGCTTCAACCTGAACTTGCATATAACCAATTGATAATCTGTTCCACAGCTGGCCCTGACCTTGTTTTGGCTGATAATACTAAGCTTCTCCATCACTCTTCTAAGAGATGTAGTCAATTTGATTCCTATGTATTCAATGTGATGAGGTCTAGGTGTATAGTCAGTGCCTTTAGTTGTTGTTAAGTGCCATACAGTCACCTTTCACGTTATTTAAAAAAAAAAATTTTTTTTTAAGGTATTTGCAAGGAATAAGTCATTGACCTTGTAAAAGTCTATCATGTGATTTCTGGCATAAATTCTATGACCAAGGCCATATTTTCCAACTATGAATCCTTCCTTTATGTTTCCAGATTTTGTACTCCAATTCCCAGGAATTATAAATACATCTTGATTGCATGTGTGATCAATTTCAGACTGAAGAAGTTGGTAGAATTCTTCAATTTCATCATTTGGCTTTATTGGTTGGTGGTGTTAACTGATCTTCCTTGTATGCACATGGATATTATCCTATCACAGATAGTGTTGTACTTCAAGATGGATCTTGAAATGTTCTTTATGATGATAAAAGTAGAACTAGTCCTTTTCAATTAATATTCTCAGCATACTAAACCATATGATTATCAGATTCAAAATGGCCAATACCAGTACATTTCAGCACACCAAGATATTGATCTTTATGAGATCATTTCATTTTGACAACTTCCAATTTTCCTAGATTCATACTTTTTACATTTCACGTTCCATTTATTAAAGGATGTTTGCAGCTGTTTTTTCTCATTTTAAGTTGTGCCCCATCAGCAAATGAAGGCCCCAAAAGCTTAACTAGATCAACATTATTAAGGTCAACTGCAATTTGAGGAGGCAGTTCTTCCACAGTAGTATTTTGAGTGCCTTCCAACTTGAAGGGCTCATCTTCCGGCACTGTATCTGACAATGTTATACTGCTATTCACAACCTTTTCAGAAGTGGTCTGTCTCTGCTTCCTAATATATCTTCATCTGAAAGCTCTGCTGAAACCTGTCCACCATGGTGACTCTGCTGGTATTAAAAATACCAGTGACAAGGCTTTACAGCAACACACAGCTACCACAGTGACAACTGTCAGATGAGCTGTGGAGCACCTTCATAGTACCTTCATATTGACTTCAAGGAAATTGGATGTCAACTAATTATTATTATTATTTTAATCATAGAATCTTGAAATGGGGCTAATGTCAACCTACAATTGCATCCTCTCAGGGGAATTTCTGAAAATGCTTTTGCTCAAATTTCATTGTGATCATGTCTTCTAGTTCTCTTCAGGGACCCTATAAGTTAGGGTTTTTATTTCCCTTTTTTCTTTGCAATTGCATCTACCTAAATCTACCCTATAATTGTGTAGATTTATCTACTCCTTTTTACAATGACTGCCCTTAAAAAAAAAAAAAAAAAAAAAAAATTAAGTCAGCTATCCAAACTCTTTTACCGGTTAAAAATCTTTAGCCTCTTTCTTTATGCTTCTATGTTGATTGCCACCCTCTGATTTTTGCCGTCCTATAATTTTTTCATTTCTACACACAAAAGGTCTGGCCAGTGCAGGGGACAAAAGAGCAGGTGCCTCTTTGTTCTGAAGATTTTGTCTTTCTAAAAGCTAGCTACGTTTTTTGTGTGAGTTTTTAGTTTTGTTTTTGTTGTGTGTTTCTTCCCTTCACAAAAGCAATGAGAACACTGGGAAGATGTATTAAAAATCATCTTTTTCAGAAATCTGGAATTTAACCAAAGGCTTAAAAAATCTGAGGGGTATTTACTCAATAAAAAGCAGCTAAGACTCAGTAAGAACAGCATGATGTGCAGTGCTTTAACTTGCCTATTATCTTCCTTATCTTTCCAATTCAAAAGTATCCTCGAAAATCAACAATTCCTTACATGATGGTAAAATCCAACACTTATGTAGATATTGGAGGATAACAAGGCTTGGACTATTACTAAGCTTCATTCAAAGATAACTGTCATTATTTATTCTGTCTAGCTGATTTTTAGAAAATTTCACTTGCAACACTTGTCTTTATTTAACCCTACTCTAAACGTGTACAATGCTAACGGACTATGTTCAGGAACATATGAAGTAGGGGAGGGAGGAGAGGTGCAAAATGAATGGCAATTGTTTAGCATTGCAATTGATTGAGACAGCAATAACTTCTGGGGCAGACAGGTGACAAACAACTTGAAAGGGAATAAGATGTTCATAAGCAAATTTGATACTCTGGTAGTGTAGTGGTTACGAATAGGGCTGTGAACCACAAGGTCAGCAGTTCAAAACTGTCAGCCGTTCCGTGGGAGAAAGATGAGGCTTTCTGCTCCCGTAAAGATTTACAGCCTCAGAAACCCTGTACAGGGTCGTTATGAGTCGGAACCAACTCCACGGCATATAACCACCAACCAAGCAATTTTGAAAAGCTCTATGATATTCCAGGGAATCTGGAAAACTACAGGTATGCCCAGGGATGTTTGTATGCCTAAAAGTGAACTGAGAAGGCCCTAACCATGCACATCTGGATGAGCTTAAAGCCAATGCAGAGATATAAATGGCTGCCTAAATTTGAAAGGTCCACCTCAATGCTTTTCAAAGATTGAGGTATTTATTGCTGTAACCATCTAAGGAAATCTATAGCAGAGTTGTTAGTAGAGCAGAGATTATGCTAGTTGAACAGAGACTTCATGGCACATGGAACAAGGAATAAATACTTAAGAGAATTAGTTTTAAAATGTCACTAAACAAATAGAAACAACAACAAAAGCAAAAATCTGGGGAAGGAGATTTCCAAAGTTGCCATGTTGTCTTAGTTAACCCAAAGAAGCCATTGCCACTGAGTCAATTCCTACTCATAGCAAACATATGTATGGGTCATAGGACTTCCAAGGCTATAAATCTTTATGGTACCACAGCTTTCTCTCACAGAGAATGTCTGTGGGTTTAAATAACAACTTTTTGGTTAGCAGCTATCTGATTAACTCCTGAGCCACAAGGGTTTCTTTATTATTTGGGGAGTCTATTCCATTAAATCCTTTGAGTAAAAGCTTTAAATATGGAGTCCTGGTATAGCACTGTGGGTTAATGCGTCAGACTGCAAAGTCGTTTGAACTGCAAGGTCGGTGGTTCAAGTTCACCAGCTGCTCCTTGGAAACCCTATACAGGGTTGTTATGGGTCTGAATCGACTCGATGGCACTTAACAACAGCAACAACAATTTTTAATAAAAAATAATGCAAGACATACAAAGAAACAAGTACCTATGTCCCATACAAAGGATAAAATAAGCAGTCAATATCAACTTTTCCTAAAGAAGCATAGATATTAGATTTACTAGACAAAATATTAAAAAGTGTTTTTTTGTTTTGTTTTGTTTTAGTTTTACTTTTTTGTGAACTGAGTGAAGGTTTACAGACAAGATCACCAGTTTTACATTCTACAAAGCATATGCTTTGTTTCATCTGTTATTACAATCCCCTCCATGTAACAACTGTTATTGCATATTCTCCCGGTGGGTAAATCAGTTATTTTAAAGCTGTTTAAAGAACTAAAGGAAATTTATTAACACAATGCTGTAACAAATAGAGAATGTTTATTAATAAAATATTAATTGATAAAATTGTATATTGGTTTAATACGATTGTATATAAATTAATACAAGATTAATAAAAATTCATAAGTTACTTTAAAAGAACACACTGACAATTCTAGATAAAGAACAATGATAACTTAGTGAATATTTCACTTGAGTGGCTAATCACCAAAACTGAGGTAGAAGAGGGAAAAACAAAGATCACTTAATTGAGATTATTTACTTTTAGATCAGAAAGATAAATGAATTAAGAAAGTTGAGTAGACTTTTATACACCTATGCTCTACTATATACATATTTATTATTATTAGGTGCCACCAAGTCACTACAAACTCATAACAAATCCTATGCACAACAGAACGAATCACTGCCTTGTCCTATACCAACCTCACAATCGTTGGTACATTTGAGCCCTTTGTTGCTGCCACTTTGTCAATCCATCTCATTGGGGGTCTTCCTCTTTTTCTCTGACCCTCAATTTTAACCAACATGATATACTTTCCCATGGACTGGTCCCTCCTGACAATATGTGTGAAGTATAAGAAACAGAGTCTGGACATCATGAATTCCAGGGAGTCTTCTAGCTGTACTTCTAACACATATAGGTTTGTTCTTTTGGCAGTCCATAGTACTTTGAATATTCTCCTCCAACACCATAGCTTAAATGCACAAACTCTTCTATGATCTTTCTTATTTATTGTTCAACTTTCACATGCATATATATGACGTTGGTGAAAATGCCATGGCTTGAGTCCGACACACCCAGGTCCTCAAAGTTACATCTTTGATCTTGAACTCTTTAAAGAGGTCTTTTGTAGCAGATTTGCCCACTGCAATACATCATGTGATATCTTGACTGCTGCTTCTGTGAGTGATGATGGTTGAAGCAAAATGAAATCTTTGACAACTTCAATCTTTTCTCCATTTATATGGATGCTATTTATTGTTCCAATGGTGAGGAAATTTTCTTTCTTTATCTTGAGGTACAAACTCTAAAAAAAGGCTGTGGTCTTTGTTTTTCAACAGGAAGTGTTTTAAATCCTCTTCACTTTCAGCAAGCAAGGTTGTATCTGCTGTATATTGCAGGTTGTTAATGAGTCTTCCTCCAATCCTGATGCCATGTTTTTCTTCAGATAATACAGCTTCTCGGATTATTTTCTTAGCATACAGATTGAATAAATATGATGAAATATTACAACCTTGGCACACATCTTTCCTAATTTTAAACCATTCATTGTTCCCTTGTTCTGTTCGAACAACTGTCTTTTGGTCTATGTACAGGTTCCTCAAGAGCACAATTAAGTGTTCCAGAATACTCATTCTTTGTAATGTTATCCATAGCTTTTCATGATCCACACAATTGAAAGCCTTTGCGTAGTCAATAAAGCACAAGTAAACATCTTTCTGGTATTCTCTGCTTTCAGCCAAGAGCCATCTGACTTCAGTAATGATATCCGTCATTTCACATCCTCTTCTGAATCTGCTTGAACCTCTGGAATTTCTTGGTCAAGGCATGGTTGCAGCTGTTTGTGAATTATCTTTAGCAAAATTTTACTTGTATGGGATATTAATGGTATTGTCCCATGATTTCTGCATTCTGTTGGGTCACCTCTCTTTAGAATGAGCACAAATATGGATCTCTTCCAGTTGGATGGCCAGGTAGTTGTCTTCCAAATTTGTTAACATAGACGAATGATTGCCTCCAGTGTTGTTTCAGTTTGTTGAAAGAACTCAATTTGTATTCTATCCATTTGGAGACATATTCTTTGCCAAAGCCTTCAAGGCCCCTTGGAATCCTTCCTTCAGTACTTCTGGCTCTCGATCATATGCTATCTCTTCAAATGTTTGAGCATCAACAATCTATTTATAGTACAATGACTGTGTATTCCTTCCATCTTCTTTTGATGTTTTCTGCATCATTCAATATTTTGCCCATAGAATCCTTCAATATTGCAAGTTGTTGTTGTTAAGTGCCCTCAAGTTGGTTGTCTTGTGTGTAAAATTAGGAAAGTTCTTGGTGAAACTAAGAACAAACTTCTGATAATGGCTACAAATCACTTTTCACTTGTGAATTTCAAGTGAGATGATAGCCCAGAGTCAGTCTAACTATTTTTTGTTTTGAGGTGCCAATGAGTTAATTCTGACTCATAGCTACCATATATAGGGTTTTAGAGGAGCCACTGATGAACTTGAACCACCAACCTTGCAGTGCAAACCAACCTTGCAGTCCAATGTCTATCCTAAAGTGCCACACCAGGACTATTGCTGTTTAGTGTCATTGAGTCAGTTCTGACTCTTAGCAACCCTGTACAGGGTTTCTGAGGAGCAACTGGTGATTTTGAACCACCAACCTTGCATTGCAAGCCAACCTTGCAGTTCAACGTTTACACCAAAGCACCATACCCAGATTTTAGGACTCCAGGATTTCCTAGAGGCATGGAATATAGCTGGCTACTAGGTGCTCTTTGATGAATGTCGAAAGTGATAGCAGTAAAAAGCTGTACCCTTAGCATTGCACAACATTGTCTCAAATGCCCCGGACTTTTATCTCTCTGTAAAGGTTTCTAAATTGTGAATCATTTGAAATTTTATAAGCAAACTAAGCACAGCAGGATAATTGTTGATGGAGCACACACATTCGCCATAGGGGGTACTCTTTCAAACCATAGACCCCAGAATGACCTGAGGTAGGTGCATGATGATGCCAGGTCACTGGGAGAGTGCAAAAAACACCTTCAGCAACACTAGTATGTAATGAACAGAATGTCTTTGGATAAAGAATACTAAATCCAGTTGTTTATATCTTTAAGAAGCCTCACAGGGGAAAAAAAAGTAACAAATATTTTAAAAAATAAGCAATAAATTTGAACCAATAAATATGGCATGCACTGTGAAAGGAAAGTACAGATTGTAATATACAGATGAATATACAGAAGGGAAGCAACAGAGAGAAAAGAGATGTATTGTTGACAACTTCCAATCTTCCATAGAATAAACCTAGCCCAAAAGTCAATACAAGACTTGGCACTGAGTACAGACTTTTATTGTATAGAATTACGTTTAATTTCAATAACACCTTGCAAGAACACCTTACTACACTAGATGAAATGGAATGTCATGGCAACTTTCTGGATAATTACCTGTATATCTGAAATGACAGGGTTTTATTGATTCACTATGATAGACTCATTTTTTTAGATATCGACTTCATCAAGGGAAAAAAATAAAATATATATATATATATATATATAGTTTCCTGTAAAACAGTCATTTCTTGCTGCTATAATAAATTACTACAAAGTTGTTGTTGTTAAATATCTTGGAGTCCGTTCCTACTCATAGTGACCCTGCACAGGGTTTCCAAGGCTGTAAATCTTTATGGGAGCAGAAAGCCTCATCTTTCTCCCACAGAACAGCTGGCAGTTTCAAACTGCCTACCTTGAGGTTAGCAGTCTGATTGGTAACCACTACGCTACCAAAGCTCCTACAAACTTGTTGTTGTTAAGTACTGTGGAATCTCATAGTGACCCTGCACAGGGTTTCCGAGGCTGTAAATCTTTTTGGGAGCAGAATGCCTCATCTTTCTTCCATGGAACCGCTGGTAGTTTCGAACTGTTGACCTTGCTGTTGGCAGCCCGACTCGCAACCACTACGCTACCAGAACGCCTACAAACTTAGTGACTTAAAAAGCAAATCCAGTGTTTCACAATTCTAAAGGTCAGAATGGGATTTGTTGTTGTTGTTGTTGTTGTGAAGTGCCATAGAGTCTGTGCCTACCCATAGAGACCCTGTATAGGAGTTCTGAGGAGCAGCTGGTGAGCTTGAACCACTGACCTTACAGTCTGGCGCATTAACCCACATGGCCACACCAGGACTCCAGAATGGGATTTACTGAACTACAGTTAAGGAGGCTCCTTTCCTTGTGGAGATTCCAAGAGAGACTTCTAGCTCCAGCTTCAAGCCGCTATGCGCACTCCTTGGCTCATGCTACTTAGTCTACAGTGTAACACATTCAGATCTCTTTCTGGAACTCCTACAATTGTGCTGCCTTCTTTATCTTATGAGGACATAGGTCACACCTAGATAAACCAAAATGATCCTTCCCTTCTCAAATCAGTAACTTGCAAAGCCCCTGTGTCATGTAAGGAAACTACCCACAGGTTCCTGGACACCTTTGGGATATACCAGAAGGGGGTGATGGAAGGGAAGGAGGAAAAAAGGAAGTGTGTGTGTCTGGTGGGTGGGGGATCTTTATTCTGACTACTGTCATCTCATAGTAAAATAATAGCTTTATAATTACCTATTTCTGATTGTGCACAGGGCTTCAGTGAGAATCCGGATATCACATTATCCAGCATCTTTATACTGGTAGGTGTTCCTCTTGCACTACTCTTTAACAAGCAGTTGTTCCTAAATATGAACAAAAGGAGTTACTTTGCTTCCTAAACTTCAAGATGTGTGCTGGAGTGCAAATAATTAACAATAAAATTATGAATGAGCAGCAGAAAGAAATAATAATAAACAAAGATCCTGATCATGAATAAACAAGTTTGCAGTATGAAGCAAATTGACATCCTTCCCCTCTGCATTGTGGGTAGGAATGAGAGACTTGAGTCTATCCCACAGAACTCTGACCATTCAAAGTCCCTAGAGTCACAAGCATAGCCTATCAGTGGACCAAATGGAACTTAACTCTTTTAAGGAAAAATGACATCAAAAGTGAATAAGTAAATAAGGAGAATGATTAGGTCTAAAATTCTTGTTTTGTTTTCAATTAAAAAAAAAAAGAGACAGGGGTTATAAAGAACACAATGAAATCCTAAGAGCACCAACAAAAAACACAGTGTGAATTTTACTCACCGGAATGCTGCATTGTGAAATGTTTCTGTAGCATATGTGAAAAAATGGCAATGGATGTTATTGGTACAGCTTTTTTGGCATTCTTCAACACTTCTAACTTTAGATACATTAAAATTGACTCCTTTCATATCAATTCCTTTATAAATGTCTTGGTGACAGGCTGTACAAATAAAACACATGGAGCTAATTTAGTTAGCTTCCCTTCTAGAGGCAGGTCATCATCTGCTTATCCATTTGGGCAGGATAGTTTTAAAGATAATCCCATTTTTGGCAACTTTCTCATTATTTAGGGATTTTAAAGTGTTTATTGTCGTTGTTGTTAAGTGCTGTCAAGTCAGTTCTGACTCATAGCAACCCTGTATGGGATTCCTGAGGAGTGGCTGGTGAGTTTGAGCCTCTGGCATGAGGTTCAAACTGACCTTGTAGTCCAGTGCTTATCCATTTATTACTCCCCTAAGTTATCAAACTCTGATTGAAATAAACATGTACAACCTTCCATGGTGTCCTGGTGTGATGCTTTAAGATAAGCACTGGATTTCTAATCAAGAGGTGAGTGGTTCAAACTCAACAGCTACTCCTTGGAAACCTTGTACAGAGTTGCTATGAGTCGGAACCAACTTGGCAGAAATTCACCACTGCCATCAACACATAGAGAACTAGCATTGACCTCTTTAAGTAAGTGAAGGATTTTCTTTCTTTGTCTTATTTCTCAACGTTTTCAATTACTCCTCTCTGATTGCAGAATTGCACTAACAAACCCTCTCATAGACATCCATATGTCAAATCATTGTCATACAATGAGGAGCCTTCTTGTCCATGCATGATGAAGCCATTTCTATACCTGCTTTAATATTTTGTTAAATTCTATTTAAGTGGTCTTTTATTGAAACTTATGTACAAAGCAATGTATAAAATCCTTTTAACAGAAAACCAAAAGAGTAATTAAAATTAAAAAAAAAAAATTGTTTTGACAAGGATGTAGCCACAGAGGGCTAGAGCTGAGAGTGAAGCATCCAGCAGACATGGAATGAGAGGAGATGCACAAGAACATCCAAAGTTGAAGATAGTAGCTATTTCACCTAGCCTCGCTATTCAGAACTTGACTAGAGGAAGACGAATAAATAAAAAAAAAATAAAAAAAAAAAGAGAGAACAAAATTATTTTTGATAAAGGAAACATGGGTAAATTGCTACAACTAGATGAACCTGACCTATACTCATGGAGGTAGTAACTCTAAATACCAACAGAGAGGGAAGGAGTCTTCATAGGAAGTATCAATGGTATCCTCTCTGTACACAGATAAGGAGGGGCAACTTAGACATTGGATACCTAATATGAAGGGGGCAATAAAGGCATGAAGTGACTGGCTTACAAGGTGTCAAGAGGGAGTTTAGTTTAAGACTGTGCAGTGGAAGGTAAAGTCCCCAATGAATAGTTTTCATCTTGTCTAGATGGAGCTGGTAAAAAGAAATGGGGACACAATTCTTATGATTCAATAGTGAGTAATTGTTATCATGACTAATTATAACTGTCACAGTTGTAAAGCTAGAAGTTTTATATCAAAAATGGGGGGAATAGTCAATCTTACATTTCAGGAACAGAGGACCCTAGGACTATCAAGGGAGAAAAACACAAGCAGAATGCGAGACCTTATCCAGAGAAGCAAAGACATCAGTGATGGAGGTAGAGATGGGGTAATGGAGAGAGGGAGCAGCTGAGGACTCAAGATTCGTGAGAAGGGAGGAACTAAGAGCTGGCAGCCAGGAGGCAGACTTGCAGACTGTGCCCTTTGGTAGTGTAAATTATTATATATCCTTGAGTGTTTAAAAAAATGAGCTAAAGTGAATAGAGAGAAATATTGTTAACTGATGGCACATGGAGGGGATTATAATCTTTGTAATGAAACAAGGTGTATGATTTGTTGAACATAAAATTGATGATCTATCCTGTAAACTTTCACTCAATCCACAATAAAAACATTAAAAAAAAAAAAAAAAGTTTGGGATTTCACAAATTTGTTAGACTCTTAGTTAAAAAGTAAACTAGATGAAAGGTAACAATTTTTATCTATTGTATGCAATTTCTGACTTCTAAGTGGTATGGCTGAAGAAATTATAAAACTGAATCTTAAACCCTTAAAGTGAGAAATACAGGAAAAAAAAAATTGACAGGAAAAGAATATATTGAGAAGAGTAGTGGGTAGATTATTTATAGTGGCCCATACACACAGAAAATTGAAAATTATAGAATGGAAATATTTTACCAATTTTGCTATAAATGAGAAATGAAATAGTTAAGAGTTGGCATGTGATAGTCACAAATTTAAACGTTTATTTATGGGTAGCTGACAGCTATAAACTCACCTCCATACAGGGTCTCTTTGAGTTGAACAAACTCGACGACACTTAACAACAACAACAAAGCTTTCTGACTAAAACTGTCCCTGATTTTCAAGTCGGTAGTGTGGTGGTTACGAATCGGGCTGCGAACCTCAGGGTCAGCAGTTCAAAACTACAGCTGTTCCACAGCAGAAAGATAAGGCTTTCTGCTCCCGTAAAGATTGACAGCCTCAGAAACCCTGTACAGGGTCGCTATGCGTCAGAACCGACTCCAGGGAACATAACAACAACAACAACATGTACCTGGGAGTAATTTCCACATTAATAAATTTGGGAAAATTTACACAGAAAGATTACAATCAAGCTCTGTGAGTACATCTGAGATTGAAATACATTAACAACTAAGGTGTATTGACAAAGGCACACTATTATTTTTTTCTTTAAAGTGTTTTTATAAAATAGAGTAATTTAAAATAATATTTGATTAAATAATTTCCATGTCTTCACGCATAAATTTGACTTTATAAGATTGGAAATGCACTCCATTCTTGGTAAACTGCATTTAAAAGAGTGGTTAAATCAGATGTCTGTATTTATAATTAATTCCTTGTCACTCCTTTATAACTAGTTACTATTTACTATGCTATACAATTGACAACTCAAAGAGTGTGCTAAGGGATTTCACAAGATTATGGGGGAGGAAAGGATAATTTAAATAACACAAAAGTAAATAATTGCTACAAAATTAACTATGTAGAGTAAAGATCTTAGAGCAACTCTATAGAGGCACAGTTGTCACCATGGGTCTGAGCTGAATGTGGGCAACTAACAGCAACAATGCAGTCACAACACAGTTATTCTAAGGTTCAGTCAACCATCAGTTGAGAGAATCTTTGCAGTGCTTTTGACTTCCAAATCAGTCCCAGTCATTGTAGAGGAATGGTTTCAACTGCATTAAAATGGAGGGCTGGAAACAGTGTCCCAGAATGTCAGTAGCAATAGTTGTCAGAGCTAAAATTTCTTGGTTTCTTAGTTTTCACATTACTTTCAAGAAGTATTATTGTTATCAAGACTTTTAGAGCTAATGCTCTAATTTGGGCTTAATGGTATTAAATGATGTTGTGAAGTGCTGTTGAGTCAGTTCTGATCCATAGCGACCCTGTATAGGGTTTCCAAGGAGCAGCAGGTGAGCTTGAACCACTGACCTTGCAGTTCAAATGGCTTTGCAATCCAGCGCATTAACCCACAGTGCCACACCAGGACTCCAATGGTATTAAATAGGGTTTCTTAAACCTCACCACTAGAGTCCTGGTGCTACATTGTAGGATAAGCACTGAACTGTTAACAACAAGTTTGGCAATTCAAACACACTAGTTTGGCAGTTCAAACACACTTGGAAACCCTATACAGGGATGCTATGAGTTGGAACCAAGTCAACAACACTTAACAACAATCACAAACCTCAGCAGTGCTGACATTTGGGAATGAATAATTCTTTGTTGTGGAGACTGTTCAATACATGGTTTGCTATTTAGCAGCCTCTTGGTCTCCACCAAAAAGATGCCAGTAGAATCCTCCTAAATTTGACAACTGTTTTTGTCCTTAGGTACCATCGAGTCAGTATCAAATATACCAACCCTATGCACAACAGAATGAAACACTGACTGGTCCTGAGCCAATCTCACAATCATTGATACGCCTGAGCCCATTGCTGCTGCCACGGTACCAATCCATCTCATTGGGGGTCTTACTGTTTTTCTCTGACCTTCCACTTTACCAAACCTAATATCCTTCCCCAGGGACGGGTCCCTTCTGATAATATGTCCAAAGTATGAGAGACAAAGTGTGGCCATCCTGGCTTCCAAGTAGCACTCTGGCTATATATTCCAACACAGATCTGTTTGTTTTCTTGGCAGTCCATGGTACTTTCAATATTCTCCTCCAACACCGTAACTCAAATGCATCAATTCTTCTACACTCTTCCTTATTCACGATCCAACTGTCACATGCATATGAGGTTATTGAAAATACCATGGTTTGGATCAGGTGCATCTTAATCCTCAAGCTGACATATTTGCTCTTCAACATTTAAAGAGGTATTATGCAGCAGATTTGCCTAATGCAATACTTCATTTGATTTCTTGACTGCTACTTCCATGAGTGTTGATGGTTAATCCAAGCAAAATGAAGTCTTTGACAACTTCTATCTTTTCTCCACTTATATTTGTTGTTGTTGTTGTTAGGTGCCACCAAGTCAGTACCAACCCATAGCGACCCTATGCACAGCAGAATGAAACACTGCCCGATCCTGGGCCAACCTCACTACTGTTGCCACACTTGAGTCCACCAATGCTGCCACTTGGCCAATCCATCTTGTTGGCGATCTTCCTCTTTTTCTCTGACCTTACCAAACATGATATCCTTATCCAGTGACTGGTCCCTCCTGACAATATGATGTTTATTGGTCCAGTTGTAAGGATTTTTGTTTTCATTACATTGAGATGCAACCCATACAGAAGTATGGTTGTAGTCTTTGATCTTTGATCAAAGTATGTAGTCTTTGATCTTCATCAGTCAGTATTTTAAGCCCTCTTCGCTTTCAGCAAGTAAGATTGTATCATCTGCATATCACAGGTTGTTAATGATGCCAAATTCTTCTTTGTATAATCCAATTTCTCAGATTGTGTGTTCAGCATACAGATTGAGTAAGTATGGTGACAGAATACAAACATGGCGCACACAATTTTAAATCATTTGATATGCTGTTCAAACAACTGCCTCTTGGTTTATGTACAGGTTCCTCAGGAGTACAATTAAGTGTTTCGGAATACTCATTCTCCATAATGTTGTCCATAGCTTGTTATGACACACACAATCGAAAGCCTTTGTGTAGTCAATAAAGCACAGGTAAACATTGTTCTGGTGTTCTCTGCTTTCAGCCACAATCCATCTGAGGTTAGCAATGATATCCCTTGCATGTATCAATGTATTATCCAATGATTTCCGCATCCCGTTGGGTCATCTATCTTTGGAATGGGGACAAATATGGATCTCTTCCAGTCAGTTGGCCAGATAGTTGTCTTCCAAATTTCTTCGTATAAATGGGTGACAGCCTCAGGTGTTGCATCAGTTTTTTGTAAGATTTCAATTTGAATTCCATCAATTCCCAGTGCCTTATTCCTTGCCAGTAGCTTAAATGCACCTTTGACTTCTTCCTTCAGGATCATTGGCTCTTGATCATATGCTATCTCTTGAAATGGTTGAACGTTGACCACTTCTTTTTGGTACAGTGACTCTTGTGTATTCCTTGCATCTACTTTGATACTTTTTCACCATTCAATATTTTGCCCATGTTGTTGTTGTTGTTGTCAGGTGCCATCGAGTCGGAACC
>NW_006408529.1:17839687-17873436 GCF_000296735.1 Chrysochloris asiatica | reverse complement strand
AGGAGGGATAAATTCAAGATCATATTTTGGCTCTCGTAGATTTGTTTTCATTTTCTTCAGCTTTAATTTGAATTTGCATATCAGTAATTTATGCCCATAGAATCCTTCAATACCACAAGTCAAGGCTTGAATTTTTAATACCCTCAGCTTGAGAAATGTTAAGCATATTCTTCCCTTTTGGTTTTCTAACTCCAGGTCTTTGCACATTTTATTTTGATATTTGACTTTGTTTTCTCAAGCTGACCTTTGAATTGTTCTGTTCAGTTCCTGTACCTCCTCATTTCTTCCATATGCTTTAGCATCTCTACGCTGGAGAGCAAGTTTCAGAGTCCTTTCTGACATCCATATTTGTCTTTTACTTCTTTTTTGTCTTCTTAATAACCTTTTGTTTTCTTCATTTATGATGTTCTTGATGTCATACCACAACTCTTCTGGTCTTTGATCTTTACTGTCAAATGCATCAATTCTATTCATCAGATGAGCTCTAAATTCAGATGGAATATGTTCAAGGCTATATTTTAGTTCTCATAGACTTGGTTTAATTTTCTTCAGCTTTACCCTGAACTTGCATATGAGCAATTGATGGTCAGTTGTACAGTCTGCCCCTGGTCTTGTTTTGACTGATGAAAAGGAGTTTTTCCATGGTCTCTT
Source organism: Chrysochloris asiatica (assembly GCF_000296735.1). Taxonomy (NCBI): domain Eukaryota; kingdom Metazoa; phylum Chordata; class Mammalia; order Afrosoricida; family Chrysochloridae; genus Chrysochloris; species Chrysochloris asiatica. Next base: position 17,872,785 of record NW_006408529.1, on the reverse strand, counting down.
TCCACAGATGTAGTCAATTTGATTTCTGTGTATTCCATCTGGTGAGGTCCCTATGTATAGTTGTCTTTTATGCTTTTATGGTATTTTTTTTTAAGTGTTTGCATTGAAGAAGTCATTGGTCCTGCAAAATTCTATCATGTAATCTCCAGCATTGTTTCTATCACCAATGCCATAGTTTCCAATTACTAATCTTTCCTCTTTGTTTCCAAATTTTGCATTCCAGTCTCCAGTAATTATCAGTACATCTTGATTGCATCGTTGATCATTTTCAGACTGAAGAAGTCAGCAGAATTGTTCAGTTCCATCATAACTGGTTTTAGTGGTTGGTGCATAAATTTGAATAATAGTGGTATTAATTGGTCTTCCTTACAAGTGTATGGATATTATCCTATCACAGACAGCACTGTACTTCAAGACAGATCTTGATATGTTCTTTTTGATGATGAACACAATGCCATTCCTCTTCAATTTGTCATTCCCAGCATAGTAAACATTGTGATTTTCAGATTCAAAACAGGCAATAGAAATCCATTTTAGCTCACTAATGCCTATGCTATCGATGTTTTTGCATTCCATTTCATTTTCTCACAATTTCCAGTTTTCCTAGATTCATACATTCCATGTTCTGATTATTAATGGATGTTTACAGTTGTTTCTCTTTATTTTGAGCTATGCCCCATCAGCAAATGAAGGTCTTGAGGGCTTTACTCTATCTGTGTCTTCATGGTGATCTCTGCTTTGTTGAAACAGCTCTTCTCCTGTCACATTTTGAGTGACTTCCAACCCGAGGGCACATCTTCTGTCACTATATCTGACAATATTCTGGTGCTCTTCATCGTGTTTCAATATGCAATATTCTGGTGCTGACAGTGTTTCACTGCTATTCATAAGGTTTTTGTTGACTAAATATTCAGAAGTAGGCCATCTCTTCTTTTTCCTACTCTGTCTTCATCTGGAAACTCAGCTGAAACCTGTCCACCGTGAGTGACCCTGCTAGTATTTAGAATACCCATGACTTAGCTTCCAAAATCTTAGCAACACACAAGGCACCAAAGTATGACAAACTGACAGATGATTGATGTTGACAACTAAATACATAAATATATATAAATATAAATATATCTTCAGATATCGCAAAATTTTCTTTGGCAGTGGAAAAGGAAGTACTACAAGAGACTGCTGGTATATCCATTACCCATAGAGGAAACACTTAGAGATGCGTGTTCTCTTTTAATTTTCATCTGGAATCAAGGGAAGTCTATTGTTTTTATGCATTTTCCCCTCATGCAAATGATAGATTTGTGTGCAACCTCATAAGTAATAGGTGCTTTTTTGCATGTGTTGACTAGTAATGACAAGAGAGTAGTCAACATGAATATGCTCCCCTCTATCATTTTCAGAGCTCTGGTAGTGTAGTGGTTACGAATCAGGCTGCTAACCTCAAGGTTAGCAGTTCGAAACTACCACCTGTTCTGTGGGAGAAAGATGAGGCTTTCTGCTCCCGTAAAGATTTACAGCCTCGGAAACCCTGTACAGGGTCACTATGAGTTGGAACCAATTCGACAGCACTTAACAACATCAATTTCAGAAAACTGCCAACTACCGTATTTTTCTGAGCACTCCTTTCCAAGGATCCGTGACAGTACAGACTTGAGCAGAAGCTCTAAGGTTTTTGCTAAGTGCTATCGTTCCAGCTCACAGGAAATCTGGAGAGGGTTTCTAAGGCTGTAAATCTCTACAGGAGCAGATAGCCTTAACGTTCTCCCTGGAAGAGGCTGGGGATGCTCAAAGCACCAACTTTATCTTATTCTCAAACTGCAAACTTATTACAGACTAGTGTTTATCCTATAAAGCCAGCGCGTTCCCCTTTCTAAGGTAGACCCATTATTAATTCAAGTTTAGCTAAATATTGCACAACTTACCACTGATTCGACGGCCACAGTGCTTTAGCGAATGTCCAGAAATTGCTCCCGCCTTTGGCACTCTTGGAAGGAGCCCCGTTACACTTTCTTTCAAGAAGCAACCAAACCTGTTTTAAAATTGGTTTAACTTAGAAAGTACAATATAAATAAGCACTGAGGTAATAGCTTCTATTTTCTAGATACTAATAAGTCAGGGATAAAGGAAAATAAACTAAAAATATTTTCCCTGACACTTTCTGGGAAGAACGTTCTTAGAGACAATTGCAAAACATCTAATGGTTGCTTAATTTTCACATTGTTTTTCTTTACACTCACAATTTTAAGTTCAATGTAGAAAATCAACCAGATTAAAGCGTTAATGATTTTTCTTTTGCTCCAAAATATTCAAGGAAATTTTGTTGGCACTTAGTAGTTGTTTTTGTAAATACTTTTTTTTTGCTTAAAAACAAAAAAGTAAAGTTAAGTCCAGATATGGGGCTCATTTTGTTCATTACCTCTTTGTAGATTGCACCTAATAGAATATTTTCAATTTTTAATAACAATACTAGTGTTATTCATGAGGATTCTAGAACCAAACTCAACTTTATCATTGTACCTCTGAGATACATTTTGGCTTTTCTGTGCAAGTTTAACATGTAGGATTAGGCAATAATTAGCTGGTTTCAAATTCTTAAAGCCAAATAGGTTGAAGATAAAAGAGCTATAGACATAGAACTGGAAAAAACAAAGTTAATTCTGAATATTGATCAAAATCAGCAGAAATTAAGAGAAAACTAGGAGTGTATTTATGGATGGATCTACATGACCTAATTAAGAAATTTAATTCCCAACTATTTTTCCAGGGCTCTTACTTTTCCATCCTATCACCTGCTCACACACACACAACACATACACACACAGCTTAGTAGTCTTCTGTTTACATTTGTTCTCCCCCAATGCCACAAATTCTAGATTTTACCAATTTATATTCCAAATAAATGTTGTCATACAAATTATGCCTTAGGACTATATTATCTGCAAATGTGATAGTGGGTTAGGTGGTAAACTTGTTTCCTTGCTTACAAGAAATATTTGCCTGATTAGGTCCTTTCTTGACAGTCTAGGTAATCTCTTAACCCACTGATTCTCAAACATTTTCCTTTTGTCCGTGGACAAATGATTGCCTTCTACTTTAAATGAAGAATCCTACTGTGGTGCTGTTGTATAAGCACTGGATTGCTAGCCATAGGATCAGCGGTTCAAAATCACCAGCTGCTCCTCAGAGACCCTATGTTGAATTACTATGAATCAGAACTGATTCATAGGCACTTAACAACACTTTGAGTGAGTGAGAACATTTTTGCACAAGAATGATTTGAAAAGTGATTGACCACTTCAATAATGAACTACTGACTTTTACCTTTTCTGTGTGTCATTAGTTGAACTTGCAGGAAGAAAACTGAATAATAAACACCTGGGCTGGAAGGTGCACATCATCTGACAGTACTGGGCACTTGGGGTGTACATGGAGGTTATATCTCCTCCTCGAAAGAAGATATTCTTATAGAGTTGAGTCAGACATCCTGTAATATAATCATAAACATTCATTATTTTGAAATAAATACAAATAATTTTTAGAAATGCCTCAGTGTTCTGAACCTCCTTCCACTTAATATCCAACTTGACTGTAACAATGGAGGTACAATGAAACAAATATTAAGAAAATAATTTGAGTAATATATAATGTTATTTAATATCATTTTCTGGGCACTTCTATTTGAAAAACATGGCTAAATTTAACTAAATTATACAATAATTTGCACATAAATTATCTCCAATTAAGTATAACCCCAGCTTCATTTCACCATGTAAACTAACATACTATAAAAATATCATGCCTTAAAAATAGCAATGTGTGAACTTTTTCAAAACTCTTTCATGACAAACTAGCTTTTGACAATCACTAGCTATTTATAACCACTCCATAAGGGAAGCTAAGGTAGGCTTTGTTATCTGCTTAAAAAAAATTTTTTTAAAGAAGTAAATAAGTCTCAAGACAGTAGAGACCTGCCCAAGATCACACAACTAATGAATGCCGTGGGCCATGGGGCAGGAATCTAGCTCCTCAAATTCCCAAATGTTTTTCCTTTTTCAATTGTGCAATGCTATTGTTTCTCATCTTCAGTCTAATTTAAGCAAAGTAATAGTTTGGGGTATATTTTACTTTAGGGATGAATGCAGGAGAGAATACATGATGTTTAGTTTTGATAAACTCATTTTTTAGATGGTTTAAGCAAGTGTCTGCTAATGTCAAATTAAAAACAATTTTTGACTATTTGTTCTTTGGAATTATTCATAACTCTAAAATGCATCCACACATTACTAGAGAATTAAGTGTTATCTTTACTGTCTTTAGTATATGAATATGAGTTTACCTTGGGACAACCCACCTGAAAGTCTATTTTAAAAGCTTCCTACTCTGGTAGCATATTCATTTTAGATAGTTCACTGTCTGTTAACCACACAATATTCTAACAATAGCCTTGTTCATTTCCTTTGGCAGTGGTAACACTTCAATTTTAATAACATCCATTTTTACATTGCCTTCTAGATAATAGGTATCTTAGACAACATATATTTCATTAAGCACTGCAGATTAATATTTTATCTGAACAACTCTACCTTCCATTTTGACTACTGAACCCAGAAAGATTAGTCATCTTAATCTCAGAAGTGTGGCTAAGATGACTATCCCTTGGGTAAGGTTTATATTTGGAAACTGTACAATTATCTTCAGGAAGAATCTTTTAGAAATATAAGTGTTCAAGTGATTTGTATAGATTTTATACATACACAAAATGCTATGGAAATTGATCCAGTGAAAATACTAGTAAAGAAATCTATTTTATAGACAAGTAATGTTTTTGGCTGACTCATAATTTAAAAATCTGTACTTCCCACCCTGACCTCAGTGCACACATCTGTGTACAAACAGTGGTCAGTGCTAGCCTAAGAGTTCCCATTCTGCAGTAAAGCCTCTGTGAACCGCTATGTGGCTAAGCAACAACAGGAAGGTGACTAGAAATGCACCAACTGTTAGGTTGATTGGGAAGAAACTTAATAGATGTTCTTCCTTACTCTTAACAGTTGCTGGTGGTGAGAATAACATGATGATACATGTGAAGCAGTGTTCCATAAATCCCCTCATAATGGCCATAGCTGTCACACTGGCCATGAACTTTGGGCAGGATGTTCTAAAAAGGTTCTAATGAAATAATTACATGACCAATAAGGAGAATTAAAGCACTCTCAATTTTAAAAAATGAGTAAAGTATATAATAATTTACAAAAGAACTGCAAGTACCTAATAACTATATGGAGTCCTGGTGTGGCACTGCAGGTTAATGTACTTGACTACAAGATTGATTTGAAATACAAGGTCGGTGGTTCAAACTCACCAGCCGCGCCTCAGAAACCCTGAGTAAGATGTCTATGAGTCAGAACCAGCTAGACAGCACTTAACAACAACAACATTTCTAATCACAGCATTTCTGCATATGGGACTCAGATAATATAGTTTCTCATTTTCTGCTTTTTTGGTGTGGTGCTGTGGGTTAATGTGTTGGACTACAAGGTTGGCAGTTCAAGCTCACCAGCCTTTCCTTATAAACCCTATATAGGGTTGCTATGAGTCGGAACAGACTCTATGGCACTTAGCAACAACAAATACAATCTAGAATGGATTGCTTTCTGCGATAACATATAATTGGAGTGGCCATAGTCTACTACAGCTCCGTCTTCTACTCCTTCTCAATATTGAATGCGTTTATACTTTGTTGATTATGGTTCAAAAAATTCTTTAAGGAGTAAGGAATAGATGGAGCAGCATTGTGACTTAGTGGTGAAAAAAAAAGAAAGAAAGGAAAAACCACACACACAAAATAAAGCTTTCAAGAACTTCTCCTAAAGAAATTTAAACTCTTACGAATATAAATTTCACTCAAGAGATGTTTACTTCAGCCATACATCTGAGGGGTTAAGTAAACAACCATCTTACTTCAACACAGACTAGAATACACCTAGAGTGATGCTGCAGAGAAAACTCCAGTCTGCATTGATTAATGAAAACCAGAGTCCACTATCATCTTTATTCTCAGAAAATGAAGGGAACAGTAAAAGATCAAAATCTGATGTTGGAAAATTTTTCATACACAAATATTCAAAAGAATTGTTTACTATTCTTTTGAATAGTAATTTAAATTGAAATCAGATTCTTCCACTTCTGAAATAGTGACTGAAAAGAATAGGAAAGTATGTATCTATCATGACACTTGGGTGGACCCAGATACTAATAAATACCTAGCACTCTAGTAGCGTAGTGGTTACGAATTGGGCTGCAAACCTCAAAGCAGTTCAAAACTACCAGCTGTTCCGAGGGATGAGGCTTTCTGCTCCCGTAAAGATTTACAACCTCGGAAACCCTGTACAGGGTCGCTGTGAGTTGGAACCGACTCCACGGCACATAACCAACCAACTCTTTTGAAGATTCAAATAAAGGTGATTATTTTTTAAATGTTGATATTAAAAAGAGAGTGGTGATTTTTTGTTTTTATTTTTATTTGTCTTTGTATCTACTTTGCATAGAGTTCATTCCAAATAGCAGCTTATTCACACAAGTTCTATGACAGTCTGCTCTACTAAGCTCCTCCTCCTGGTCTGTAATGGTTGTCTAGGAAAATATATCCGGAAGTGGTACCTGATCCTAAACATGAGAAGGACATGGGTCCTGAAGATGAGTGTTCAATAGCTTTCTGCAAAGGTGGAGTGTCTAACTCAATTACTCCTCTATCACACCCTTCGCTTTAAGCCTTGAAAAGACTCCACTTACCACAGGAAACGGTAGCAAATAAGGAAATGAAATAAACTGTATGCCAGAATGAAACCATCCTAAAAAAGAAAAACAATACATGTATGACTCTGCCGATGATTTTAGACCATGTTCAACATGAAATTACACTTCAGTTAATAGATTTTTTAAACTAAGTGCCTGAATTACTAATCTAAGTACACAATTACCACTATAAAGTAGAAGAGTTTTCTTCATATATTTTATGCCTTAGAACTTTTAAAATTTGCAATACTTTCAAAGATACAAATTAAGTCCTCTGGACTATTATTGTGTTTGTTCTTGATTTGCATCCTTTGTAATTTTATAAAGGAAATTAATTGAGTAGAGAGAAAAAAAACCAGATGTGAAACCTCTTGATTTGAGTAAAAATTAAGCTATTGCAAGTAATAGTAATGACTGGTTGACTTGCTGTATGCCACTGAGTGTGCTCTGACTCATAGCAACCTTGTCTAGGGATTCTGATGTTATAAATCTCATCACAGCAGAAGTCTCATCTTTCTCCCATAGAGTGCCTGGTGGACTTCAACCGCTGACCTTGAGGTTAGCAACCCAACACATAATGTACTACACCCTTAAGGCTCCTTTATAATAGCAATAATACAGTCTCAAATCTCTAAATAAAGAAAACCACTGAGAACATTCATGAGCCCATTTCTAATTTTTAAATTGGTCAAATGTTATCTTTGGCTTTGAAATATCTTGTATTTAAATATTTTCACATATATTATGATCAGTTCCTTCTAGGCTCTCTAAATACTAGGGAAATTAGAACATAAAATAATAGCTTCTTCATAAAGTAATAAAAACAAAAACTAAAATACAGTTATCGTTAAAAACTGCTTTATTTGGTAGCAATCAGAATAATAAAAAGTCTCTACCTGAAAGCACATTTGCTTCCGTGGATCTGGTGGTGAGGGTATCTTCTTGCCACTTAAAAATGAATGGTCTCCAAGCTTTCCTAATGTGCCACTGCAGGCAATATTTGCTTGACTTCAATATTGACTTTGGTTTTGTGCCAATGGTTTCAGCATTTATCCTGGCAACATATTGCATGAGTGTCTCAATTCTGTGTTCAGCTGTCTTCTTTAATAGATTAACTATTTCATGTTGGTGGTGGTTGTGTGCCATTGAGTCGGTTCTGACTCATAACAACCTTGTATATAAGGTTTCCAAGGCTGTAAATCTTTATGGGAGCAGGAAGTCTCATCTTTCTCTGGAGGAACAGCTGGCAGATTCGAACTGCTGACCTTGTGGTTAACAGCACAGCTTGTAACACACTATGCTACCAGAGGGTCACGCAATTCATGAACAGGTTTCCTTTCTTTAAAGTGCTCATAACATCTCCAGTGATTTGGAATTGTGAAACTTAAAGCTCATCTAGTTTATTCAGAGTAAACTCATCTTCGTTTATTCAAAGAAATATATAACGTTGACATTTCAGGTTTGGAAGGACTGTGTTGTAGGATAAGCACTTGATTGCTAACTGAGAAGTTGGCAGTTCAAACCCATCAAATGCTCCTCAGAAACTTATACAAGGTCGCTATAAGTCAGAACCAACTCAACATCACTTAACGGTAACAACAACAACCCATGCAATTCAGGCAACATGTTATATCAGGAGTCAGCAAACCACAGAACATGGACTTGGTATCTATATTTTTTATATAAAATGTTATCAAATATAGCCATATTCATTTGCTTATATATTGTCTATGACTGTTTTACTCTACTATTATAGGGTTCTGGTGTGGTGCTGTAGGATCACCATAGGATAAGTGTAAGGTTAGTGGTTGAATCCACCAGCCACTCCTCGGAAAGCCTATGAAAGATTGGCACTTCAAACCCACCAGCACTCCTTGGAAAGCCTATATATATATACAGTGTTGCTATGAATCAGAACCGATTTGATGGCACTTAACAACAACAGCTTTGTTTTATTGGGCACTGGAATCCTGCTGTGGCACTGTAGGATAAGCTAACTGCAAGGCTGACAGTTTACCCAGCAACCGCTCCTCGGAACCCCTACACTGGGTCGCTATGGGTCAGAACTGACTCTGCAGCTCTCAGCAACAACTGGCATACCAGTAATCAACAAAAGGAAATCCACCACTTAGTGCAGTACAAAAGAATTTAAATTTTGGATACCATCTTCTATCAGCCTCAACAGAAAACAAAGATGATTTGGACATAAATAGCTTCCCACTACATCACTGCATAAGCATGCAAAAGTTGTTTCTCTAAAAGGTGAGATTGTAGATTTTTAGCCATTGCAATGGACTTCTGTGTTTAGTTTGAATTTTTATTACAGTGAAAGAGTAATTACATTCTAGTAAAACAATAAAACACAAAAGTTTATTTGTGAGTCTAAAATAACTGAATTAGAATTAACCTGAAAGAGGTACTGGTCGGCAGAATTCTACAATGCCCCTCAAAATGTTCCACCTAAAACCTGGAGACTGAATACTATGAGCTATTACAGCCATTATGATGCTCTGTTACATAGCCCAGTGTTAGAGAAGGCAGTCTATAAGATCACCTCACTTTTGGCACCAATTGTAAGTTCAGAAATCTTCAAGAACACCCTTTGGTTCGGTAATTTACTAGAAAGATTCATAGAACACACTGACAACTGTTATATTCATGACTACAGTGAAAGGATGCTGATTAAATTCAGGCAAGGGAAGTGATACATGAACAAGAGTCCAGGAAAGCTCCAAACACAGAGCTTCCAGTCATCTTCTCACAGTGGAGTCATGGACAATGACACCCTCTTAACAAAGAAGTGTGGTGAATACACACCGAATACTGCCAACCAAGGAAGATCACCTAAGCTTTGATATTCAGAGATTTCACTAAGACTCTGTGGTTAACCGTTCATCTGATTGACCTCAGTCTGCAACCCCTCTGGCAGTCAAACTGATGCCTCATGTATCAAAGCTTCCACCATAAATCACATTATTAGACTTTCAAGTATAGTCAGTTCAAGATCCTGAGATAAATATGACATTCCTACAGGGCAGGTTATCCCAAGGACTTAGAGAGTACCTCCTAGGGGCTCAGAGTAAAGGCCAGACCTGTCTATGGGCAATGGTAGCTTCTTTACTACTCACAAGGCAGAGGGGATGTTACAGATATAAAATCTGCAAAAAAATAAAACAAGAAAATAAATAAACATAGGGGTTTTTCAGATGGCACCACTTCTCTGTCAGTTTGTCATGCCATGGTGGCTTGCATGTTACTATGATACTGGAAACTGAGATATCAATATTTCAAATAACAGAAGGATCACCCATCTGGTGGATAGATTTTACTGGCATTTCCAGACTAAGAGTGGAAAAAGGGACCCGGCAACCTACTTCTTAAAAAAAAAATTAATGGCAAGTGAAAACTTTATGAATAGCAATAGAATGTTGTCTGATGAAGAATTGATACTTTTGAATTATGGCGTTAGCCTAGAATATTGAATGAATGTACCATGGACTGCCAGAAGAAAGAACAAATCTATCTTAGAAGAAGTATAATCAGAATGCTCCTTAGAACCAAGAATGGGTAGACTTAATTTCCCATACTTTGGACATGTTATCAGGAGGGCCCGTTCCCTGGAGAAGGACATTATGCTTTCACTGACATCCACAGTCAGTGAAAAAGAGGAACACCTTTAAAGATAAGGGTTGAAAAAGTGGTTGCAAAAATGAACTCAAACACAATTGTGAGGATGGTAGAGGACAGGAGAGTGTTTCATTCTGCTGTGCAGAAGATAAAACTGTGTCGGGGTGACTTGATGGCACCTAACAACAACAATTAAGTTTACTAATCAGTTGACTTTGAGCTCATTAAAAGGGAGACTATTCAGGGAGGCCAATCTAATTATATGAGCCCCTTAAAAAAAGAGATTTTTTTCCTGCTGTTAGCATAGAAGTCCAAGAACATACGGAGAGATTCTAAGTCTGAGAGACATTTGACTCTCAGAAGGAGGTTCTCCATTACTGACTTTGAGATGAAGGAGTCATGGGGTAAGGACCTGAGTGTGGCATCTAGGAACTGAGACAATCTCTCACCAATATCCATCAATAAAATGGAAATTTCATGCTTAAAACTGCAAGTTCTGCCGACAACATGAATGAGGTCTGAAAAGGATTCTTCCCCCAAATCTCTGGGTCACCATGGTCCACACCGTAATTCTGGCTTTGAGTCCTTAATCAGAGAACTCTGATGTAATGAATGAGTGTTGTTTTAATCTGTTAATATTGTGGTGATTTTCTACCACAAGAGAACACTCAAATTGAGGCTAATATTTATCTGAATTTACAGAGGTTTGGAGAAAGGGGGTTTGGAACTGAACCCTCTGAGGTAGGGAAAGTAACAAGTTTCCCTGATAGACCCTGGAAGCCTTGGATCTGAGGATGGGCCATAGACAAAATGGTGATTTACCACAGGCATTTTAAGAAGGTTGTGGTTTCAAAAGAAGCAGATATCCAGAATCACTGATGAAGCTGATGAAATTTCAGTGTTGCCAAAAGATGGGCCCACCAGGAAAGAAATGGACAAAAATTATAATGTCTTTCCCATTAGGAAAACATTAAGTTCATCAAGAAAGGTCCTTGGAGGTGCATTTTGTTGTGTTAAGTGCCATCAAGTTGGTTCTGAGTCATAACGACCCTGTACAAGGTTTCTAAGGAGCAGCTGATGGGTTTGAACTGTCTACCTTGGTTCACAGTCCAGTGCCACATAATGGTTGAAAAATAAATGTAACAGAAGTGCTGTCTTGGTGAGATAGGTCATATCTGTAAAGAGAACGCATAGCCCTGAATATGGAATTAAAAGACACTGAATAATTTTTTCTCTAAAAATAAAGAAAATAGTGGATATATTATGTATCTTGAACTCCTAATAACAAGATTTAATCAATAAATAGAAGGAAAGTTACTTATAGGGAAGGGAGGAAAGTATCAAAGTAAAAATAACCTTGAGATTTCTGTGTCCTACCTATTCCCATGATGTCGATTCCAAATTACAGTGACCTGATAGGACAGAGTACAGGTGCCCTATAGGGCTTCCAAATCTTTACGGAAGCACACTGCCGTATCTTTCTCCTGAAAAGCAGCAGGTGAGTTAGAACTTCCTGTCATTTGGATGGCAGTTCAGTGCTTAAGCACTACATCACCAGGGTTCCTTTCTATGTGCTAATGGATCAAATTGGTGAAGTCATGTAAGAGTTTTTTTTTTGTTTTTTTAAAGAAAAATAGGGAAGAAAATGGTATTTGATAACCCCTTCTAAGTGAATCACATATTGGAATAAGCAGTACTAAGTTCTGTAACAAACAATCACAATTAGTTATTCAATTAATTAAAAAATATTTCTTATGCATTACACAATTTAAATGGTCTGCTGCTCACATTCTTCCAAGCAGTGATTTAGGGAGTCAAGTTTCTTTTATCTTGTGATACCATCACCTTCAATATTTCACCTCCACAGGCATTGAACCATATGAGGGGTTTTGTGGACAGGTTTGGAATGGAATAGCTCACTCTTCCCCATGTTCCATGGTCAGAACTCAGTTACAAGACTGCAAGACTGCAAGAGAAGCTGGGAAACAGCTTCCAGAGTGCTTAGAAAAAGGAAATGGAATGGGTGAGCATGTAGCTGTCTCTTCTATAGACTTAAAATTCATATATTACGATTTTAACTTTAATTTTAATATATAAAATTCATATATTATGATTTAACATAATGTTCATATGACTACAGACAATTAACCCCAAACAAACTTCTAAGAAAACCCAGTACTTAAATATAAGAATCAACAGGATCTAGACCACAGCCCCCACACACACACATATACACACACGTACACATACACAATTTTTTTTTCCTTCCAATTTCCCCCTCATTTTCTTTGATAGTCTTACTGGCCTGCCTGAGGCTCTCTGAAGACAACATTCTCTACACACTTTTCCCTTCTGGAATGCTCTTCTCCCAAACAGCACAGTCTGACCTCTGCTCCAGTGTCATTTTCTGAGTTGCCATCATTAGATGTCCCACCTAAAAGTTCCCTCCCATCGCTCCTTTTTCTTTACCTTTTGTTTTTATTAAGAACACTTATCAGTACATGATATTGTATTATTATTTGTTCATTTATACATTGCTTTTGTGCCACCAACTACTCCTACCACCTTGTAAAATTGTAAGGTTAATGAGGGCTGGGACTTCATGTTTCTCTTTCCCCAGAGTACTGAATAGTATTTGGCACAGTTTTGGGGAATCTCTGCAGTGGGTGAAACGATGACTAAATAAATAAAAAATGAATTAAGTGTTCTTACTGGGTCTATAAAGGGTGTATGACAAAGCAAAAGCAAAATGGATTGAGGACAGGCTATATCCTTTATCTACAGTAGTGGACCATCTCACTGTAACATGAGAGCTGTAATCAACCTTGGGGAGGTAAAATCAGCTCATGGTTCTAGCTAGGTAACACTGAAAATCACTACTGGGCTAATAAGCCAGACCAGTTAAATGTACTGTTGAATGTGCCTGGGTGAGAATAGAAGTCCTTTTTGAAGTTGCAGCCAATTGCATCAATATGATACACTGCACTCCTTGGTCTTCAATATCTGCATTGTTGGTGGTCCCCAAAACCAAAACTCATTGCCTTCCAGTCTGTCACATAGTGACCTCATAAAGAGGGTAGAACCACCTCATAGCATTTCCATGCCTCACAAGGTCAGCAGTTCATATCTACCAGCTGCTCCCTGGGAGAAAGATGAGGCTTTCTGCTCCGGTAAAGATTTACAGCCTCGGAAACCCTATAAAGGGTCGCTATGAGTCAGAACGCAAAGGCACACAACCACCATTACCACCAATCTTTACAGAAGCAGACTAACACATCTTACTCCTGCTGAACAGCTGGTGGAGTCAGACTCTGGCTTTTCAGTTAGCAGCTAAGTACTTAATCACTGAGATACTAAGGATTCTTATTGCTGGTGTTGTTGTTGTTGTTGTTGTTGTTGTTAAGTGCCGTCGAGTCAGTTCCGACCCATAGCGACACTGTGTAGGGTTTCCGAGGAGCAGCTGGTGAGCTTGAACTGCCAACCTTGCAGTTCAAATGGCTTTGCAGTCTGGCACATTAAACCACAGCACCACACCAGGACTCCAATGATTAAGGCATATGGCTGAAATTATATTCCTACAACCATGTACCCATGATTTAAAAAAAAAAAAAAAAAATCTGTTGTAACTGAATGGTTTAAGTCTTAATTTAGTGTACTGCCTAATCACAAAACTTTAAAATCTGGATGTAATTGAGCAAGATAGAAAATAAATCCTAGAAGAAGTACATTATAGAAAAAAATTATATATTCCTTTCTAGAAGCACAGAGTAGGAATTCATTCCCTACTTATATATTCTTTATTACTCAGTCAAATGATGTATATGTTTAAAATGGATAATTCTAGAATAGCTGTTGTTGTTATTAAGTGCTGTCAACTTGGTTCTGACCCATTATAGGATTTCCAAAGAGCAGCTAGTGAGCTTGAACCACCGACCTTGTGACTCAAACTGACTTTGCAGTCCAGCGCATTAACCCACAGTGTCACATCAGGAGTCCAAATTATAGAATACATATGGCTAATTCAGAGGTAAAACACCCAAATACTAGTGAAACATCTAGCCATAGGCTTGTGTTCAGTTAATCGATAGCTTATTATTGTAGAAAGTGTTCCAGGTTTGTAATAAAGAGATTTATTAGAGTATAGACTTTTATTTCCAGTCTAATCATCAGTTAGTGGCATTACCTTGACCAAAAACTTTATTTATTTTTAATTCCATTACTTCTAAGAGAAGTAAATATAATTAGATAAGCTCAATGAACCATTTGTTAACTCTAGAGGCACTGCAAAGGAAAAGGCATTACTAAGAGGAATCTCTTCCACCAATTCATAACATATAAATGTAACTGTGATGTTATGAAGAATGAAATGAGGGCTGTAAGAGCACAGTGAAAAGAAACATAGAAAAAGAAAACTATGAGTCAACCTATAAATCACCTATTCTAGGTGATAAAATCTAAAAAGTGCTATAATAATGATTTTTCTCATTAACTGACACCACTGATATAATTCAAAAATGTAATCCCCTTAAATCAAATACTTAGTCGATCTGGTCAGATTACATGTAATATGTTGTAATAGTAAGGTTTTGTGTTAACTTGGCTGGGCCAGGATTTGGCAATTGAAATGTAGTTATCCCCATAATGAGACCTAAACAATGTAATTAACTCTATGATGTTTGGCTAGGAGTGGCCAATCAATTGAAAGGATGTTTCCTAGGGGATATGGTCTGCTTCTAATATATTAGACACTCGGACAAAGCTTGTTTGCTTTTTGCCGGGTCTGAATCTTGAATTTATCTGTCTTATCCTCTGACCTCAGGTTCTTTGGACTTGAACCAGTGGCCTGCTCCATTACCTGCTAATCCTGGGAGCAATCAGCAGCCTGCTCATCTACCAGGTTTGACTGCCTGTTGATTTTGGTTGTTCTGATCCAGACTTGGGACTCTCCCACCTCTATAATTATGAACCATTTACTTGATATAAACTTCTCTTTATATAAATACATATATACGTTTCACTGGTTTTGTTTCTCAAGAGAACCCAGCCTAAAACATATGTAGATATGCATGTATATCATCAGTAGTCAACAAAAATAATCCAAATATATATATATATTGAGCTTCATTTATATAATATCCTTTAGATCTTTCAATTTAACTAGAATCAGGTTATAAACTCTCTATTGGGAATGTTTTTGTCTTCTTAGTCAAGTACTAATATCTGCTAAAACAACTTAAGTTTGGGGACTGAAACCTGTGGTAGCATCTGTGGTGGCGATTAAATACAAAAGCTTTCTTTGGTAGACTTGACTCCAAGATCAGTTATTGTTGTTAGGTGCCATCAAGCTGGTAGGGACATGAAAATGAGGCCTGGGATTAAGAGTAATGAAAGCACAATCTATACATTTGAAGCAACAACTTTCTCTTAAAGGATGGCTATTTTCATCATAAGGGCAAAATCCAACAATACAGTTAGGATTCATTAAAATTTCTTCTCTTCAACTTGATCCAGATGCCATTATCTGGACGAAGAATCAACTCTCCTGTCAGACCAAGTTCTTCTCTTTTCTGGTTGCACTCAACCCAAAACCGCCTCAGGATGCAAGAAAGAATGGTCTTTTCTTCAATCATTGCAAATTTTTGACCTTCAAATAAAAGTAAATATCATCAAATTAATCATAGGTATTTTTCAATTGTGAGAAAATACAGGTCCCATTAAATAAAGCAAAGGAGCCTTGATGGTATAGTGGGATACCCATTGGGCTGATAACTGAAAAGTCAGCAGTTCAAGCTCCCCAGCCTCATTGCAGGAAAAAGATGAGGCTTTCTGCTCCCATTAAGATTTACAGCTTCAGAAACCCTACACAGGGTTGCTATGAGTCAGAACAAACTTAACGGCACACAATCACTACCACCGCCACCATTAAAGGAAGCAATAAATCATTTTCAAAGGTGGCCCTAGAAGAATCAAAATCACTTGGGATGCTTGCTAAAAATACAGATTTCTCAGCATTTCTGGCATCTCTACTATGTATTAAAAGATCTGGGGAGAGGCCAGGGCATCCAGTATTTTAATAGCATCCTAGATGACTCCTAGGTTCCATCAAAGCTTGAAAATCACTACTCTAGAGTGCTTTCTTTTGGAGTTTTTAATTTAATTTTTAACAGATTCACTATATTTCTTTTTTATTTACCCATTTAAAGCTAAACTTATTTCATTAATGTCTGTATTTTATAATTTATATTTTAGATAAATATAAATTATAAATGATAAATTATGTGAATGTGAAATTTATATAAGTTACGTTTACATAAATGACAAAATACTGGAGATAGTAAAACAAAAATGTTGATAATGCAAGATAGCATGCACTTGTTTTGAGACATTCTTTGTTTTGGCTTTACAAAATGCAAATTCTTAAATACAGGAAACACAAATCCCTGCTTGTATCCATTACTAACGGTTCCATTTCTTCTTGAAAGAGATATCACAATTTAGGCTAGATATAACTCGTTGCACCAGTATGTTTCCTGCTACAACAAATTATACCAAAGTCTAAAATCTGTAATAGTTTTAAACTCTACCATGAAACTGATATACTGTATGATAGCAATATTTTAAACTACAAATGAATAATAAAGAGGGAGAAAAAGAAAGCCAGTTTTCAAGACAGTGGTGTAAGGGCACTGATCTTTCACTACATCTCAAAGAAATTGTTGTGGGAAACTCACTCCGATGAGGGCCTGAAAGTTCAAACCATTTGTGATGGCTACTAACCTATACAGTTTCTGGGTCCAGCAGAGAAGGGCACATATGCGTATGAATGGCGTCCTTGCATATTCTCTGGAAAGAATCTTTCTGGCTTAAACTCCTCTGGATCTGGGAAGTATTTTGGATCTCTATGCAGGGCATAGGTAAGGATGACAGCTTCAGTGCCTTTAGAAATTTTGTAGCCCCCTGTCAATGAGGAGGCAATATGCCATGAGAATGGGGTAAAACAGACATTTAAATTTTTCACTCTCCCTGCTATTCTAATTCTAGAATACTTACCAACTTCACAATTTTCAGTAAGTGTTCGGGCAAATAAAGGAACAGAAGGAAAAATGCGAAGGCTTTCCTTGATAACACACTCCAAGTATTTAAGTTTCTTTAAGTCTTCTAAAGTAGTAGGGCGATCCGAGTTCCCTGAGGAAAGTACATAAGACCATGACATTGCAAGGACTACCAGGACATTGGGGAGTTGGGAATGGGGACATCGCAGAAGAATATATCATCCCACAACTGAATGTTAAATAGAGTACAATTTTAAATATACATAATCAAAATAACATGAAAGATTATGCTAAGTTAAAGAAGCCTTATACTAAAAGTCACATATTGTATATTATTGCTGTTGAGTCAGTTCTGACCCATATCAACTCTCTGCATAACAGAACAAAACACTGCCCAGTCCTGCGCGATCCTCACCATTGCTGCTATTCTTGAGTCATTGTTACTCACAGTGTCAAGCCATCTCATTGGGGTCTCCCTCTTTTTCTCTGTCCCTCCACTTTACCAAGCATGATGTCCTTCTCCAGGGTCTGATAATATGCCCAAAGTATGTGTGATGAAACCAGGCAATCTTGGCTTCTAAGGAGTATCCTGGTTGTACTTCTTTTTCATATATCCAATGGAACTGAAGTAAGAAACCCAACGTGGACTGAAGACATTGGCAAAGAACAACTTTCCAAAAGTAATGGAATACAAATTGAAATCTTTCAAAAAACTGAGACAACAGTAGAGGCACTCACTCATCTATGCCAAGATATTTGGAAGACCAACTGATTGAAAGAGATCCATATTTGTGCCCATTCCAAAGAGAGGTGACCCAAAGGAATGAGTAAATCATTGGATAATATCACATATTATATAATTCCATTCATATGAAATATCAAGAATAGATCAATTTATAGAGATCAAAAGCAGATTAGGGATTGCAAGAAGTTCAGGGAAAGGGAAATGAGGAATAACTGTTTAATGTGTATGAAGTTTCCTTTTGAGTGATAAAAATGTTTTAGAACTAGACAGAGTTAACGTGGAATAACACGACAAGTACTAAATGCCATGAAATTGTGCTCATTAAAAGGTTTAATTTTATGCTATGTGAATCATTAAGAAACAAAAATAGGATGAGAAATCAATACTTACATTCCAATACTCAAGAGATTGATTGCTTCGAAAAACATTAGAACTAATGTTGGGGCTAGAAGAATGAGGCACAACAAGCAGAAAGGATGAGACGTCGTATAGCAAAATTGTAGTCATATGTTGTATTCCTAATTACACGAGATCAAAAAGAATGCATAAACTGGTAATGCGGACGTTGTTGTTCTTGTTAGGCACCATCGAGTCAGTGCCAACCCAAAGCGACCTTATGCACAGCAGAACAAAACACTGCCCGATCCTGGGCCAACCTCACTATTGTTGCCACACTTGAGTTCATCGATGTTGCCACTTAGGCAAACCATCTTGTTGGGGGTCTTCCTCTTTTTATCTGACCCTCTACCTTACCAAACATGATATCCTTCTCCAGCGACTGGTCCCTCCTGACAATATGTCCAAAGTATGAGAGTCAAAGTTTGGCCATCTTGGCCTCCAAGGAGCACTCTGGCTGCACTTCTTCCAAAATGGATCTATTGGTTCTTTTGGCAACCAATGGAACTTTCAATAATCTCTTCCAACACCATAACTCAAAAGCACCAATTCTTCTACGGTCTTCCTTATTCACTGTCCAGCTTTCGCATGCATATGAGGTTACTGAAAATACCATGGCTTGGGTCAGGTGCACCTTAGTCCTCAAGCTACCATCTTTGCTCTTCAACATTTTAAAAAGATCTTGTGCAGCAGATTTGCTTAATGCAATACATCGTTTGATTTCTTGACTGCTGCTTCCGTGAGTGTTGATAGTTGATTTAAGAAGAATGAAGTCCTTGACAACTTCAATCTTTTCTCCATTGATAAGGATGTTGTTAATTGGGCCAGTGGTGAGGATTTTTGTTTTCTTTACATTGAGATGTAATCCATACTGAATTTACAGAAATGTAAAACTCTTTTAACAGACCTTGGAGCTTTTAGAAGAACAAATTACCCATCAAAGGCACTCTGACAGATGTTAAGTGCCGTCTAGCTGGTTCTGATTCATAACGACCCTGTATAGTGTTTCTGAGGAGCAGCTGGTGAATTTTAACTGCCAGGCATGTGGTTCAAACTGACATTGAGGTTGAGTGCTTATTCTATGGCACCATATCAGGACTCCGAAACCAATACACAAAAAATAAAATGACTACAGAATGGAGATGAAAGGTTTTGACTCCAGTCTACAAAATAAAGTCTTCATTATTAATGTGAAATTCCACTCTTTACACAATCTGAACATCAAATTGGATTTCCAACATAATCTCTCAGTGCATTCTACCAAATATGCTCAATCCTGGCTATTCCTCACTATTCTCTATTATCCTCCAAACAAGAAACATTTCAACTTTGGTACTGTTATGAATTGATTTGTGTCAAAAGATATTGTGAAATCTGAACAAACAAGAGGCTCACCCAGGAGACATCAAGGCAAGTGGTCGGGTCCCTTCAGGGCAAACCTCCTTCTAAGACTAAATGGGAATACATGCTCTGATTGTTGACCATGTTCGTCACCAATAAGGGGAAGTGAGGAAAAAACAGTAATGAAGCTGCGAGCTAAGCCCTACAACGTTCAATAGACTCCTGTGAACTCAAGTGGAGACCTGGTTGTCCAGCAGTGTGGCAAAACCTGGGGACTCTTGGGCCCAGAGTCAGTGACATAGCCACAGAGGACTAGAGTGGCGAGTGGAGCATCCAGCTGATAAGAAGAGAGGGCACATGCATAAATAAGTACACCCACACTTGCAGATAATACCCTCTTGACCTGGCTTCAATGACTGGATGATCAGAGCTCAACTAGAAGAAGAAAGAAGAGGGAAAAAAGAGTAATCTGATACAATTCGATGAACTTGACCTACACCTATGGATGCAGTAGCTCAAAAGAAGGAACAAATCTTCACAGCGAGTATCATTCCCATCCCCTCCATACATGAAGTGGACAGGGATGGGCAACTTGGACATTGGCTACCAAGAATGAGGGTGCTACACAGGTAAGAAGTGACTGGATTACAAGCTTTCAAGAGGGAACCTAGATCCAGAGGGCGTGGAGCAAGGTAGAATCTCCACTGAGTAGTATCCAATCTTTCTTGGCGGGGCTGATGAAAAGAGATGTGGATAGGTCTCTTACAATACAATAGTGAATAATTATAATCAGGACTAATTGTAAGAGTTGGAAATTTAAAGGTAGACATTTTGTGGCATAAAGAGGGGAGTGATTGACTTTGCACTCTAGGAGCGAAGGTTACTGGGACCATCAAAGGAGAAGAGCAGAGAGTGGAACCCTCCCCAGAGAAGCAGTGATGTCAAAGATGGAGGCAGAAATGATGACATGGAGAGACAGAGTGGCTAGGGACTTTGAACCCAGTGAGGGAGAGAGGCTGTGTGCTGATGACCGGGGGACAGGCTTGCAGGGTAAACCCTTTGGTTGGTTGATGATGCATGGAGGGGATTGTAACCCTGGCAAGGAAACGATATACGATAGGATGAATGTGAAGATAATATTCTCCCATGTAAACTATCATATAATTCACAATAAAGCATTAAAAAAAGATATGCTGAAATCCTAATCTTTGTGAATGTGACCCTGTTTGGAAGCAGGCTCTTTGAAGATATTATAATTTAGGTTAACACGGAGAGTGATCTGGCAGATATTCTGAATTCAGAATAAGTATATATCACACTTCAACATAAAGAAAGCAAAAATTCTTACAACTGAACCAATAAACAGCATCATGATAAATGGAAAAAGGATATAAGTTGTCAAGGATTTAATTTTATTCAGATCCACAATCAATGCCCATGGAAGCAGCGGTCAAGAAATCAAATGACATATTAGGATATGAAAATCTGCTGAAAAAGGCTTCTTTAAAGTGTAAAAACCAAACAAAATAAAGATATCAGTTTCAGGATTCAGGTGTGCTTGACCCAAGTCATGGTATTTTCAATTGTCTCATACGCACACGTAAGCTGGGCAATGAATAAGGAAGACAGGCTATGAACCAATGCATCTGAATTATGATGTTGGCAAAGAATATTGAATATACCATGCAAGAAGAATGAACAAATCTATCTTGGAAGAAGTACAGTCAGAACACTCTATGGAAGAGAGGATGGTGAGACTTCATCTGTTATATTTTGGACACTATGCTTGATAGTTAGCCAAAAAAAGAGAGATCCAAAAAGAGATGGACTAACACAATAGCTGAACCAATGGGCTCAAGTAAGGTATTAATTATTTGAAGATGGCAGGACTAAGCAGTATTTCATGGTGTTGTACATGGGGTTCCTATGAGTCAGAACTGACTCATTGGCACTTAACAAGAAGGACAAAATATTAGGATAGGATGGTCCTGATCCTGTATAATTGATATTATTACAAAAAGGGAGAAAGTCCACAGAGATAGAAACAGGATGAATGATGTGTGTTGATGCCACTGGAGCGACCAGAAGCTCATAGAGAGGCGTAGAACAATTTCTCCCAGGGCCCTAAGATGGAATCTACATAGATTTTAGACTTCTTTCCTCTAGAACAGGAGACAGTACATTTCTGTTCCTACTTTGCTGTTGTAAGGTGCCCAATTCATGGTATTTTGTTATAGAAACATTAGGACACTAAGACATATACCATTTTTCATCTGGTTTATTGTCTCCCGAATGACTTCTCCTTTTTTCAAATACTTATTGATGAAGATCAAAGACCACGGTCTTCAGCATGGATTGCAGCTCAAGATAAAGAAAATATCAATCCTCACCACTTGACAAAAAAAAAAAAAAAAATAACATCATGATAAATGGAGAAAACATTGAAGTTGTCAAAGACTTCATTTTGCTTAGATCTACAACCAACACTAGGATCAACCATCAACACTCCTGGGAGCAGTACTACTGAAATCAAATGGCATATTGCATTGCACAAATCTGCTGCACAAAAACTCTTTAAAGTGTTAAAGAGCAAAGATCTTAGTTTGAGCACTAAGGTGCACCTGATCCAAGTCATGGTATTTTCAATAGCCTCCTATGCATGTGAAAGTTGAACAATGAGTAAGGAAGAACATAGTAGAATTGATGCGTTTGAGTTATATTGTTGAAGAAGAATATTAAAGGTATGATGGACTGCCAGAAGAAGAAACAAAACTCCATTGGAAGAAGTATAACCAGAATGCTCCTCAGAAGCCAAGATGGCCAGATTCTGTCTTTCATTCTTCAGCTATATTACAGGAGGAACCAGTCCCTGGAGAAGGACATCATACTAGGTAAAGTGGAGTGATAACAAAAATGAAGCAGAACCCAATGAGATGGATTGGCACAGAAGCAACAAAGGTCTCAAGTATAGCAGAAATTGTGAGGATGAAGCAGGACCAGGCAATGTTCATTCTGTTGTATGTAGGGTCATTATGAGTCAGAAATGACTTGACAGCCCTTAACAACAACAATAGGCATTTAGATTCCAAAGACATAGATGTTTTTTCAAAATGGAAACTGTAAACTGGAAGCAATCTTGCATGGGAGCCTTGCTAATGATTATGGTGTCTTTTGAACTGGACCTAATTCATATCCTTAATGAACAATAATGACATTAGCATTGATAGACTTGGTGCCCACCATGTAACCTCTGAAGGGGCCACACATACCAAACACTTCATCCAGTTCATTTTCCACTTTTTTCTGGGCTTCTGGATAACATCCTAACAGATACAAAGACCAGTTTATTGCAGCTGCTGTTGTATCATGGCCCTAAAAGCATAAGGAAACAGATCAAAAAGCAGAAAGTAAAAAATGACTATAATAATTTTATTTTTTAAATTTATTTATGTTTTCATTTTAGCTCTTTTATTTATTCATTTTTTAACACTCAGGGATATATAATAATTTATACCACCAAAGGACACATTCTGCAAGTCTGTCTCCTGGCCGCCATTTC
The DNA here is from genome assembly GCF_000296735.1 of Chrysochloris asiatica. NCBI lineage: Eukaryota > Metazoa > Chordata > Mammalia > Afrosoricida > Chrysochloridae > Chrysochloris > Chrysochloris asiatica. Next base: position 17,849,273 of record NW_006408529.1, on the reverse strand, counting down.
TTAGTCCCTCTCTTCCTATGAATCTAGAGTCCTCAGCTGCTCCCTCTCTCCATGTCCCCATCTCTGCTGTCACTGCTTCTCTGGATAAGGTCTCTCATTCTGCTTGTGCTCTTCTCCCTTGATGGTCCTAAGGTCCATTGTTTCTGGACTGTAAGATTAACTATTCAGAATTATCTTAGTAAAAGGTTTTTATTTTTTGAAGACTAGAAATCCCTTTAGAATCACAAAATGGTTAAAATCTTTATTGGTTTTATTATTATTATCCTCTTAAGTTAAAACAGCTCATAACAGTAGCTAAGCACCTATTTAAGAGTCCTGGTGTGGCTCTGTAGGTTAATGCAAAGTTGGTGTGAACCTCAAGGTTGGTGGTTCAAGTTCACCAGATGCTTCTTGAAAACTGACTATGGGTCACTATGGGTCTGAACCAACTCGACGACATGTAACAACAACAACAAGCACCTATTTGCTCAAACTTCAAAAAGGAGACAGTGAGAAATGGACTTGTGGGTTTTGAAGGTTAAAGGGTAGCATGAAACACTACAGAGAACTGAGAGTAATTTCTGGCTGCTCATTTGTTTGAGAAGTTGGAAGAATTTAAGTTTCTTGAAGGAAAATAAGTCTATTAGTGTACCCACCACTTGTCAAAATACTTTTCTAAGGAAGAAAGCATATTTGGTACTTAACCCCATTCTTAAATTTACTTATTTATTTTTTTCTACAGAGAATCAAAATAGAGCCCCACACATATATGGTCAACTGATTTTTGACAGAGGCATCAAAATTATTAATTAGAGGAAGAGGGAAGAGTGGCGGTAGTTGTGTGCCATGAAGTCAGTCCTGACTCCTAATGACCCTATAAATCTTTCTGGGGCTGTAAATCTTTACTGGGAGCAGAAAGTCTCATCTTTCTCCCATAGAGAGATTTGATAGATTTGAACTGAGGACCTTTCAGTTAGCAGTCTAATGCATAACCCACTATGCTATCAGGGCTCCTTCGAGGAAGAGTAGTCTTTTCAACAAATTGTACTGGAACAAGTAGATATTCATACACAAAAGAAAAATGAACTTTAATCCATAGTTCACACCACTAAATTAGTGTAGATTACACACCTTAGTATAAAATTTACGATTATAAAACTTGAAAAAGTGTTGCTCATATGTTTGCTAAACCATTCAATATAAGTTATATACATGATAGTCAACCTTAAGCACTTCAACATGTTCCTAAAAAATTAAGTATGTTACTTAGCCACATCACCATGATCACACCCAATAAAATTAGCACTGGTACAATATTATTTATTTACAGATTTCCAAGTTTGTTTAATTGACTAAATAATGATCTTTTCTTGTTGTCATTGTTGTTTTTCCAATCAAGGATCAAATCAACCATTATTCACTGCATTTCCTTTTCATATTTCTTTATCTCCTATAATCTAGAATAGTCTCTCCCCACAAATTTAAACATTTTTATGACACTGATATTTTCCAAAATTCTAGAAAAAGTTTTCACACAAAAAGAAGCAATCTTCTCCTGGAAGCCACACAAAAAGAAGAATGTTTCTTTTTGTGTGAAAACCTTTCTTGAATTTTTATAATAGGGGCTTCATAAAATATTTGACCTTTTGTGATGATTTATTTCACTCTGTACAATGTCTTCAAGGTTCATCCATGTCATGAGGTGTTCCAAAGATTCAGCATTGTTCTTTAGTAATGGTATTCAGTATTTCATTATGTACCATAGTTTGTTTATCCATTCTTCTGCTGATGGGCAATTAGGTTGTTTCCATCTTTTTGCTATTGTGAACAATTCTGCAATTAACATGGGTGTGCATATATCTAAGCGTTATGGCTCTTATTTCTCTAGGCCATCTGAGTAGTAAAATAGCTGAGTCATATAGTTTTTCTATCTACAACTTTATAAGGAAATGACATATTGTTTTCTGGGTTCCAGTCTCCATTTAATATTTTCTTCTGTTTTTTAAAATCTATTTAATATCTTCTGTTTTTCAAAAATTTACTATCAATGTTGTAGTGAGGTGACATATCATTGCTGTCTTGATTTGCATGTCTCTAATAGTAAGGAGCTCTGGTAGTGTAGTGGTTACGAATCGGGCTGCGAACCTTAAGGTCAGCGGTTCGAAACTATCAGCTTCTCTGTGGGAGAAAGATGAGGCTTTCTACTCCCGTAAGGATTTACACCCTCGGAAACCCTGTACAGGGTCGCTATGGGTCGGAACCGACTCGACGGCACTTAACAACAACAACAACAATAGTTAATGGTGGAATCTTGGTGTGGTGTGGTGGGTTAATGTGCTGGACTCCAAGGCTGGTTCAAACTCACCAGCTGCTCCTTGGAAACCCTATACAGGGTTGCTAAGAGTCGGAACTGATGCCACGGCACTCACCAACAACACCACTGTAACTTCTTAATATAATGATCTTCCTCAGTTATATTAAGCTACATTAAAATTTGACTAATGTTTTCAATGGTAGAGATTGTATAAACAACTGGCATCTGTTTAATGGTATCTGAAAATGACATGGCAATATAAAATACCTCAAACATGAAGGTGTCCACTTCTTCTCGAATGTCTTCGTGACTTAGCTTTTTCCCCTCATCATCAACCGCATTCAACAGCAAGTCAAGAAAAGCTCTGCGTTTGTTTTTCTCATAATCACCTCTACCTTTTTCCTCTGACTTCATTTGCCTCACTCGTTCAGTTATGACCTGTATAATTTAAACAACCATCACTGTTGCTTTTGCTTAGAATATGATACATCCTAATGACATTTTACAAGAAAAATACATTTCTTTCTTTAACTTAACTTTTTATGAACTTTTCATGTGCTTCCTATCTTAACAATAAGTTAAGTTCTTATGAAAATATAGGAAAGCTTCCTGTTAAAATTTAGGGTATTATTTGTTGAAACTTAAAAAAAAAAAAAAAAAAGTAGTGAAAATATGCATACCAAAACATATACGATTTCAACAATGAATACGCATACAATTCAATAACATCAATACATTTTTTAAGCTCTGCAACCATTCTCTCTGTTCTTTTCCAAATTATTCCATGTGATTGGGTGAAACTTTTAAAACAAATTTAATGTTAGGTAAATTCATAATTTCAAAGTGGTATTTGTTTGCAGTCTTTCCAACATGGGAATACAGTAATAGTCTACTGAATAGTACCCTAGAGATTTGAAAAACTAGTAGGAAAAAAAAAGTTCCAGTAGTGGAGAGAATGTAATCATTATATAATTGACCAATTATAGATCACTCTTAATTGCATGTTTTATTGGAGAAAAGAAATAGTAAGGATGCTCAGTCATTTATCCCTTTGTGCTTGCTGTTCCTTCTTAGAATGCTCCCCAGATGCCTACATGACTAGTTCCCTCCCTTCCTTTAGGTCTCTCCTCACTGTCACCCATCAGACACCTTCTATGACTGTGACTTGATTCACTATCACTTGTTCTCTTCCTAACTCAATTTTATTTTTCTCTATTTAACTTATCACCATCTGAAATATATTTATTAATGGATGTCTTTCACTCTAACTTGGGAGTCCTGGTGTAACACTAGGATAAGCCCTAGACCACAAGATCTGTTTGAACCACAAGGTCAGCATTCAACTCACCAGCTGCTCCTCAGAAACCCTATACAAGGTCACTATGAGTCAGAAGTGACTTGATGGCACTTAACAACAGCAACTCTAACTTGAAAGCGTTGTTCATGTGACAGGGAATTTGTCTTATTCATAACGTATTTCTAGCTTCTGGAGAACTGATTTGCATTTTAAGAGAACTCTCATTAGACTCTGTTGAGTGAATACACAAATTAAAGTCCATAAACTTACTTGTGTTATGCATTTCAGCTTTTGCCTTCTATGATGCAGCTGACCAAACCTGCTACTTAGTGACTTGAGAGACATGAATCCTAAGTACTTTTGGGACAAAACCCCATGTATTATTTTATTCTTGATAGAATTCCCAGTGTCTGGTATGCAATATACAACTATTCAATAGTTATTAAATAGATAATATTTTTCAGTAAATCTGAATTTTGTTAATGACTGATATTGCTGTTAAGTGCTGTGGAGTTGGTTCCAAATCATAATGACCCTACAAGAATTTCAAAGGAGTGGCTGGTGGGTTTGACCTGCCAACCTTGTGGTTAGCAGCCCAGTGCATATCTTACAGATCTACATTATGAAACACATATATATTAATTATGTGAAATTTATGGGGAAATGCAATTAGGCTTGTAGCATACAAATAATAATGAAGAAAATTAAGAAACAAGATTAGGTTCCTTTTATGCTCCTTTCCTTATTTAAACATAGAGTACCAAAGGTTAGGCCAAAACTATTGATTATTCTTTTATCATAAGATTTTAGTTCACTTTGGCAAACTCAAGCCAATACCTCAAACCTCTAACATCTACTGACTTATTAACTAATTGCTCTGTTGGTGGTAGGATGTATGTACCTTACTGTAAGGAATCAATTCTAAAATATTTTAAACCAAAATTTGCAGCAAAGTTAGAATATATTCAAATAGGCACTTTTTGGGGTACATTTAAATTATAACTTGACATCCTTTCAAATAATCTTGCTTTTTTCATGAAACACCCTTAATACAGAGACTGCCATATTTTATAGTAACTTACTATCTCCTTGGTTTTTTAAAATGGTAAACAGAATGATAATTTCTATTTATTACTAAATAGTAAAGTTTTCATGTTTGCCAAGTTAAGATACTGCTTTAAAAGATGCTCTTTGCCTCTGCATTATTTTAACACAGCACTCTACTTGTTAGTAAGCTGTCGTAACTCATATTACACTGTGTACTTATTAGGTTACAGACAAACTCTTCTACTAAATGAACCTCTTTTAGGGTAGAAACATCACATTTGTACTCATTACTATGCTTGGTTCTATGTTTGGTATTTGTTAGGAGCTAACTGATAGAGAATCTCTAAATAAGGTTCCAAGAATTAGCTGGTGGGTTTGAATCCACAAACTTTATTGCTGGTAGTCCAGTGTTTATCCTACCGTTCCACACCAGGACTCCCATTTGGTGTTGTTTGTTGTTGTTGTTGTTGTTAGGTGCCATTGAGTCAGTACTAACTCATGGTGACTCTATGCACAACAGAACAAAATACTGCCTGGTCCTGCGCAAACCTCACAATCATTCCTACACTTTGCCCACTGTTGCTGCCAATGTACAAACCTATCTCCTTGGGTGTCTTTTTCTTAGTGCTTAATTAATATTTGTTGAATAAATATACATGTAATCCTGTTTCCTAATTTTCTTCATTATTATTCAATTGCACTTTTATTTTATGATTCACAAACTCTATGGTCCTATAAAGTATGTGAAAAAAAACTAAGAATCATGAACTTACATTGTTGGTAAAATTATGTAGAATCTTAAGGTTCCTTCTATGCTCCTTTCCTTCTTTAAGCATAGAGTACCAAAAGTTAGGCCAAAACCAGGGCATCTTTACTCTTCGAAGAATTATGTCACTCATCCTAGAAATAGGATAAAAACACATTAGCTATTATATCAAAAATGTGTATTTCTTGAGTACCTACTATTTGGTACCTGGCTTCAATACAAGCAATATATGGGAATGATGATAATGAGTCTTAGAGGCAACTAAGAGTTTCATGCTTTAAGTTTAGCAATGAGACATGTGTTGTTACTTATCCCATCAAGCCTAAAAAATATAATGGGCTCTTAAGAAGAATGAAGAATCCTTTTTAAAGTATCCTTACTAGCTGGCCATTTGATCTCTCCTTCTTGTTTTTCAGTATCTTCCAGTGCTTCTGGGGCTTGTGTACCACAGGTCGAGATGAAATTTACTTCTTTTGTGATTGTAAAAATAGAGTTAACAATTGGCAATTCAACATTTTTCTTGTATACAATTCACTCAGACCAATTACATCAATCCGGATGTGCAGCCATCACCTACATTAGTTGCCAAATTTTCCATCATTAACAAAAATTTCATGCTACCCAAACAGTAATTGGACTCCTGGTGTGGTGCTGTGGGTTAATGCACCAGACTGCAAAGCCATTTGAACTGCACGGTCGGTGGTTCAAGCTTACCAGCTGCTCCTCGGAAACCCTATACAGGGTCACTATGGGTCAGAATCGACTTGATGGCACTTAACAACAAAACAGTAATTGGAGCCCTGGTGTGGTGCTGTGGGCTAATGTGTCAGACTGCAAAGTCATTTGAACTGCAAGTATGGTGGTTCAAGCTCACCAGCTGCTCCTTGGAAACCCTATACAGGGCTCCTATGGGTTGGAATAGACTCGACAGCACTTAACAACAACAACAACAAACAATAATTACCCTTTTCCCTGTCCCTCTTACCATTATTAAACTCTGATCTCTATACATTTTTCTATTCTAGACACTTTATGCTATGGAAATTATACAATATTAGTTATTTAGTGATTGATTCATTTACTTTTTTTAATGTACACTCATTTGTTTTGGTCAGTCTCCTGGAATGAAAGACATCAACAGTCTACTCTCTTGCACAGCAGGGTGTTCATTAAATACATGACTATCACACAACTGTCGTTAGGAGTCCTAGTGGTGCAGTGGATAAATCACCTGGCTGCTAAACAAAAGGTTGGTGGTTCAAACTGACCACCTGCTTTGTGGGAAAAAGATACAACAATCTTTTCTACAAAGATTTACAGCCTAGAAAAACCTCACGGGCAGTTCTATTGTGTTATATTGGGTTGACATAAGTGGGAATCAACCCCAAGACACACAACAAGAACATGATTGTCCTTAGGGCCTCCATTTCCAGTGGTAGAGCAGAGATACCGCTGCATGATCTCCTCCTTCAGTACCAGCTTAGAGATCAATTCTTCAGAAAGACCTGAACAGAGCACACAACCTGTAGGATTTATTCCCAAGTTTCTCTCTAATATCAACTTGATCTTTTCTAAGAAATTATAACAATGTATTTGTCATCGTCGTGATGTGTTGTGGAGTGGGTTCCAACCCATAGCGATCTAGTAGCGTAGTGGCTACGAATCGGGCTGTGAACCTTAAGGTCAGTGGTTCGAAACTACCAGCCGCTCCACGGGAGAAAGATGAAGCTTTCTACTCCCGTAAAGATTAACACCCTCGGAAACCCTGTACAGGGTCGCAATGGGTCGGAACCGACTCGACGGCACTTAACAACAACAACAACAACAACAACACTACTCTAGCTCCTTATATTTTTAGTTTATATTTATTTGCTCATTGCCTGTCTCCCATGTTATCCTGTTAATTTTATGAACCACTTATTTTACTAGTGAAAGGAGCCATGATGGTGCATTGGTGAAGTGCTCAGCTGCTAACTGAAAGGTTGGTGGTTCGAACCCACCAGAGGCTCTGGGAAACAACAAAAAAAACACCCAGTGATTTCCTCCCATAAAGATTTACAACCTAGAAGCATGTGGAACAGCTCTACTCTGTTCTACAGAGTTGCTATGAGTTGGAATTGACTCAGGTACACACAACGACAACAGCATACAACTAGAGGTTAAGCACTCACATGGTTTAGCACTTAACTATTAACTAAAAGGCTGGTAGTTTGAACCTACTGAGGTGCCTTTGAAGGTCTAGTGATCTGCTTCTGAAAGGCCACCGCTTTGAAAACACTATGGAGCAGTTCTGCTCTGCAAACACGGAGTTTGTGTGAGCCAGAATCACCTTTATGTCAACAAATAACCACTAGTAAGTACTTTGTGCAATTACTGAGATATTGCAATTGCACAATTAATAGTTATTGAAATGAAGTAAAACAAGCAAGATAGAATGTATAGCACTGCTTCTTAATAGCTAAAAACTACAAACAAATTTTTAGTGCAAAATTGCTTGGATAACAAAAACATTAGGTACTCAGTATTAAAAATATTGGAAAGTAAAATAAAGGACTAACAAAACACAATTAAAAAGAAGTACATACACAAAACAATGATAACCACAGCTAACATTTTGGCATAGTATCTTCTAGTCTGTTTTCTATGAATACTTTTTAAGCTTATGGCTATCATACTACGTAAAATGATTTACATCTTCCTTTTATCATTTTGCCTCATACGTACCTCTTAATATATTACAAGATAATCATTTTAAATTTCAGTAAAATCTGTATGTGCCATGCTTTACATAATCATCCCTCTACTGTTAAAGAACATGCCTAAACTATTAAATTACATTTTCGTATGATGCTTCACTTGAAGCAATGAGAAATATACAACCTAAGCAAAAATGATTAACAATCACTTTTTAAAGTTCAAATCAATAAAGTTCAAATAAAAATCTGAAAAATAATTGAAAGGACTTCATTTACCTATAAACTGCATGAACATAGTCAGAATCGTCATTATACTGAGCACCGATATTCTTCCCCATAGCTGTCTCTATAAAACATGGGTGAGATACATTCATTTGATTCATGCATACATCTTGTATTTATTTTGCAATGGCAGACATTTAAAAAGACATTCATTCAGTTCGGTTTGTATATATTTTAGAATTATTCTTTCCCCCTTATCTTTCTTCTCTTGTACTTGCTGCTTCTTCATATTCCTCACTTCTGTTCTTTCTTCCCTTTGACTTTCCTGGAACTGTGGTTTCGCCCCTACCTCTAGAAGTAACTGCTGTTGCTCCATTTTCTAATTCAGTAGTGGGCCCACACTGAAGAATCAAGGGTTTCCTAACTTGTCCTCCCAGTCGAATGTTATTTTCTATTTGGACCATTTTATCTTACATCACAGTTTTAGAAAGAAACAAGAGATTTACCACAGATAATATCCAAGGCACAGAGAGTGATGTAAAAACAGCAGTTAAATGCTTCTTGGTCAACATGTTTTTCCAGTTTATTAACCAATATATTTGCTTGTTCATTCATGACATCTAAGAAATCATCCAGAATTGTAAAATGGAAAGTGGGTGTTAACAACTTTCTCCTGGTGCGCCATTTGTTTCCAGTACTAGAAATACAATACATGGTTATAAATTTTTAAAAGGAAACAACATCCAAAGCAAGCAAAGCATAAATATAGCCATGTCAACAAAATTATCCTTAAACAGCTAGCTCTAAAGATTCTCAAATGTTCTGCTCAGAATTACAAAGAACACATACACAATATTCACACACAGATCTTTTGGATTATGTTGTACATTATTTTTGACTATTTCTTTTCTCCCCCTCAGTGTCTATTTTTAAATGATATGCAAGGGAAACCAAGATTCAAAAGACAACCAAGCATCTTAACATTATCCGCACCCCTCCCCCCCACTTTCCCCAGCATGTCTCAATCCCTGTATCCCAGAGCTCTGTTGTTCCAAGGTTGTGCATACATCATTCTTTACCTCTGTCCCACTTAGCCCTTGCGAACCTACCTAATTGTTCTTCCATTCGCTTTTGTTCTTCCATTCCCTTCCCCCTTTATATTGTCCCCCTCCCCAGCACCCAAACAGTCCTGTGTCTATTCCCTGCCCTGTGCTCCACCTTCCCCTCCCTCCCCTCATCCCAGCAACCAGCAAAGAATCCCACCC
>NW_006408529.1:17836914-17838986 GCF_000296735.1 Chrysochloris asiatica | reverse complement strand
TGATGTGTCATTGTAAAAGGTTTTTCCCCATTCTGTGGGTTCCCTTTTTACTCTTCTGGTGAAGTCTTTTGATGCACATAAGTGTTTAATTTTTAGTATGTCCCACTCATCTATTTTGTCTACTTTTGTTTGTGTAGTTTTCAACAACAATCTGTGTATTCCCTGAATTAGTGCCCTCACATTTGTCCCTATTTTTTCACTGATGGCCTTCATAATTCTGGGATTCACATTTAGGTCTTCAATCCATGTTGAGTTGGCTTTTGTATAAAATGTGAGGTGAAGGTCTTGTTTCAGTCTTTTGCTTATCGCTTTCCAGTTCTGCCAGCAACATCTGTTGAAGAAACTATCACCTCCCCATGCAATATATTTAAGTGTTTTGTCAAAAATCAGTTGGCTGTATGTAGATGAGTTAATTTCTGTATTCTTGATACTGTTCCATTGATCTATGTATCTTTCATTGTACCAGTACCAAGCTGTTTTGACCACTGTAGCTGTGTAGTAGATTTGTAGTTGGGGAGTGAAAGGCCTCCAACCTTATTCTTCTTCTTAAGCAGTGCTTTGCTTATCCTGGGTCTCTTTCCTTTCCATATAAAGTTTGTTAATTGTTTTTTCCATCTCTTTGAAGAATGTTGTTGGAATCTGGATTGGGATTGCATTATCTGTGTAAATTACTTTGGGCAGTATTGACATTTTCACAATGTTAAGTCTTCCTATCCAGGAGCATGGTACATATTCCATTTTTGTAGGTCTCTTTTGGTTTCTTATAGTAGTGTTTTGTAGTTTTCTTTGCATAAGTCCTTTGTAGAAATGTTTCTCTTGTTACATTTATTCCTAGATATTTCATTCTTTGGGTGGCTACTCTAAATGGTATTGCTTTCCTAATGTCCTTTTCAATGTTTTTGTTTTTGGTATAGAGCAATCCTACTGATTTTTGTATGTTGATCTTATATCCTGCCACTTTGCTGAATCTTCCAGTGAGGTCGAGTAGCTTTTTTACTGAGTCTTTGGGGTTTTCTATGTATAGGATAGAAATAGAGTTTTACTTCCTCTTTGCCAATTTGGATGCCTTTAATTTCCCTGTCTTGCCGTATAGATCTTGCTAAGATTTCCAGCACAATATTGAATAGGGGTGGTGACAAAGGGCATCCTTGTCTGGTTTCTGTTAGTAGAGGGAAGGCTTTCAGTTTCTCTCAATTGAGAGTAATGTAGGCTGTTGGTTTTGTATTTACACTCTTAATTATGTTGAGGAATTTCCTTTCAATTCCTATTTTGTTGAGTGTTTTTATCAGGAATGGATGTTGGATTTTTCAAATGCCTTTTCTGCATCAATCAATATGATCATGTGGTTCTTTTCCTTTTTCTTATTTGTACGGTAGATAACGTTGATCGTTTTTCTGATGTTGAACCATCCTTGCATCCCTGATATGAATCCCACTTGATCATGATGTATTGTCTTTTTAATGTGTTGCTGGATTCTGTTGAGAATTTTTGTATCTATGTTCATGAGGGAAATTGGTCTATAATATTCTTTCTTAGGGACGTCCTTCCCTGGTTTTGGTATAAGGGTTATGATTGTTTCATAAGATGTATTAGGAAGTTTTCTATCCTCCTCTATCTTGTGGAATAATTTGAGTAGAATTAGTGACAGGTCTTCCCTGAATGTTTGGCAGAACTCAGCAGTGAAGCCATCTGGGCCTGAACTTTTTTTGGTTGTGAGTCTTTTGATGTCCTGATCTATTTCTTCGTTTGTTAAGGGTCTGTTCAAGTTTTCTACTTCACTGTGTGTAAGTTTAGGTAGGTCATGTTTATCTAAACCTGTATCCATCTCGTCTAAGTTTTCAAATTTGTTGGAGTACAACTCCTGATAGTATTCTGTTATTTTCCTTTTGATTTCCTTTTGTTCTGTTGTGACATCACCCATGTGGTTTCTAATGCGTTTCATTTGTGTCTTCTTCCTCTTTTCTTTTGTTGGGGTTGCCAGTGGTCTGTCAATTTTGTTAATCTTTTCAAAGAACCAGCTTCTTGTCCTGTTGATTAATTCTATAGTTTCTCTGTTTTCTATCTCATTTATT
>NW_006408529.1:17799598-17836380 GCF_000296735.1 Chrysochloris asiatica | reverse complement strand
GTTGTTGGGTTGAATGCTCTGTACACATCTATGAGGTTCAGTTGGCTGATTGTGTTGTTTAGTTCTTCTGTGCCTTTGTCAAATTTCTTTCTGGTTGTTCTATCCATTTTTGAAAGTGTTGTATTAAAATCACCCACTAATATTGTAGATTCATCTATTTCTTTCTTCAAATGTATAAGAGTTTGCTTTATATATTTTGGAGCTCTTTCATTGGAGCATATATATTTATTATGGTTATGTCATATTGTTCAATTGTCTCTTTAATCATGAGATAATGTCTATCTTTATTTATTATGCTGGTTTTTGCCTTAAAGTTTATTTTATCAGAGATTAGTACTGGCACTCCTATTTGCTTTTTATTGCAATTATCTTGGTATATTTTTTCCATCCTTTGTCTTTTAATCTGGTTTTGTCTCTGTGTGTGAGATGTGTCTCTTACAGACAGCATATTGAAGGATCTTGTTTTCTTATCCATTCTGCTACTCTCCGTCTCTTAAACGGTGCATTTAATTAGTTTACGTTCAGTGTAATTATTGATAGATATGGATTAATTGCTGCCATTATGTTTGTTTGTTTGTTTTGTGGTGTTGCTGCTTTCTTTGTTCTGTGTGTCTTCCCTTTGCTGAGTTCATGCTTTTTGTGTTCTTTCTTTTGAGTTTCCTCATAGTTTTAATGTTTCCATGTTCTTCTTGGATTTTCATTCTCTTGGTATGTTGTGAAGTGTTAATTTTCTTTGAGGTTGCCTTATAGTCCATTAACGTTTCTCTCCATTTTGTGCAGTCTATTTTATCCTGAAATCTACCTGACCTTCTCAACATCTGGGTCTCTGTTTCTACGTGTTTACCTTCTTTTACATTGTAATGGCTTTGATCATAGACTGACCTCCCAGATTCTCTGCGTTTCTTCTTATAGTTTTGTCCTGTTCTTGACTCTTCCTTCTCTAGATTTAATTCTGGGAGGTGCTGCCATGTATGTCAATCTCTGGTTGTTGTCTCTTCTTGTTGGTTCTCAGTCCACAGAACCCCCTTTAGGTTGTTCTGTAGTGCAGGGTTGGCTTTGGCAAAATCCCTTAGCTTCTGGTTATCCTGGAATGTCTTGATTACACCATTGTATTTGATTGATAGCTTTGCTGGATAAAGGATTCTTGGTTGGCAGTTTTTTCTTTCAGGCTTTTATATATGTCTCCCCATTGCCTTCTTGCTTGAGTGGTTTCTGCTGAGAGATCCAATCTAAATCTGACTTGTTTGCCTTTGTATGTAACACTTCTGTTTTCCCTATCTGCTTTCAGGAGTGTCTCCTTATCTTTGATTTTGGAGAACTTGATTATGATATGTCTCGGTGATTTTCTTTTGGGGTCTATCTTTCCTGGGGTTCGTTGAGCTTCTTGAATGTTTATCTTTTCAGTTTTCAGGATGTTAGAGAAATTTCTTCCAGCAGTTCTTCAACTATTGCCTCTGTGGACTTGTTTGATTCTTCTTGTTCTGGAATGCCGGTAATTCTTAAGGTATTCCTCTTCAAGTTGTCCAACATGAATCTTAGACTTTCAGATTTTTTTAATCCCTTTTTCAGTTTGTTCTTCTATCTTAGTGGTATTGAGATTTGTCTTCCAGCTCACGGGTTCTACCTTCCATCTCTTCTATTCTACTCCTTTGTCCTTTCAGCATATTGTCTATTTCTGATATTCTATTATTGATCATTTGGACATCTTTCTGTAGGTTTTGAATTGTTTCCAATGCTGTATCTATATCTATCTTATTTGATTGTTCCTGTAACACTCTCCTGACTTTTATTTTATTTTTCTCAAGTCCATTGTAATGTGTTTTGAAACATTTTATAATCATATTTCTGAATTCCTTCTCAGGCATTTCCAAGGCCTGCCCTCCTTCTAGGTCTTTTGTCTCCTACATTTTATCTTGTTTCTGGACATGTGCTCATATGGTCATCTGCTTTTGTTTCTTGGACATGTTTAGTGTTTATCTGTGGCCTTAATACTTAATTGAGTATGTGTTTTGGTATTTTTTATGCTTTCTGATTGCTTCCAGGTAGATGTGATAAGGAGGTGGGCTTCCCTTTTCACTCTTCATATTGCTTAACTCAGAGTAACTTTTACAGGTGTTATCTGCCTCCCTGGTGTATGGCAGTTGGTATTGGTCCTTGCCTGGCTTTTGGTGTTTTATAGAGTATGATTGTAGCTTGACTATATGGCAGCAGTTGCTGACTCTTCTTGGGTAATATAGAGGAAGAAAGGGTCTCCCAAAAGTAGAAGGGGGAGCATAAAACAGCAAAACAGCACCAGCAAAAAAAAAATAAGAAAAAAATTTTTTGACTGAATACTGACTCTATAATCATAGAAAAGGGAGAGGAGGGAGAGACGAAGAAGAAAAAAAAAAAATCTTTAGCTTAATATGAGTATGACTTTAATGTCGTCTCTTCACCATCTTGCTTTCAAAGCTGCCTGAGAGATTTCTAGATGCCACTGTTTCTTGTTTTGCTATACTTCAGGCTTTAATTTAATTTTCGGCCTGTTTTGTTTTTAAACTCTCTTTCCCTCTCTACAGACCTGTCCTGGCCTTTGCTGTATTAAAAAAAAACAAAAACAAAAAAACAAACGTTCGGGGCCTACTCTTGGGCTGAGTATCTTTGCACACGCATGGCAGAAGAATTCACCAGTGGTGAGGATGGGGGGTATCCACTTGCTCAGTCTCCCCTTCTAGTCACCAGAATGGAGGTGCACAAATAGTGGGGAGGGGGGCCAATGACCAGATACCAAAAAAGAAAATCAAAACTGACAAAGTGTATTGTCTACCTTTGTTCCAAGGTTCCCACAGCATTTTTCCATGGTGTGTATGCTCCCCCGCTTGTCTTGCCGTTTGGTCTCATCCAAGATGTCGTCTCTGGGCCTCTGAGCCCGGCAGATTCAAAACTATGTGATTTATTACTTCAGGCTCAAGTTCCACTAGCTATTAGCCTTCAAACTTTTAAAATATTCCTATCTCTGTGGTTCCGTGTTTTGGAGCTCTGCCCTGAATGTGCTTTGCCTGATATTCTGTTGTATGGCTGATGTCGAACTTCACTGCACCTCCACCTTAGCCGCCATCAAGCCCCGCCTCTGTTGCATATTATTAAAACTTAAAAGAACATTCATAACAACTACATTGAGTACCTAAGTTTCTAATCACATAGATCATGTCCTATATGCTCTATGAATTCTACCTTGATCTCTAGTGACTTGAAATTCACCAAATTCCTACAAGGAGCCCTGGCCTTACTTTTGTTAGATGTTCTTTCAGAGGATAGAGTCATCTTCCTGGATGCCAGTTCAAGGATTGCATTTACTGTGATCAACATATTTCTCTTTTGTTAACTATCTTTTTGTTTGGATTTTCAAGATTATCCTTTTTCAAACTCTTCTTTGATTTATTCCAAGATTTACATCAGGAATTCCTAAATCTGGGCACTGGTACTAATTATTTTGAACCCGGTGGTTGAAGATTACCCAGTGTGCTGGACTCCTGCTTTTCAAAGCTCCATTGTTAGCGCAACCTCTCATTCCAACTTCCCTCCTGCTTTTAGCTAGCACAATCTTGCCACAGTAGAGCTACTTTGTGCCATACATTAATATACATTAATATAATGGTTTCCAAAAAAAAAGCTTTATTAATTTAGGCTGCTATACCTTGTTAGAAGTCCTTGGCCAAGCCATGGTTCTAGAAACTTGTACAGAGATGATTTGTCAATTTGCTTGGAACTAGTTAAAATCACCTTAGAAACAGAAAAAAAATTTCTTTTGTTTACAATTTGAAATATATGCAGACACCGAAGCACAAAAACAACCTCAGTTATATAAATATCTGGCTAGAATATGACTATTTTAAAGGAAACATTTGCATAATGAATTTGAAGACATTATTTCTTTGTGATTCAGCTCTATCCCTGCACCTAAAAGAAAATTAATCTTGGGGATAAAATGAGGGAACTGAGCATGTCCAAGATGATTCCCAGATTGCTGCATAAGTTAGGAACCAGCTAGGAAGCAGCCTGTTACTGGGTAGTGAATCTGAAGGATGATCACATCTAGGTGGGGGGAAATCTTGAATTCCTTTTCAGGGATGTTGATTTTTGAGAAATTTTAGTTGCCATTACTTGAAAGTAGGAAAGAAACTCAAGATTAACGGCAGGAGCTAAAGAAAAGTTGTTGAGTGTGTCTGGCATATAGATGGAGTCCTGGTGTGGTGCTGTGGGTTAATGCACTGGACTGCAAAGTCTATTTGAACTGCAAGGTTGGCAGATCAAGCTCACAAGCTGCTCCTCAAAAACCCTATGTAGAGTCGCTATGGGTTGGAACAGACTCAATGGCACTTAACAACAACAACAATAGCAGCATATAGATAGGAGCTCTGGTAGCACAATGGTAACAAGTCAGGCTGCTAATCTCACAGTCAGCAGTTCGAAACTACCAGTGGTTCCGTAGGAGAAAGATGAGGCTTTCTGCTCCTGTAAAGGCGTTCTGGTAGCATAGTGGTTACGAATTGGGCTGCTAATCCTATGGTCAGCAGTTCGAAACTACCAGCTATTCCACGGGAGGTAGATGAGGCTTTCTGCTCCCGTAAAGATTTACAGCCTCGGAAAGTCTATGAAGGTTCGCTATGAGTCGGAACCAACTCCATGGCCAATAGCAACAACAACAACAACAATTTTTAGCCTTGGAAACCCTATACAGGGTTGCTATGAGTTGAAACCAACTCCATGGCACGTAATCACCAGCACCAGCAGCGTATAGATACCAATGGGAGCCATGGGTGTTGATGGGACCACCTGGAGCCCAAGGTAAGTAGGAGAGCACCTGCCACTGACCATAGAATGCTCCCTGGCATTTGACTTGAATTCCCTATTCTGGACAGATCTCTATCCGCATGTACCAAACCAAATTATACTAGTTTACTACCTTCTTGGGACTGGAATTCTGAGAAACTCCAGCACTTTGACCACTAATTACTAAGAAAAATATGCCCGACACTATTCGCAAGCAAACTCTGCTTTTAATTTTTTTCTAAGAAGAGAATCTCTGCTCATGATTTTTACGTCCTAATACAAATCTGTTTCTGACCATGTTGTTGTTGTTGTTAAGTGCAGACAAGTCAGTTCTGACTCATAGCCACCCTGTATAGGGTTTCTGAGGAGCGGCTAATGGGTTTGAACCACTGACCTATAGCATCAGGTCAGGACTTCTTTCTGACTATAACACAAGATAATTTCCTCAGGATCACAAGAATTCAAATAAGTACTGTTTCTTCCTAGGAGAAACCGGGCACAATGATGATGAGAACATGAGAAATCTCTTATCTAACATTCTAAATCATACATCCAAAACTTTTTCAAGTCATTATGTAAAATATGCTATAACTTTTTAAAATGAAACATATTATTTTGCCCAAGTTGAAAAAAAATGTACAAAATATTATTAAGAGTTGTTCTTGTTAATTGCCATTGAGTAAGTTCCTACTAATACTAACCCTGTATAGAGTTTCTTAGGAGCAGCTGGTGATTTTGAACTGCCAACCATGTGATTCAAGCTGATCTACTGGTTGAGTGTTTAAAGTACAGTGCCGTACCAGGACTCGTTTATTAATATAATCCATAATATTAAATTTTTTCTAAAATATGCAATCTTTTTGTCAATTAATTTCAGTAGCATGATTTAACAATATCTGGAGTCCTGGTGTGGTGCTGTGTGTTAATGCGCTGGGCTGCAAGGTTGGCTTGGACTGCAAGGTCAGCAGTTCAAGCTCACAGCTGCTCCTAGGAAACCCTATACAGGATTGCTATAAATCAGAACTGACTCTACAGCACTTAACAACAGCAATAAGCCCCATCAATATCAGATTAGAATTTCTCTTTATCCAAAATGAATTCTTAGTGATCTATTTTATAGTGAGTATGATATGAGAC
The DNA here is from genome assembly GCF_000296735.1 of Chrysochloris asiatica. Lineage (NCBI taxonomy): Eukaryota > Metazoa > Chordata > Mammalia > Afrosoricida > Chrysochloridae > Chrysochloris > Chrysochloris asiatica. Next base: position 17,830,431 of record NW_006408529.1, on the reverse strand, counting down.
CCTTGAGGTAAACACATGTCTTGTTGTTGCCAGGTACTATCAAGTCAGTTCTGACTCAGAGCAGCCATCCTCACAAAATTGTTGCTATATCTGAGCCCATTGTTGCAGACATTGTATCAAATCATTTCTTAATAATCATATATTTGGAGTCTTAACAATGCTTAGAAGACAGAAAGTAGGTATCTTGTAGGATAATCTACTTATGACTTATTTATGGTTTTAAAATCTATATCCTTCTTCAGACTTTTCAAAAGAAAGCAAATGTAATGGAACATGATACTAAATATGCACAGATATCTGAAGGTCTTCTCCTCCTCGGAATTCAGATTACATATTAAATAAAGCATTTCATGGAACCTTTGCTGTTGTTAAGTACAACAAGTTAATTTTTTTCTCTTAGCGACACTATGTATAGAGTTTCCAAGGAGCAGCTGGAGGATTTGAACCTCTGACTTTGCAGTTAGCAGTCCAGTGCTTATCCTACAGCACCATACCAGGACTCTCATGGAACGTATAGAACATAAAATACTTAATAGAATGTTCTATTTACTTAACTCAGATCAAAGAATACATCTTAATATTTATTCTGATGAGATTCTCAAACCATCAAATATCCAGTGAAATATTGGCCATAATTACCATATACCCACCTCCACATTTTCTGCCTTATAAAGGGCCACCAATGGCACCGGCCCAATCCAGAGTTTCAGCAGTGGTTTATGTCGGTATTCTTCAGAGTACTGTATGATCTGCTGAAAAAATTCTGGGAGGAAAAAAAAGTATTTTAAATTCAATCAAGGTGATAATTTTATAATAAGTTCCTTTTTGTACTTCTTTAAAGGAAGGAAGGATGGATAGACCATTACTTTAGGTAAATTTCTCACAAATCTCTCATGTCTTAAAGGTAAACCAAATCCCATCAAAATGATTTAATGACTTAATTATGAGTATTAAGTGAAATATTATTGTTGTTAAGTGTTGTCGAGTTGGTTGTGACTCATAGTGACCCAGTCTAGGGTTTCTGAGAAGCTGCTGATTCAAGCTGACCTTGCGGTCCACTGCATTACCCTACAGTGCCTAAGAAATATTCTGGGTAACTGAAAAATGCCAGATACTGGATGTGTGGTGAGGGGACATAGTATATATTTCAGGATCCCTTAGGACTGTTTAATTTCGCTGGGCATTGATTCATGTTGTCCTTTTACAGAATGAAAAAATTGTCCTCCCATTATAGCCTTAGTATATACTTCTCTTTGTTGTTATTATTGTTAAGTGCCATTCGTCAGTTTCGATTCATAACAATCTTGTATAGGGATTCCAAGGAGCGGATGGTGAGCTTGAACTGCCGACCCTGCAGTTCAAACTGACCTCACAGTCCAGAGCAGTAACCTGCAGCGCCACACCAAAACTCTATACTTACTTCTCTGTATAAAATGTCCTGCCTTACATATCTTACAGAGTCCTGGTATGGCACTTTAGGATAAGCACTGGACTGCAAGTTTGGTTTGAACTGCAAGGCAAACAATTCAATCTCATCAGCCATGAGTCGGTCGGAACTGACTCAACAGCACTTAACAACAACAACAACAACAACATCTATGCTACCATTTCTCAAAGGTTGCAAAACCTTTTCAAAACTTGTTCTCTCTATGGAGAAATTACTTGTCCTGCTTTTTGCCTAAGTGTACATACTTATTTTTTAAGTGTCTAAATAAGATTTCCCAGGAAAGACTCCTCTTATGCTACAAACAGATAATTGGCTGTTTGTGGTTGTTCTAGCATCCATACTTGGGTTTTTACATACTGTTCTCCAATAAAATGAGCCAGGTATTCTCAGGAAAGTTCTTGATTTCAGGGTAGGAACATGAATGGTCAAGAGGACTATTTTGTGGTGCCAGAAAATAAGGAAATGCTCAAAAAAAGAGAGAGGGGGGGAAAGAGAGAGAGAGACAGAAAGGACCACATTGAAAGGACAAAGAGCCAATCAGAAAGAGCTCCCAGTGGTCAAAGCTAGAAAACATTAAGCAATAAAATAAATAATGATAATATTGGATTATAATACACTAAAATAAATGAGTCTATACTAGTATTCATAAATGCATACAAATATAAATAAGTAAGTAGCTAAGTAAGTAAATAGGGACAATTCTTGTTTACAGAAGAACTGCAATTAATAATTGCATAAAAAGTGAAAGAAACAGAAAATTATCATTAGACAAACCAGACAAGAGTATTTGTTACAGAAAATTTCCACCAATGAATACTAAAATTAGGAGATGCTCTTTCTGTTGTTGCTGCTGTCGAGTCAGCTCTGACCCATACTGACCTTGTATAGGGTTTCCGAGGAGCAGTTGGTAAGCTTGAACTTTCAACTATGCAGTTCAAACAGACTACGCAATACAGTACATTAACCCACAGCACCATACAAGGAGATGCTCTTAGTGCCAAGGAAAACAGGCTAATCTCAAAGAATCTCTTTCAATTGTCAGTTGTCCTTAGATGCCTTCAAGGCATACTGACTCATAGTGACTGTATGTACAGCAGAACAAAACACTGTCCAGCTCTCTGTCATCCTCACAATTGTTGCTATGCTTGAGCTCATTGTTGAAGTCACTGTGTCAAGCTATCACATTGAGAGTCATTCTCCTCATCGCTGACCCTTTACCAAGCAAGATGCCCTTCTCCAGGGATTAGTATCTTCTGATGACATGCCCAAAGAACATAAAATGAAGTCTCACCATTCTTACTTCTAAGGAACATACTGGTTGTACTTCTTCCAACACAGATTCATTCATTCTTCTGCCAGTTCACAGAATTCTTCAGTATTGCAAGTCAAGGCTTGAATTTTTTCTTTGGTTCTTTCAGCTTGAAAGCTACTGAGCACATTCTTCCCTTTTGGTTGAGCGTGTTCTTTCCTTTTAGTTTTCTAACTCCAGGTCTTTGCACATTCCATTATAGTACTTTACTTTGTTTTCTTGATATTACCTTTGAAATCTTCTATTCAGTTGTTTTTACTTATGGTTTCTCCCATTCACTTTAACGATTCTACATTCAAGAGCACGTTTCAGAATCTCTTCTGGCATCCATTTTGGTATTTTCTTTCTATCTTGTCTTTTAAATGATCTTTTGCTTTCTTGAAGCATGATATCCTTGATGTTATCCCACAACTTGTTTGGTTTTCTCAATCATTAGTGTTGAATGCATCACATCTGTTCTTGAGATGGTTTCTAAATTACTGTGGGTATAATAAAGGCAAGACTTTGGCTATTGTGGGCTTGTTTTAATTTTCTTCAGCATCAACTTGAGCTTTCATATGAGCAACTGATCATCTATTCTACATTTGGTTCCTGGCCTTGTTCTGACTGAAATACTGAGCTTCTCCATTGTTTCTTTTCATGAATATGGTAGAATTGATATCTATGATTTGAATCCTATGAAGTTCATGTGTATGAGGGTATGTCAAAAAGTATTACTGCAAAATCACAGAACCTTTATTAAACAAATATATAAAAATGTGAAGCTATTGTTTCTTAGCATGTTCTCCATTAAAGTCTATACATTTCTGAAGGCAATATTTTCATTTCTCTAATCTGTCCCTGAAGAACTCTTTGCTCTTCAATTTACACCATGTGAAAACAGAAATTTTAGCATTCTCAAGGGACTCTTCAAGTGATGTTCCTTTGAAATGTTGTTTGAATTCTGGGAACAAAAAGAAGTCTGAAGGTGCAAGATCAGAACTATATGCTGATGGGATAAGGCTTCACAACAAAATTCTCATAGGATAACCCTTGCTACACTTGAGGAATTAGCAGGTGCATTGTTGTGATGGGGGGTGGGTGTGGGGGAGAAAATTGTAACTCTCCTGTTTTTTTTTCTTAACAATGCAGTTTTCAATTTTCTTAAAATGTCTTCCTAATAAGGAAGTCCCATGTCCATCAAGAAAATCCTACAGGATTACTCTTTTGGAATCCACCCTCTGAAAACAGGTGACATAACCTTTGGCGCTAGCCCTGTCTGCCTTAAATTTAAGTGGCCAGCAAGCAGATCCTTTCAGAAGACAATGCTTGATTGGAATTTTTCTTTTATTTTTGAAGGCACATTGATAAGACTCAGACAAGTGTGCTACTGAAAGAACTTACCTGTAGCCATCCACTAATTGCAGAGACATCATTTATTCTGAATAAATCTGTGCATGTATGAATTGGAGCTCTTGTAACAATGCATTTTGACTTACCTTCTTAAAGTCACCGTTTGTATTGTTGGACAAAGGTATTTCTAATGAATTTTTTTTAGACAAATTTGAGTCATTGGTCTCAAAAAATTCTACCATGCAATCTCTGGTGTGGTTTCCCTCACCAAGAACTTATTTTCCTTCTCCTTTGTTTCGAACTTTTACATTCCAATCACTATTCTGTGCATCTTAATTGCATGTTTAATCAGTCTCATACTGCAGAAGTTGGTAAAAGTCTTCCATTTCAATGTATATATTTGTTGTTGTTATTAAGTACCGTGGAGTCAGTTCTGACTCATAGTGACCCTGCACAGGGTTTCTGAGCCTGCAAATCCTTACAGGAGCAGAAAGCCTCATCTTTTCCCCATGGAACAGCTGGTAGTTTTGAACTACCGACCTTGAGATTAGCAGCCCGATTCATAACCACCATGCCACCAGAGCTCACTTAAATGTATATATTACAAAAGAAAAAAAAAAAATTTAGAGTAAAGAAACAAAAACAAAAAAACCTGGCAGACAAGGTTGTAACCAAAAATTGGTATGACATTGTGGGTAAATGCGCTGGACTGCAAAGTCAGTTTGAACTGCCAGGTCGGCAGTTGAAGCTCACAAACCTGTCCTTGGAAAATCTACACAGGGCCACTATTGGTTGGAACTGGCTTGATGGAACATAGCAACAACAACAATTATTATCATGAACCGTCTGATATGATGCACTGTAACTGTCACAACATCATTTCTGTAGTAATCTTGCTAAAATTGTATGCCGTCAATCTAATTAGGAGAAAACATTCACCAAATCCAAATTGAGGCCTATTCAACAAAATGGCTGTACGGTCTGCAAAGAAATATAACTCGAATACTCCTTCAAGCTAGAATGACGAGTCTTCAGTTCACTTATTTTGGACACGTCATCAGGAAAGGCCAATCATGTTTGGTAAAGTAAAGAGTCAGCAAAAATGAGGTTGTTGTTGTTAAGTGCTGTCAGGTAGATTAATTAACACAATAGCCAAAGGACTCAAACATACCAGCAATTGCAAAGAGCACAAAACCAGGCTACATTTCATTCTGTTACACATTGTTGTTCTGGTGTGGTACTAAAGGGTAAGCACTGGACTGCTAACCATAAGGACAGCGGTTCAAACCCACCAGCACTCCTTGGAAACCCTACATAGGGTTGCTCTAAGTAGGAACCAATTTTACAGCACTAGCAACAACAGCATACACAAGATTACCATGAAATTACCCACTTGATAGCAACTAACAACAAATGATAGGAAAAGTGCCAAAGTTATGACAGACCAGGAGAGGCTAAGGACTGAGGAAACACAAGTAAATATAATGTAGAATCTTGAATGAGTTCTGAATGGGAAAAGGACATTCATCAAGGCATTCGTGAAATTCAAATAAAGAGCGTAGTTAACAACAGAGTACTAATATGAACTTACTAGTTTGACAACTGTACTTTAGTTATATAATATGTTGACATTAGAAGAATCTATTAGAAAAACATTTATGAGCTCTCTTTACTACTTTCCCAACTATTTTCTAAGTCTAGAATTATTTTTAAATAAGCTATTATGTTTTTACAAAAAGCAGGGATTTTTCTGATACTTGAGGGTAGGAAGAATACAGTAAGATTTTTTTTTTTTTAAAGTTAAGTTGCAGAGGAACACATACACAAATAAATAAGCCCTTGGTTGATCTCTGCCTTTTCTTTAATATAGAAGAAACAATTCATAATTTAAGACTTCTAGAACTGAAATTGGGGTTTTGGAAATGTGACAAAAATGTGGAAGCGAATATAACAACTATCAAACCAAAATGGTTATGCTGTAACATTGAGGGCAATGTATGGCTTAGATAGTGATATTTTAAACTTAATCAAGTCAGTTTTCTGTTAATATGTCCTGGAATAAGGAATGGACGTGCTAGACGTATGTGAGATCACAAATGCATTCCAATAACCTTGGCAATAACCTCTAACGGATCTAATTCCAATAACCTCTAACGGATCTGATGCGTATCCTCAAGGAATTTAAACTTTCAAGGACAGTCACATCTGTAACTCATCACGATACTTAACAGAATGTCAGGGGTGATAAAACACACATTTATTATGCCTGGGGAGTTAGTGATTCTGACTGAGAGGAGTAATTTCACAAAGAAGATGACATTTGGATTTTGAGATGCAGCATAAGAGCATTGGGCTTGGGGAGAGAATGCTAATCTTGATGTAGAAACAGCTGAGAAGAATCATGAAGGCCTAAGATTTCACTCTAAGTATGAAGTGGCCAAAGCCACATAGTTGTAGGGATGATAACAGTAGGAGATGAAGCTGGAAAACTGGAGGGTTTCTTTTATAGTCTCTAGAGAATAACTCAAATGTTCTATTTGAGCACGACTGGAGTTGCATTTTAGTACAGTAACACTAGTATGTCTAAGACCATGTATGTGAGAGGGCTTCAAAAAATCAGTGTAAAGATAGAATTAGAAGATAATGAAATGTTTACACAAACTTTTTGAAGGCATGCCCGGACTACAGGAGGAGGGTGTGGGAAAAGGTTGAGAATTCAATACAGACAGGTTAGGAGCACTATTCCTGCTTTATAGCAAGTCCTAGTGTAGAGTGTGGAGAAATGGTGACTATCACTGCCAACTACAACACCCATACTAGTGTGGAAGACTCAGGTATTCACTGTATTTATATTAACATCCATTAGACCTTCCTCTGGGAGTTTAGCATGGCAAAGCTATGAAGACAATCCCAGTGTTGTTGTTAGGCGCCATCAAGTCGGTACTGACTCATAACAACCCTATACACAACAGAATGAAACACTGCCCAGTCCTGGGCCAACCTCACAATTGTTGCCACACTTGAGTCCATCGATGCTGCCAGTTTGCCAATCCATCTCGTTGGGGGTCTTCCTGTTTTTCTCTGACCCTCCACCTTACCAAACATGATATCCTTCTCTAGCCAGTAGTCCCTCTGACAATATGTCCAAAGTATGAGAGACGAAGTTTTTAAGATAATTTCTATTAGAAACAGTTCACGCTTCAATAAACAAGACTTTAGAAACTTGGCATATAATTATGCAAAAGGTCCTGCCATCATAGTTTATTCATTTTATTACACAATCTCCTTAAGAGGGCTAAAATATGACGGTCAAGAAGAAATCAAGTGATCAAGTCTTGTGATCTCCTGAGGGGTGGAGGGAAAGCCTCAAACGAATCTCTTATTTTCCCAAGAAGAAGCAAGGAGGAGAGGTAGTACTAAGTATTAAGACAGTTTGCTTAATTCCGGGGGAAGTTCCTCTTGTGAAGATTTATTTTTAGCCTTTTTGTTTTTAAACTGCTGTTGTTAAGTTCTATGAGTCATTTCCCAAGCATAGGGATCTTGTATAGGGTTTTCAAGAAGTGGCTGGTGGGTTTGAACCAGTCCAGTGCTCATCCTGCCACACCACACCAGGACAGCTACTCTGGTATCCCATCCCTTAGTGAACTTTTTCTTTAAGTATAACAGAATGCTAGGTGTTGCCAACCGCTTCTCCTTCTGCGTTTTCTCTTCAAAAGAGAAAAAGCAGGACAAGTGGTTTGTAGCACATAGCAAGGATGGGACTGGAGGGTAGCACTTGCAAAGTTGACAAGTAACAGACTCTTCCCTAGCAGTCAATGCTGCTATGGGACTCCAGTGACTAGGATGAGGAATGAGAGGTGAGCGGGGTTGTGCGGGCCCTGTAGGCCTGCAAAAGTCCAGAAGGTCGCCTACTTCGGGGGAGGGGAGACTTTGGTGGGGACAAAGGCAGTCGCGTGGGCGGGAGTCCATACCTTTACCGTCAGTCTTCATCAGCAGTGCGTGGCCCAACAGCGGGAAGGCGCCAGCAACTGTCGGGATGCCCCTCATCTGCTTCCATTTCCGCGCATAGTTTGCCAAATGAGTCAAAAGCAGGGTGACGACCGCCAAGAACACTGCGTTTGCGGCGCCCCATAACAGCAGTTTCTGCCCGTCATAAACCAGCCAGGGCTCCATCATCTCTCCGCGGCCCACTCCGTCTGGGGATGCTGCCACAGTGGAGGGTGCCACAGTAGCGGCGGGCAGGGACTGCAGAGACTCAGGGGCGGGGCCCGGTGCGAGGCAGGGCCCGGCCCCCTGGATTCACGTGCCGATCGGGGACTCACTGCCCGCACTGAGGAGGCGGGTGCGCGCGGTCCCTAGGGTGCCGGCGTCCTGGAGGCGAGATGACTGGGCGCTAGGCCCGCTCACAGTTCTTGGGACCTGGGTGGGCGCAGGCCGTCTGTCTTGAGCGACTTGAGATTTGCTGTTTCGGGGCTGCAGGGTCCCTCGGAACAGGTTCTGAACCAGAGAGATTGAAAGAAAAGCACGGTGGGAGTGTTTTGTGAAAGGCACGCTACGTAATGCACTTGGGCCTTTGTGTTTGGTTCAAGTTGAAAGTGAAAGACCGGAAAACAGCCTCTGGAGCTCAACAGGCTGTTCTGATCATAAACGAAAGCACTTAAGGTGGAGCTGGGAGAAGAAAGCTTAAATTTAAAGACCGTTTTTTGCATGATGGGTTAGAACTTTGAGTCAACAACAACAGGCTTAGTAGAAGTCCAAGGGTGCTGATCTTGGCTTTAGAATCCTACCGCTGGACATGGGGAACTTTCGCTAGAGTGAGAAGCCGGTTTTAAATTAAAAATAAGGAGGCGTCTAGTTTGAAAGTTAAGCATTGATGCCTGTTTTTTTGTGTGTGTGTGTGTTTTTTTCCAAGCTGGGTATCTAACCTCACACTTCCTTGCGCAATTAATAAATGTTGCTGTCCTCTGTCAGGATTGACTACCAACGGAGGCTTGTGTCCTATGTTCTGCATCAGGGTCATTAAGAGCAATCACCTACCTTGACCTAGGATAGCCTTGGTGGCACAAGTTGTCAGGGTGTATAGGAAGACCCTTAAGACACTGGGGAGCTAAATTAGGTGGCTGTGATCCAGATAGCTTTCAAATTCCCTCTGGACCAAGGAAAGACAAAGTGGAAGAGAACAAGGCAAGAATCTGCATGGTATGGGGAGGAATGCTGTGAGGGGAGAGTTTGACAAGAAAACAATAGTTAGGGAGAGTTCCCAAAAGGAAGTGAAGATTGTTGTTGTTAAGTGTCCACAATCAATGCTCATGAAGCAGCAGTCAAGAAATCAAATGACATATTGCATTAGGCAAATCTGCACAAGACCTCTTGAAAATGTTCAAGAGCAACAATGTCATTTCGAGGACTAAAGTGACATGATCCTAGCCTGATATTTTCAGTAGCTTCATTGCATGTCCAAATTGGACAGTGACTAAGGAAGATGAGAGCAAAATCAATGCATTTCAATTACGGTGTTGGAGAACACTATTAAAAGTACCTTGGACTGCAGTAAAACAAGTCTGTATTGAGAAGTACAGCCAGAATTCTTTAGAAGTGATGGCAAGACTTCATCTCTTATGCTTTGGACATGTTGTTAGGAGGCACCCTGGAGAAAGACGTCATACTTGGCAAAGTGGAGGGTCAGTTAAAAGGAGAATGACCCCCAAGGAGATGGATTGACACAGTGGCTGCCACAATGGAGTCAAACATCACAAAAATTCTAAGGATAGAGCAAGATCAGGCAGTGTTCTGTTCTGTTCCGGCTTATAGGGTCTCTCTGGCACTAACAACAACAATCCAATAAGTACCAAATGCCCTTCCATTTATATGTCTTTTAGTCTCTTGTAATAATGTTTTATAATTTTCATGGCACACATGTTTTTATGTACCTAAATAAGTTAATTCCTAGGTATTTTATCACTTGGGGAGCTACTATAAATAGTATTTGTGATTTTTTTTTTTTAATACTCCTTCTTAGTGTAAAGGATACCCACTGAGTTTTGTGTGTTGATCTTATACTCTTCAATATTGCTGAATTCTTATATAAATTCCCTTTGTTTTCTTGTGGAATATTAGGGAATTCTACTCTGGTAGCATAATGGTTACGAGTTGGGCTGCTAACCTCAAGGTCAGCAGTTCAATACTACCAGGGGTTCCACGGGAAAAAGATGAGGCTTTCTGCTCCCGTAAAGATTTACAGTCTCAGAAACCCTATACAGGGTCGCCATGGGTTGGAACTGGCTCGACAGCACTTAATAACAACAACAACATATACAGATAGATATACAGGGTCGAGTCCTGATGTGGCGCTGTGGGTTAATGTATCATACTGTAGTCATTTGAACTGCAAGGTAGGCATTTCAAGCTCACCAGCTGCTCCTTGGAAACCCTATACAGGGTCGCTATGGGTCAGAACCAACTCAACGGCACTTAACATCAACAACATATACAGGGTGAACCTTGGTGTGGTGCTGTAGGATAAACAGTGAACTGATAATAGACAGGCAATTCAACCCCAATAGGCACTCTCAGAAACTTACTCAACGACACACAACAACAATATACAGGATAAAGGATCCTGGCAGCACAATGAACTAAGCATTGGGCTGCCAACAAAGAGTTTGGTGGCTCAAACCCACCAGCAGCTCCATGAAAGAAAATATGAGGCAGTCTGCTCCTGTAAACATTTATCATCTCAGCAACCCTAAGGAGAGTTCTTTCTACTCTTTCCTGTATCATCACTGCGAGTCAGAATGAACTTGTTGGCAGTGGGTTTGGTTATGTACAGGATTATGTTATCAGCAAATAGAGATGGTTTTACTCATTCCTTTCCAGTGTGCATTCCTTTCATTTTTCTTTATTACCTATTTCTCTGACTCCAGTACACGAATTGATGAAGAGTACTGATAACAGGCATCCTGGTCCCATTCCTGTTCTCAAAGGGAAGGCTCTCCATCTTCTTCTATTGAATATCTTGTAGGCTGTTGCTTTTCTATATGTGTTCTTAATTTTGTTGAGTAACTTGCCTTCTGTTCCTATTTTGCTGAAGGTTATTAGGAAAGAGTGTTGAATTTTATCATGTGTCTTTTCTACATTAATTGATATGATCGTAATGGTTATTTCCCTTTGTTTTATGTATGTGGTCAATTTCACTAATTGAGGTTTTATCAGGGTACTTACATCTCTGGTTCTTCCTAAGGTGGCTGCCTTTGCTGATTCATCTATGGAGGCTTTGGCTGTGGTCCTGAGTGTGCTCTTAGAGTATGAGATGGCTCATACTCTGCAGCTCAATGCACATGTGCAGGAGTTTTTCACTGGCCACAGATGCAGATGTAAGTGATAGGGCTAGACTTTCACAAGGCAATGTGGGGAGCTTTTTATGTCCTTCCTCCATGGGCACCCCTGTACAAGCTTTCCCATAGTACCCCACTGTGGGCGGGGAATCCATTATTTCCCTATGTGTTGCCTATCTGAAATACTTTTCTTGCCCTTACTGAAGGCTATGACATGAGGATTTTCTGTATTTTTAGGTTTATTTTCTGTATATTTAGGTCCTAGAGTCCAACTGCCTTGTATCTCTGCAAGAGTCAGTAATATTCACTTGCAGTATTTAGTTTACCTTCACCCCTCCCCAAGTGCACAACCTATGAACTCCCACAACCAATCTATGCCACCTTAATGATGGGGCTGCAGCTTTCTCAGTTTAGCACCCATCCTGTATTCTTTGTTCTAGGTGTTGTCTGGCCCATTAACAAAATGGTCTCAATTACTGGAATCCTCCAGGCGCCAGTGGCTAGGATCTCTGTTTCAGTGATTCCCCTGTTCCTTCTCACCCCTACAGATGGACTAACCTTTAGTTGCCACCCAGAGTTTAGAGATATCAACCTGTGCTTGTTTTTCTAGGTTGAGCAGTGAGTGAGCTGCTGTAGTTTAAATGGGAGTGGTTACTTACTCTGCCATCTTGCCCCACCTCCCAAGTTGGGCTTCTTTAACACAACATTTATCTTTGGAATGAATTCATATTACGATAGGTAGTATTTTCCTTTGTTTTACATGAATGTATGTTATTCTATTGTGTGAATTATACCATAATTTATTATCTATTTTACTGTAGATAAATGTTGTTGTTGTGGTTGTCAGGTGCCTTCAAGTCAGTTCTGATGCATAGCAACACTATGTACAACAGAACAAAACACTGCCCAGTCCTTCACCATCCTCATAATTGTTATGTTTGAGCCCATTGTAGCAGCCACTGTATCAATCCATCTTGTAGAAGATCTTCTTCTTTTCCACTCACCCTCTACTTTACCAAGATTGATATCCTTCTACAGGGATTGGTCCCTCCTGATAACATAACCAAAATTTTGTTTGTGAAATACAGTCTCATTATTCTTGCTTCTAAGGAGCATTCTAGCTGTACTTCTTCCAAGACAGATTGCTCCCTGGCAGTCCATGGTAATTTCAATATTCTTTACCAACATCATAATTCAAATGCATCAAATTTTCTCTGATCATTCTACAGCTTTCATATGTGTGTGAGGCAAAGTTACCATGGGTTGGGTCACCTTAGTCCTTAGAGTGATATCTTTGCTTCTCAATACTTTAAAGAAGTCTTTTGCAGCAGATTTGTCCAATGAATACACACTTTGATTACTTGACTAATTCTTTCATGAATTTTGATTTTGTGTCTAAGTAAAATGAAATTTTGATGACTTCAATCTTATCTCCATTTTTCATGATTTTGCATATTGGTCCAGTTTCAGTGAGGATTTTTGTCCTGGAATAATTTAAGTTGTGCTTATCATACAGATTGAATAATTATGGTGAAAGGATACAACCTTAAAGCACACCTTTCCTGATTTTAAACCATGCAGGATAGCACATAACAACAACAACAGTATTCCCTGGATCTGTTCTAATGACTGCTTTTTGGTTCCTTGTGAGCACAAATGAATGTTCTGGAATCCACATTCTTCACAATGTTCTGAATTCTTTGTTATGACCCACACGGTCAAAAGCCTTTCATAGTCTATAAATTAAACACAATAAAAACAGTAAGTGTATTTTGGGGTTTCACTGCTCTCAGATAAGACCTGTCTAATGTCAGTAATGACATCATTGTCTGAAGTCCAGCTTGAACTTCTGGCAGCTCCCTATCCATGTGCTGCTGTGACCATTTTTAAATTATCTTCATTAAAATTTTATTTACATGTGATATTGATGATATTGTTCCATAATTTCCATATTCTGCTGGGTCACCTTTCTTTGAAATGGGCACAAACCGACTCTTCCTGTCAGTTGGCTAGGTAACTGTCTACCAAATTTCTTGGCATAGACTAGTGGGTGCTTCCAGTCCGGAATCACTTTGTTGAAACAGTTTAATTGGTATTCCATCAGTTTCTGGAGTCTTGTTTTATGCCAGTGCCTTTAGTGTCTCTTGGCTTCTACTGCAAAACCATCTGTTCTTAATCATATGCTGACTCTTGAAATGGTTTACCAGCAACCAATTCTTTCTGATACAGTGACTCTGTGCATTCTTTCTATCTTTTTTTTAACTTTTTTTGTGAATTGAGTGAAGGTTTACAGAGCAGATCATCAGTTTTGTATTCATGAAATTGCTTCATTACAATTATTGCAATTCCTTCCATATACCAACAGTTAACAGTATTTACCTCTATTCACTTAAACTATTGCATTCCTTCCTGTGTGTATCGCTCGCTAGCTTCATCTTTTCTGTTAACCTCCCTCTTATATATTGCCTATTAACCTTAGTGACTGTATTATTTAGTTCTAGAATCTAAATTTGATTTTTCATAAATTTCTGTTCCCTGCTGAAAATATCCAACATTTTATCCATTCTCCAAAACATATTATTTTATAGTTTGTACCTAATAAAGTCAATATTTTAAGAAGCTTTTGATATGATTAATTTTCTGTTTGTGATTTCTTTTGACTTTAAACCTTTTGGTCCAGTTTCCTGGGCTGCCTGATAATTTGGGGTTGAATATTGTACGCTGTGCATGAGAAACTGTAAAATTCCTGGATGATATTATGTTTTCAGCAAAGAAATTTTTCTGGTAGCCACATAAGATGAAGGCAATTGATGTTGTTGTTATGTGCTGTGGAGTCGGTTCCAATTCATAGAGACCCTGTACAGGGTTTCCGAGGCTATAAATCTTTACGGGAGCAGAAAGCCTCATCTTTCTTCTGTGGAACAGCTGGTAGTTTCAAACTGCTGACCTTAAGGTTTTCAGCCTGATTCGTAACCACTACGCTACCAGAGCTCCACGACGAAGGCATGCATCACCTTAATTCAAACAGGGATTACACTAATTCTAATTTTTATTTCAAGGGTGTTGAGAGCTTGTGTATTTTGAATTTGCCCTTTATTCTTAGAGTGTACTCCTACAGGGTTATTCATTCAAAGCCTGAAATTTTGAACAAATTCCTTTCTTTTGACAGCCCAGTGAACTTGCCATACTCTAGATGCCACTTTTTCTTGGGGTGCGGCACCATAGGATAAGCACTCAACCGCAAGGTTGGCTTGAACCTGAAGGTCAGTGGTTCAAACTCACCAGCTGCTCCTTGGAAACTCTATACAGGGTTGCTATGAGTCAGAACGAACTTGATGGCACTTAACATGAGTGAAAGCAAGGAAAGTGCAGTTATAATTTTCATGTATGTCATAGTGTACTACATAAAAGATGAATTTTACTTGTATTGAAGTTGATATTATGGTTATCTAAAAGATAGGTATCAGATGTTTGGACAGGAGTGCAAATTCAGTGCTTGCCATAGAGACTACTCATCTGTAAGATTCAATGATTTTCATAAGGTCTGAGACCTAGATGATTGAACATGGTCCAGAAGAATCAAAGGCTCCTGGCACTTAAGAGCTCCTTTTAGTCACAGAGTCTACTACCTATGAAGTTTATGTCTTTACTGCAATTTAAAATGCACAATTCATGGAGTCTTTGTGTGGCACTATAAGATAAACATTGGACTGCAAGTTCAGTTTGAACCAAAAGATCAGTGGAAACCCTACACAAAGTCTCTATGCGTGAGAACTGATTCTACGGCACTTGACAACAGCGTGACTTATGCTGTTAATTTTAAGTTTTCTGAAGTGTGCTGATATGGGAGAAAAAACTAGAAAGTGTGGCTTCTCTTCAACAAATTCTGTCTGCAGGATCTCAGTGCTTCTAGTTATAATTTGTGTTTTTTGCCTTCCAACAGCTGCTTTTTGTCTTTTTACAGTTTTTGTTTTTTTCTTAGTCTGATACTACCTATTCTTTTACAATCAAGAGTAGAAAATATTCAAAATTTATTTTTGAAGTCTAGATTGAATTTTTAAAATGTTGTCTTCTAAGCTAAATCTTCCATCCCAGTCCCTCCCCAACATACTAATGTTGTGAACTCTAGATGTCTCCTTTGGAAAGTTCAGCCGTCTCTGAATATTACTTATGAATTTTAATTCAACACTCACCTAACATACCAATAATCATCAGGATGACACAGTACTGAGCAATGTTTTGTTCTTTTACACATAGGTTGCCATGAGTCAAAGCTGACCTGATGGCAGTCATAATAGCTCCTCAACTCTGTGAGCTTTTAAAAAAACCTCTAGTGCAGGCACATTCTCCGTGTTCTCTAGAGAGCATTTTAGCTCTCTTTCTTCTTTATGGTTCATGAAGTGCAGTGAGTTACTTCATATGGCTCTTCCAGCCATCTTTAGCTAGAATTTGTAACTCCCACCAAATGACTGGGTGAGACCATGCAAATAGGGTGTAAGGAATAGTAACCTACGATTGGTCAGTTTTGTCATCCCACTAGGTTTAAAATGAGCTATTTCAGAAGCAGGAATGAGGACCTCACTACCATCAAGAGAAAAGACTCAAGAGTGGAGTGCATCCTTTGGAAGCTGAGATTCCATGCACACTGAACAGCCTCAATCCAGAAACACCAGAGGAATGGCAGAGGAGTGACAGCAGCAAAACCCAAAACACTAAACAGAGTGGTGGGCTTCCAAGCCCACAGAGTGAGTACATTTGAATGCCTTTGGGCAGAAGGTTTGCTTGCAGAGGAGTAGCATCTCTTTAGGCATTTAATCAGGTGGACTAAGTTTGCCAACACATGGAGTTAGAGGTGAGTGCATTTGGACTGAGACTTATTTCAGACATCGTGTATTGCCTTTTAGGTATTTATCAGCATCTCTAAAAGAGCTTTGTAACACTACCCAGAATAGTAGAAGCCAAAAGTCCTCTCAGAGTAACTGAGAGGCCACGCACCAGAGAGAGGTATGACTGATGAGATGTACTCAGGACCGAAGAAGTGTAGTCTGAACTTGTCTGATTCAGTTAACTTTCCTAATAAACCACATAGTGTGAGAATTATCTGTGAGTTTTGTGTGGCCATTGCAAAAAATTATTGTTCACAAGTGAGAAGTAGAGAGTGTATGGGAGGGACAGGACAGTTGGTGTCAGAATTAGTTAAAAAAAAAAAAAAAAAAATGGTTAGAAGATGCCTGACCTCTGCCCCATAGGAATCAGCCTTAGGCTGATGTTGAATTTGATTCTCCTTCACTCATTTTGGAGCCAGAGGAGGTCAGACACTATCTCCATGTCATCTTCACAGTTTAATATTCTTGAATGAAATAATGAAAGTATTCAAGATGAGCTTTAATAAGGAAAAAAACAAAACAAAATAAAAATCAGAACTATAAAAAGCACACACTTATGGGGAAAATTGTTTTCTGACTCCAGATTGCAGTGACTAAAACCTAGTTGTTGTGTTGTTAAGTGTTGTCAAGTCATGTCTGATTCATAGCGACCCTGTATAATGGTTTCTGAGGCTGGCAATGTTTGTGAGAACAGAAAATTCCATCTTTCTTCCACAGAGCAACTGGTGGGCTAGAAACGCCAACCTCATGGTTTGCAATCTTATGCTTATCCGACAAAGCCACTGCACTCCCCAAAACCTAGTCATGAGTTTGCATTATAGTGCATTGCATTGCTTAAATACAGTATCTTGTCAGCAATCATTCCTAGTTCCCTTTTCTTCTATTTACACTATTCTCTCCTTTTAATCACATTTGCTCTCTTGGCTTTGGTGTCTTTATATGTACAAAGGGCTCTGTGGCTGTTGTAATATACCTCTTAAAATAGTTTCTCCAGAATTTTGAAGCTTCTCCACAGAAAGCTTTAAAGGAAAGTATTCTGTAAAAATCTGTCAAATGAGGAATAACACTTTTCAGTTTGTTTGAAAAAGTAATCATCACGTTCTTAGGTAAAAAGATGTGTAAAGGATTTAAGTGTGACTTTCAGCTGAATACACCCCTATCTCAGAGTCCTGGTGTGACACTGTGGGTTAATGTGCTGGACTGCGAGGTTAGTTTGAACTACAGGGTCGGTGGTTCAAGCTCACCAGCCACTTCTTGAAAACCCTATGCAGGGTTGTTATGGGTTGAAACTGACTCGATGGCACTAAACAACAACACCCATATCTCAAGTCATCCCATCCACTTGGATTCTCCCAAGAGTATTACTCTAACAATTTCCCCCCTCTTCTGCATAATCAATGCTTCTATTCTCCTTCATCCTCAACAGAATATATTTAACATGTTGCAATCTCTCCCATCTGAAATCTAGTCTTGAATCATATCTCCCCCTAGATCCATTTCTCAGTTCCCTATTCCAGAAAAATTCTTATTTGTCTATATTTCTTGTCTTCAGTTGTTCTCCTTTCATTCTTTTCTAAACCAGTTCATCTTTTGTCTTGTTCTTTTCACCAAGAATGATTATGTCAAGATCATCAATAAAGCCTATGTGACTAAATCTTTAGGTTAATTCTTGGATCCTATTTAAATTGATTTAAAGGAGCTCTGGTAGCATAGTGGTTACAAATAGGGCTGCGAACCCCAAGGTAAGCAGTTCGAAACTACCAGCTGTTTTGTGGGAGAAAGATGAGGCTTTCTGTTCCCATAAAGATTTATGGCCTTGGAAACACTGTGCAGGGTTGCTATGAGTTGGAACCGATTCCATGGCACATAACAACAACATTTAAATTGATTTGTCAAGAGCAATCAATGTATTTAAAAGTTACAGTTACTTCCATGAAACACTTTTGGTTTCATTTGACTTTGCAAATGCCGCACCCTTGATTTTCCTTCTCCCTTGCCTTTCCTTCTCAGTCTACTATGTTCATTCTTCACATCCCAGATATCTAGATGCTAGATTATCAGGATCAAAACTACTTTTTCTCCCTCTTTCTACAGTCTCTCAGTGATGAAATCTATCCTGTGACTTAAACATCATCATCATGCTGGCAATTTTCAAATTTATATCTCCACTAAGCTCAGATACCCAAATACCTCAACATTTCCACTTATGGGTCTGATATTAGCTGTTGTCAAGTTGGTCCCTGGTTCAAGGGGGCATATGCACAATGAAACATCAGACTGTTGTGATCCTCAAGGTTTTCATTGGGTAATTTTTTTTGGAAGCAGAATGCCAGGCCATTCTTCCTAATGTCTTAGTCTAATGTCTTAGTCTAGACTAAGTCTTAGACTAATGTCTTAGTCTAGAAGCTCCACTGAAGCTTGTTCAGCAACAGAGCAACACTCAAGCCTCCACTGATTCTTGTTGGTTGCTGAACATGAGGAACATTGGGTTGGAATCAAACTGGGTTTTCCGGGTGAATAGACAGAATTCTACCACTAAGTCATCACTACCCCCATGTGTCTAATTGACATCTCAAGTATGTTGTTGTACATGCCATCAAGTTGGTTCTGATTCATAGTGACCCTGTGTAAGGTTTCTGAAGAGTGGCTGGTAAGTCTGAACCACCAACCTTGCTGTTCAAACTGACCTTGAGGTTGAATAGTCATCCTATGGACTTGAATATAACATGTACCCAAACGAGTCTAAACCTGCTCTTCTTGTAGACTTTCCAATTTTAGCAATGGTCAACTCCATCCTTCCAAAGTTTTTAGGAGTCATCCTTGATTTTTCTTGTATTCAGTTTCCTCATACAATCCAACAGCATATTCTGTTTTCAAACCATACCCAAATCCCTTGACTCCTCACCACCTGTACCACTATCATTTGATATGAAGCACAATGAGCTCTTGTCTGTTAACATCACTTCAAAACGCTCTTGTGGCTTCATATTACAGATTACTCTTTCCCACATTAAGCACCGTAATCCCTTGGATTCTGTTACTGTGATGATGTCATCCCCTACTATTCTTCCCCTTGCTAATTCCATTCCATATCCCTCTGGCATCTTTGCTGTTTTTCAAACCTTCCTATTGGAGGCCTGTGTATTTTCTCCTTTGCCTAGAATTGATTTAAATTCATCTTCATTAGGAGTCTTTGCTCAAGTTAAAGAGAAATGAGTGAATAAACTGTGTATTAGATACTACAGAGTAAAAAGATTTGCACAAATATAAAATTAGCAATCAAAGGAAGTCTACAAATGCAACTGACTTTTGAAAATTCTATCACTTACTATGCTTTATTAAAAATTCATACCTCAACCATGATGTGTAGTCATAAAAAACAATGACCCAAAATATAATACTCAAATGATTCAACATAGCACTTAATTGTATAGCAGTCCCATTCTAGTTCTTATTAACATCAATATGTTGTTGTTGTTGTTGTTGTTGTTGTTGTTATTGTTAAGTGCCGTTGAGTCAGTTCTGCCTCATAGCGACACTGTATAGAGTTTCTGAGGAGTGGCTGGTGAGTTGGAACTGCCAACATCGCAGTTCCAAAATAAGTCCAGTGCTTATCCTATAGTTGTACACTTGGATACCTCTTTTACATTAAATTTACAACATCTAGCAGTTTCCTATGGCATTTTCTTAGCCTGATTAATTTTAAGTGCCTTCAGTCTTATTTTGGATAAAATAACAAAAATTCTAATTAATGTAGTCGTCAACAGTTTGTTTCAACTTTGTAACAGAAAAATTCTCAGATCAGATTCATTTGTCAAAGTAAATTATTATCTATATCCTCATTTAAACCTTTTCAGGTTTAAAAGCATCATTTCAATCTAAAGAATAATTATCATCTATAATGCAAATTTGTACTATGAGGAAGTCATTTTTAAAGTTAGTGGCAAGTCTTTATGCATTCTATAAAATGGTACTTTCTATCCCAATCAAAGATGTTTAGAAATTATGATTCAAGATGATTGTATTTTAGTTCTGCATTTTTAAGTACAATTTTAACAATATACTTTGTTGTTGTTAAAGTTTAAGTGCCGTTGAGTTTGTTCCGACCCATAGCAACCCTGTATAGGGTTTCCAAGGAGTGACTGGTGTGTTTGAACTACCAACCTTGCAGTTCAAACTGACTATGCTTTCCAGTGCATTAACTCATAATGCCACACCAGGACTCCAATTACATATATATGTATATATGTATATATATATATATAAATATAAATATATATATATATATATATATATATATATGTAGATACACACACACACACACACACACACACACATATATATGGAACTCTGGTAGCGTAGTGGTTACGAATCGCTCAAGGTCAGGAGTTCCAAACTACCAGCTGTTCTGTGGGAGAAAGATGAAGCTTTCTGCACCCGTAAAGATTTACAGCCTCAGAAACCCTGTGCAGGGTCACTATGAGTTGGAATCGACTCTACGGTACTTAACAACAACAGATATATATATATATATAATGATGATAACTTTTTATTTGCAAAATTCTTAAGTCAAACAAGGTAAAGCTATCACAAAACGTATTCAGTGAACCATTCAGGAAAGTCTTTTATCTTGGATACCTTAAATATATGTCAGCTTAGGCTGCCTGTCAGTCATTTTCCATTCTAAGCAGTCTGGGCAGATTAGGGAAGTGTCTGAATGGACCCTATAAATGGACAGAAATACCCTAAACAGCTCTGAAAGTGCAGAAAGGATATATTTAACAGAAAATATGGACCACAAAGTACGTTAGCAGTCACCCTAAGGAACAGAGGTTTGAGACTCCTCGCATAACAAGAACCCCCAGCCC
Source organism: Chrysochloris asiatica (assembly GCF_000296735.1). Lineage (NCBI taxonomy): Eukaryota > Metazoa > Chordata > Mammalia > Afrosoricida > Chrysochloridae > Chrysochloris > Chrysochloris asiatica. The sequence goes on along the minus strand of NW_006408529.1, from coordinate 17,809,255 downwards.
CACCAAATTTGATAACTACCAAATTAAGGTCAACTTTTCTCTTTCAATGTTTTCATTGTTAATGTTTAAAAATGATTCAGAACATTCTCAAAATGCTTTGGTCTGTATTGTGTGGGTACCTAGGCACTAGAAATAATGCTTAGTGTTATATGGCTGTGGCCAAATAAAAGAAGCATGGCCACAGTGATCACCCTCATTTCAAAAATGTTCCACTAATATGTAAAATAGAGTAAATAATGTAAAGGAGAAATTACCGATCATAAGCAAGACTGAAGGCTATTTTTGTTTTGTCCCATTTGTGATGAAGAACAACATAAATTCTAATCTCAACACACATTTGAATTTCCAGATATCTATAAACAGTCTTGATGTCGAGATGCAAGAAAAGCACTGGATTACTAATCACAAGTTTAGCAGTTCAAACCCACCAGTCAATTCTTGGAAACCCTATATGGGATTGCTATGAGTCATAACCCATTTGACAGCACTTAACAGCAAAAATACAAATAGTCAATGATCCCTTTTCTTACTACCAGAAGTAAGCCTGAAAATACTATTATTTACAAAGCATACATGTATACATTTTCATTTTGGACTAAAAAAATTGGATTGGTATAATAATTTATCTGGCAGAAAACAAATCCTGCTGATTTGTTGATCTGAGAACATCACAATGAGTCGAAGGCATTAAATCACTATGAAGAAAACAATGGGAGACAAAAGAAAAACTATCTAGAACCTTGCCTCCAATTGATACTGGTTTTCCTCCACATTCTCTACTGCATTCGCTATACTAATATAAATTTAGGACACATGCTTTGAACAAAATAAAGAAAGCAGGGCAGAAGAACAGAGAGGAAAGAGAGCTGCATTTAGGTAGAGGGATCAGGGCTGGCTTCACTGCAGCAGGCACATCAGAGCAGCTTTCAGACTGTGATGAACCAGAAGATGCTGCTGAAAAGTCTCCCCTGTAATGAATGAAGACTTCAATTGTAACAATAAGCATGCAGCCAGATGTAATGTACTTACAGCTCATGTTTATATTCAGCTTTACATATTAGAAAATTTAGGATAATTTGACATGAAAGGACAGAATTTTAACACGAAAATTAGCAATTTGGAAGAACTGATGTTGTTGTTAAGTGCTGTTGAGTCAGTTAATGTCTGACTCATAGCAACTCTGTGTAGGGTTTCCAAGGAGCTGCTAGTGACTTTGAACCATTGACCTTGTGGTTCAAACTGACCTTGTGTTTCAGTCCTTTTCCTACAGGCAGCACCAAACCATTTCTCAAAGAGGCTCATATCTACAGTACTTTTTAAAAATTATTGATATATGTATATATATATATATATACTTAAACCAATGTAGCCAGTACAATAAAACACTGACATAGTTTATCAATGATTGGTGCTTTTTTTTTTTTTTTTTTAAACAAAGAAGAAATTTTTTTTTTTTAAAAAAACAAAGAAGAAATTAACATCTTCTGAGCAAAGTCAGGAGAACTTCAGGGCTGTGTCCAGTCTAGAAGAAAGCTGAGTTTTGATGTGTATTTGCTCTATAATGCAAAACTATTGCACTCTGTAGTTCAAAATAAAGTTGTTTATTTCTTTGCATTTCTCTCGGGTAGATTTAGTCTAAATCTCAAACTATCATACACACAGATTCACAGGATAATACTTGTCCTTCCATTTTTCAATTGATAAATGATGTGCTGCTGCTTTGAGTATGCCAACAAAGGCTATACTTCACAGTTCCGTTGAAGGAAGATCAAGATGCCACTTGGAATCGCTTCCTTGAAGTCAAGGTTGTCCTTTGAAATGATTTAGGTGGATACTGTGAACCTAAAATACCAACCAAAAGAGCAATTCTCATTAAAAGGTTATAAATGTAACTTCTCAGGGCTCTTCTGTACCTTACATACAGATACTATGTTTAGATAGAAAAGTCAACCTTTTTTAATGTCACTTTTACACAAATCAAGAAATGCTCATATGCAAACATTGTCATCATGGAAGACAAAACGTCCCCCACCTTAAAGCTTAGGTTCGAGCCATGTATGCTCTCAGAGCTGATAGATTTTCAAGGATCTTTTACCCAGGGCACTGAGACGGGGTTCTCTGCCAGCCCTGTTAGTTCACAGGGCTCAGGAGCCATGCCAGCTGTCGTAGGAGATCTATCTTCCCCACTGTTTGGAATACCCTTTCAGCTTCTTCACTGTATTTCTCAGACACAGAAAAAAATGTCTATATGGTGTAGTCCCTGATATTTTTGACCTATAAGCTTAGGTAGGGAAGAAGCCACATGCCTGCTTGTCAGAGAAAAAAAAATAAAAACCCTTTGACATGTAGGAATGTGTCCCTGGTGTCCCCTGGATCACATCTATAGAAGTGAAGAAAAGTTTCTGAGTCAAGAGTAAACACTGCCACAAAGTAATTAAGAGATTACATTGACTGAGATTCAAAAACCAAGAAAGGTATGCTCTTTGCCTCAAAGAGCATCAGCTTAGTGGAGAAAAATAAACAGGGTTATGAAAGTGGTATTTAGAGAAAAACTGTTGTTGTTGTTAAGTGCTGTTAAGTCTGTTCAACTCAGCAACCCTGCATAAGGTTTCTGAGGAGCATCTGGTGAGTTTGAACTGCCGACCTTGTGGTTCAAACCGACCTTGTGGTCCAGTGCTTATGCTATAGAGCCACACCAAGACTCAAAAAATCAAGAAAGTACACTTAACATAAACTAAGAGTCCACTTCTCTCTCCAAACTTCAACATCTGAGCTCAACCACCTACAGGACATCTACACTTGACATGCTGAATTCATGAAAATTCCTCGGCTTCCCTTTCAGTACCATGTACTGACCATCTACAGAACCATATTTGTCCAACTTCATGCCTTTCTCTTAGATCCCATATGACGTTCCTTCTGGTTCCATGGTTCAGAGCTCCTCCCAAAAGCCTCTTTACCTACTGTATCCCCTGAATACTGACTTGAATGGTTATGCTAAGCACTCCCATACTCCTTTCAATCTTCTCCAACAGACTGAATGTCCCTTTATGATGATCATAGCTTCCTTGTTTCCTAAATCTCAGCATTTGGCACAGAACTTGGTACAGAGTAAACAAAATGGCACATAGTTAATGAATAAAACGACAAATGTGTCTGCTTAAGCACCACTACCCCCACACCTCAATTTATAATTGTTAAGAGCCAGACCTGATGATGGAGTTTGGCTAATTTTTAGAGAAAGGCTTGTTACCACAGATAAGACAGTTTGCTTTGTCAGAAAACACATAAAATCCTATGTCATCAAGTTGATTCCAAATCAGCTATCCTGTTCAGAGTAGAATGGCAAAGTAGGAGTTCCAAGACAGTAAATCTTTATGGGAGCTGGTGGATTCGAACTGCTGACCTTATGGTCAGAATTTTTAACATAGCCCACTAAGGCTAGCTATGTTAAAAATTCCCATGATAACAGTTAATGTCCTTTAAATCTCCGTTAATTATAATACACATGGTTCAAAATTTTTGAGTAAAGTATGCTTAGTGCTCCCTGGGTGGCACACATGGTTTAGTGCTCAACTACTAGCTAAAAAGTTGCCAGTTTGAACCCATCTAGAAACTTCTAAAAAGTCATAGTCATTGAACACTCTATGGAGCAGTTCTACTCTGTACACATGATGTCACCATGGGTCAGATTTGACTCGATGGTAACTAACAACAACAATATGCTCAGTACAGAGCTACAACTGTTTCATACATTTTCCCATTATTTATTTTATTCATCTACCCTATCATCAAAGAAGAAATCTGGTCACAAAGAGTATAAGGCATTCCTAAGACTGCACATCTAGCAAGATTGTAACGGAACATCTAACACTAGAGTGGGCACACACCTCATGTCAATGCTAAAATGCCTCCTTGAAATAAATGTTGGTAACTGTTTAGGAAATTTGACACATTACTGTTCTGTATTCAAACTAGAGCTTTGTTTTCCAAATAGCATACTAGGCTGACAATAAATATTTCTAGGTAAACCTATGCTATCAAATTTCTAGTAATTGTCTCATGTATTTTAATAACTAGATTTTTGGAGATAATCTTAAAATTTCATTTGCTGGAAAAGTATGTCAATGCTACACCAGAAAGAGAGAAATGGACTTCCCATAGGATGTCATTTCCCTATTTTTAAGAGCCTGTACCCCGAGTCTAATTAAGAACACGTGGACATTTTCCCCTATGTGACCTAAAATAAGTGTTTGTCAGTGTAGATTTGCTCTTTGTAGAGGTTTCTGAGGTCAGGTCTGGTCATATATCACAAAACCCTGCTACATCACTTTATGTGACCAAAATTATTGTTGTTAAGTGCCATCAGGTCAGCTCTGAAATCCTGTATGGAGTTTCTGAGGGGCAGCTGGTGGGTTTGAATCAATGACCTTGCAGTTCGTATTGACCTTGAGGTCAAGTGCTTATCCTATGGTGCTACACCAGGACACCACGTAACCAGAATAGGTCTATCAAAACAGATAACCTCCAGTGTTGTATCATAAAACTGAAATCTCAAAAATTGCATCATTTTAGTTAGATATAAAGAAATGCTGACCTGTGAGAAAACTTTGACCTGTCCATGTGTGGCCAGCAAATTCCACTGGTGTCAGTGAACTTTTTCGAGGGGTATCTGACTGGTGAATGGAAAATAAAAAGATAGAATTATTATTTTTTAAAAAATATTTTCTAAATACTAATTTATAGCTAACAGATGACCTACCTGGAAGGTATGGGTAGTGCTGGGCCTTGAAAACTGGTCCAGAGAAACAGTTCTTTCTCGGAGAGGCGATCGTTCTATACAGTCAGGCATTGCACTTAACACACGATTTTGTGGATTCCTCCCTCTGTACTAAATGAAGAACAACACATTCTTATTTAAAATAAATGTTAGACCCCCACCCCTCAAATATGCATATGCTTCCATCTTTCATTCATTTATTCATTTACCCACTTATTTGATAAGCACTGGACCGCTAATCACAAGGTCGGTGGTTGAAACCCACCAGTCACCCCTCAGAAATCCTATAGAGGGTTGCTGTGAGGTGGAACTGACTTGATGGAACTTAACGACAAAAATCAAACATAAGGCAAAGAGTCTTAAGAGCGTAGTAGGTTAAGCATTGGGCTGCTAACAACAAGGTCTGTAGTTCAAATCCACTAGTTGCTCTGTGGGAGAAAGAATCTGCTCTTCTACAGATTCACAATCTCAAATCCAAAGGAACAGTTCTAATCTGTCCCATAGGTCACTATGAGTCAGAACTGACTTGATGATGGTGGGCTTCTTTTTTAAGAAAATATATAACTCTAGGAGTCCTGATGGCCCAATGAGCTAAATATTGGCCTACTAACTGAAGTCTACAGCCATACCATCCTGAATGTACCTGATCTTGTCCAATCGCAGAAGCTGAGCAGGGTTGGGCCTGGTTAAATATACTTGGATGGGAGACTGCCAGGGAATACTGGGTGCTGTAATGACTCCTGTTGTGGTACTGTATAATCAGTACTGGACTGCGAACCACAAGGTTGGCAGTTCAAACCCACCAACTGCTCCTCAGAAACCCTATACAGGGTCGCCATGAGTCGGAAAATGGCACTTAACAACAACTAACTGAAAGTTCAGTGGTTCATGCTCCAAAGGAGAAAGCTGGAAGTAGCTTCTACTAAATTATGTAGAGTATGGAGATGGTGGTTATGTGCCACGGAATTGACTCCGACTTACAGCAACCCAGTATAGGGTTTCCGAGCCTGTAAATCTTTACAGGAACAGAAAGCTTCATCTTTCTCCTGCAGAGCACTTGGCAGATTCAAACTGTTGACCTTTTGGTTAGCAGCTAGAGTGTAAAGTCTGCATGGCAGAATTCAAAAACAGATCCTGATCTAATGCATGATCTTTTCTTCACTATACTGTCTGGACATTAACTACTTCCTTTACCCCTGGACTTTCCAGTTTAGTTCAAGCCATGTTTTTATTTTAGAAAATAATAACTTAACCCTTCTACCTCCTGTAAATTCACACAAGCCATTTAGTTACTTATGTTGTTGTTAGATGCTGTCAAGTTAATTCCGATTCATAGCAACTCTGTATAGGATTTCTGATGCTGTTAATCTTTAAGGGAGCAGAAAGTCTTATCTTTCTCCCTTGTAACGACGGGTGGATTTGAACTGCTGACCTTGTGATTAGCAATTCAACGCTTATATAAGGAGCCATTAGCACTCCTTATAGAAGGTAGACTATGAAGGCATTTTGAATATAGTTAATCAATCATTCTTTTACTTTACTGATTTCATTTGGAAAGGCCAAGATTTTCTTGTCTGCTTGTTTCCCAGTTGACTAGCTAAGTGGTGCATTTAAGTGTAATGAAATCTATCTTACAGAAACAGGGTGGGATCCAGGAACTGCCGCATTCTGCTCACTGGTCTCTGAGCCTATTGGGGGTAGCCTGTTCCGTGAGGTTAGAACTGGGGAAGACAGATGGTCTGTACCAGTTTGCCTGTAACAGAACAACAGAAACATACATCCTCCATAAAGTTCCTGACCTCAATTGGCTTCCCAAAACACACGTTCACGTAGAATGAACTAAGTTTCAGGAAGACAGATGTGAGGAGGGGACCATTAGCACCAGTCCTATTCTCCTTGTTGAGCAATGACTGCCAGTTAGGATTTACTGAGCACTCAGCTACACTTGGCATGGTATGGAACACAAAAGTAACTGAAGACCTAGTTCTCCTCTTAAGGAGTTTATGAGTTAGTGAAAACAAGACTAAAACATAAAGAAACTAGAGAACAATAAAATAGTATTACAATTTGTAATAAAATGCTATGATACAGGTTCTGAATGTAGGCACTGTGGAAATTTAGAGAATGGTGCCGTCAGTGAGCAACAGGAGAAAAACAGGGAAGGATTCATAGAAGTGGGGGAAGGGGAAAATGGGAGGGAGTTATAAGTGAAGGCATTATGTCATAAATGTGAATAAAATTAATAATAAATATATAGGGACTTGTTGTTGTTAAGTACCATCAAGTAAGTTCCAACTCATAGTGACCCCTTATTGGGTTTCCAAGGAGCAGCTGGTGGGTTTGAACTGCTGACCTTGTGGTTCACAGTCCAATGTTTATCTAACAGACTAGGTGAGAAAAAATACAAAACTTTACAAAGAATATGAAGGATATATATGTAATAGAGGGAAAAAATGTACTACTTCATGAAAATATTAAATGCTGTGAAGATGTTACTTTTTACTACATTTTTATAGACTAATTTATGAAGTTAAATGAGATGCAATTCGATTATTACTTTTTTTTTAAAGAATATGACAAAATTTACTTTACAGTTTATTTATCAGGATGGGTGAATAAATTATAATAGAAAAGAAGTGAGGATAAGAGACCTCCCCTACCAAATACTAAAAATACAAAAATTAAAGTGTCTGGCTCTTACATAAAAGTTGTTAAGTGTCATCAAATGACACTTATATTGACCTCATATTGACCACCTCATATTGACCCTGGATAGGGTTTCCAAGGAGAAACTGGTGGTTTTAAACCACCAACCTTGTGATTAACAGTTCAATGCTTAGCCTATAATGCCATGCCAGGATTCCTGTGTAAGAGTAGAGGATGTTGTTGCTGTTGTTAAGTGCTGCTGAGTCACTTCAGACTCATAGTGATCCTAAACACAGATTCTAATTCATTTTTTCAAGAATAATAAATATATGAAAACTCAAACGTGATGATTTTTTTCTATAAAACTATCAGTGTTTTAAAAAGCATACAATACCTAAAATTTAGAGGCTAGTTTTAGTATTTAAAATTAGTATAACCTATAACTCTGGGAAACAATTTATCAAGGAGATCAAAAGTCTTAACACATATTTATAATTTTGAACTGATAGCTTAATTTCTAGGACTGCATTATCAGAGAAAAAACTAGATGAACTTTACAAATCTGTAAGATATTTACAAAAACATTCTTATTAATATTTATATTAAATGATGTTCATTTTATATTATGATTGTGAAAAAATAGGAAAAAGGAAAAGCTTTTGTTATAGGGAATTATCTAGTACATTACTATATATCCATATCATTATCTTGTAATCATTAAATTATGTTTTAAAATATTTAATTACATGAAAAATGTTTGCTGTTAAGTGGCATCAAGTGGTTGCGACTCATAGATAGTGTTTCCGAGGAGTTGCCGGTGGGTTTAAATTGCCAACCTTGTGATTCACAGTTCAGTGATGATCCTACAGCACCACACAAATAACTATAATGTTAAGTATATCATGATAAATGAAAAATGTATATGAACAAGTGTTACATTACATAAGAGTAAGATGTTAGTGTTATAAGCAAGACAAAAGAAAAGAAAAAAATGTAATCACCAAGACAATTTGTAGGAAATACACCACATTGGTTGGTATATGTCCTTTCTATTCCTATGTGATAGGCACATAGGAAATCCTTGATTGCTACTCATATTTTGGTTTTGTCTTAATGCACCATAGTGAAGTTGTCCAGTTCCGGTTTCCATCTTGTCAATTCCAACTCATATCAACCTCAAGTGTGTGTCAGAACAGAACTGTGCTTCAGAGGGTTTTCAATGGCTGACTTTTGGGAAGGAGACTGTCATGCCTTTCTTCTCAGGTATCTCTTGATGAATTCAACATTCAACCTTTCGGTCAGCAGTCGAATGCACTGAACATCAGAGTCTTCAAGGAACTAGAGTGAAGTTACAGTTCTTTGGCAATTAAGGAAAATAAATGTTACTTCAAATAAAGGGAAAAGCCTCTGCACAATACCATGGAAGTAAGACAATGTGTAGCTGGTATATTTGGGGGGTCAGAGGACAGATACAGCTGACCATGTGAAGGTGGGCAATGCATAATCAAAGGGGTGTTATCTCCCCCCGAGAGGATAAAATTTCCCTTTTCATGGATACAGAAATACAAATAAATATACAGTATGTCTTCGGTATTAAAATTCCATGTGTGGAGGAGTGATTTTTAAAAAGTTCAAGAAGACTCATTACAGGACAATAATGATAAAAAAAAAAAAAAATGCAGGGAAGATATGTTTGAAGGAGTCTGAATTTGTTTCAGTAGGAAAAATTTAGTGGAACTCTAATGTTAGAGCTTAAGAAGGCTGGGAGAATGAGAAGAGACTCGGTCACATAGGCATGGGCAGGGCATGAAGAGGGCCATCCTAGATTAGACACAGTGATCATGGAGAAGGGACAGCTATTCTAAAAAAATAAACAGAACAAAGTCAAATCTAGCTGATAATTATTTCCAAATTCCAAAATGTGGTGGTGTTGGTAAATGGAGGAGACAAAAACAAAAACGTTACTAAGGGATGTAGGGTGGATGGAGTAAGGTTTCCCAATAAAATTTTCACAGAACAGCCCACAATATCTTCCAAGAATGAGCAGGTGCATTGTTGTGGTGAAACAACTACCAAAAAAGCTAAACCTGATGCTATGAATACGTTTCAAAAAAATCAAATTACTAAATACCAGTTGGAAGCTAATGCTGGGGACAGCATATGCAGACCCTGGGTTGATCAGTGGCAGCCCCATTAAACCACCTCTGAGTATAATCAGTTTAACCCAGATG
>NW_006408529.1:17793027-17798008 GCF_000296735.1 Chrysochloris asiatica | reverse complement strand
CTTAGTCCTCAAGTTGACATCTTTGCTCTTCAACACTTTCAAAAGGTCTTGTGCAGCAGATTTGCCTAATGCAAAACATTGTTTAATTTCTTGGCTTATGCTTCCGTGAATGTTGATGGTTGAGCTAAGGAAAATGAAGTCTTTGACAACTTCAATCTTTTCTCCAATGGTAAGAATGTTGTTTATTGGTCCAGTAGTGGTGAGGATTTTTGTTTTCTTTATATTGAGATACAATCCATACTGAAGGCTATTAGCATTATCTGATACTTGAACAAATTAGAAAACTAGAAGCTTAATTCATAATCCTATAATAAATGAAGAGGCAAATTCCTTTCTAATTGGGCAATAATCAATAAAGTCAAAAAAAATTTTTTTTAACTTTCCCACACAGAATGAAAAAACCTTAGATATATGAGGGTAAACAAAAAATGCATTGCTACTAGGGTTCCAGTTCATTTGTTGGTTTATTCCCAACAAAACCTGTTTCAACATGTCTCTCTGATGAGAGGAGTGCTGCAGAAAAGTTCTCTCAGGAATAAACTTGTCTTGGACTTGTTACTCCCCATGGCCACTGAGTGGATTCCAGCAGCACTGTCACACAGAGGAGAACTGCCCTTTTGGGGTTCTGAGGTTGTAAATCTTTACGTGAACAGATAGCCCCATTTTTTTCTCCCTCAGAGTTACTGTGGGTTTGAACTGCTGACCTTGTGGTACCCATTACACCTTCAAAACAATGATCCAATCAAAACAGTGGCTTTCAAGGACATTGGCTGGTTCTGTTAAATTCATGGCAGAAATCATCTCAGAAGGTTATGGCAACTGTTTTAGGGGGGAACCTAAATTGGTAATCTTGGGAAACTTTCTCAAGGGACACAGATCATGGAGACTTATGAAGGAGATTTAAGAAAACTGAAGAATGCTTCAGTGAGAAAAAGGCTAGGAAACTGGTGCTAAGAAATTTTTTTCACCATGACAATGCACCTGCTCATTCTTGGAAGGTATTGTGGGCTGTTCTGTGAAAATTTTATTGGGAAACCTTACTCCATCCACCCTACAGCCCTGTCCTTTCCTCTTCAGCTTTCTGTTTATTTTCGAAACTCAAAGAATGTTTAGAAGGAATATAATTTGAATCCCTCAAGGATGACAAAACTGCTGTTTTGACATGGTGCAAATCAGAGAGCATGTAATTCTTCAGAGAAGTGGTAGAAAGATGGAAACCTGCTGTGAGAAGTGTTATAGACCTAGATGGAAGATATATTGAGAGATAATAGCTTGACATTTTGGTATTTTTATTTAATAAAAGTGTTTATGATTTGTAGCCATATTTTTTAACTTGCATAAAATAGACATTAAAACCCAACAGGTTTTACAATACATAATTATTTTGTGAAAACATAATAGAATATACTATTTAATTCACAAGTATTTGTTAGTAATTACTTTTACAAATGAGGCAACTGAGTCTCAGAATTCTTACATGACCTATTCAAGATTACCCAGCCACTAGAGTTCCAATAGCCTAACTGCCAGTGCTACATATAGGTATTATTGTGAGTTGAACTGTATCCCCTAAAAGATATGTTCAAGTTCAAACTCTTAGTACCTGTTAATGTGATATTGTTTGTAAATAAGGTATCTGCACATGTAATTAACGATGAGGTCATACTAGTTGTTATTATTCGGTGTCGTGGAGTCAGTATGGACTCATAGCAACCCTATACACAACAGAATGAAACATTGCCCAGTCCTGCAATCTCATAATTATTGTTAGACTTGTGCCTGCTGGTGCTGCCACGGTGCCAGTCCATATCGTTGGGGGTCATCCTCTTCTTTACTGACCCTCCACTTTACCAAACTGAGCAAAGATGTCAGTTTGCGGACTAAGGTGCACCTGACCCAAGCTATGGAGTGGGCCCTAAATCCAATGATTGTTGTCCTTATAAGAAGAGACAGTGGAGGCACAGACACACAGGAGAACTCCATGTGAGAACTGGAGTGTGCATCTAAGAGCCAAGGAATGCCAAGTACGGCCAACAACCCAGAAGCTAGGCACAGGCAAAGAAGGAATCTGTCCTAGAGCCTTCTGAGGGAGCACGGCCCTGTGGACACCTTAACTTCAAACTTAAGAACTGTCAGAGAATGCATTTCTACTGATTTAAACCACCCAGTTTGTGGTAATTTGTTATAACAGCCCAAGGAAATGAATACAGGTACAATGCCTGACCCTATATTTTAACATACAGCTAAATGGTAGCATAGTGGTTACGAATCGGGCAGCAAACCGCAAGGTCAACAGTTCAAAACTACCAGCTGCTCCATGGGAGAAAGATGAGGCTTTCTGCTCCCGTAAAGATTTACAGCCTCGGAAACCCTCTTCAGGGTCACTATGGGTTGGAACCGACTCCACAGCACTTTACAACAACAACAAAGTATATTACAGAAACAAAATGAGTGTTCAATACTCAGATTAAGTGATTAAAAAAAGGGACCGCAAAGAATTGAGTAGAGGATATTTATGCTACAATTCTTCATAGACCCTAAGTAATAAGCATCTCTGTCTAATATTACTTTAGTTGACTATGAAAGTAGCAAGACTTACAGTTTTGTTCCCCTAAGAATTTCATCGCTGTATACATTGGGAGTTTTAATTCTTTGTGAATCTGAAGTAAGAGAAGGCAATCTCCTGTGCTTGGGTGTTTTCTTGGAAGAAGTCTGTAGTCCACGGGCCTCTGAGACTCTGCCAAATCTGTGACGTGCTGACGGAGGTGCGCTGGCCCCTAGCCCTGTTGATTTGTCCTCTTGTTCATTACTGTGGGAAGGATATTGAGTTAGTTAGTCAAACGTCAGAGTTGTGAGAACAAGAAATACATCTATTAGGTAATCGCTAGGAACCCGGGATGGTGCACGAGTTAAGCACCCGGCAACTAAGCAAATGTTGGAGGTTCGAACCCACCCAGCACTCCCATGGAAAAAAGATGTAGCAGTCTGTAGTAGGAAGTCCATAACCCTATAGTCCTTAGTGTTCCTATTTTCCAGGATTTGGAAGTGGCTGGGTAATTATTTCTTATACATACTGTGTTCTCTCTGAATAGGCAGGTCTCTGCTGAAGTGGCTTAGCTTGAATTGTCATCACACCATTCAAATCACTATAAAAATTGTTGGAAAAGCGATGAATCTGAGAGAAGTAAAAAAGTCAAAATGAAAAAAACCATCCAGTGTCTTTCTGATGCCTATTAGAAATCAGCTGGAAAAAAGTGGCACATTCAAACTGGCTAATTTTAGAAAACGTTAACAAAAGGACTATATGCTTCATATACATGGGGGTAGAAATGCCTATAAGAAGTAACCTAATTTCCAGTCCAGGTTCCGGGCTACACCCAGGAGAGGAGGTAGGGAAAGCTCCGGTGAGAAAGGAGGGGGATCTCACAAAGGAAACTTCATATACCAGGACCCACGGCTTTTAAACTATCATAAGATCTAGTTTTTCGGTCTCCTGAACTCGCATTTTTGAGAAATAATGCTGCTAAGTAAAAAAACGGGCAGTTTGGGACTCCTGTTTGGTTTAAGATTTCATCAAGATCAGTTTACTCACAGCACAGAGAGAGGGAGACAGGCGGTGACTTTTGACGTCATCCGCCATCTGCTGGCCCCAATCTGAAGCCCTGTATCTAAGCAGCCCTGCCCCCACTCCCAGGTAGCAGCTACTGTTCTAGCAGGACAGGGAACAGAAAAAGTTAACCAATGCTGCATCGCTGCTCCAAAGTGGTGATTTCTGTCCATGCGTTTATATTAATTCTGCTTTTGGTCCTTTTGCTCACACATCTTTCCTGGAAGTGGGAGCTTTTCCTCCTTACGTCATCTAAGAAGCAGCAGCAATCGTGGCCATAGAGCCAAGCTATAAGCATACACCATAATACTCCACCACTAAGACAAGACCCAACAACACCTGCTACGCATTACAGACGATAAGGGAAGCCCATCTCCCGATCATATTAACAATAATAACAATAAAATAATAACCATAACCAATAAGAAACAATCAACTTTATCGAAACACGTCCAACAACAGAAGAGAGGAGTTGACGCAAATGAGCTGGAGAGAGACAAAGGCTTTATAGAGGAGGAAGAGTGGGTTCTGGATATGCCTGAGAGGGAATTCGGAAGAATGATACGGAAACAAATTCAAATACTCCAAAAAAATGTCAAGGAAAATAAGGAAGAAGTAAGGAAAGTACTGCAGGAACAATCAAATAGGATTGACACAGCATTGGAAACAATTCAAAACCTGCAAAAAGATGTTCAGGTGATCAATAAGAAGATATCAGAACTAGACAATAGGCTGAAAGGGGAAAGAAGCAGACTAGAAGAGATGGAAGCCAGAACTAGCGAACTGGAAGACAAATCTCTCAAATATGATGGTGCGATCAAAACCATCCAGGATGAACAGAATCTGAGAGATTTTATCAAAACCAACCCAGCACTTCAAAACATCCTAAAGGGAGTTCTGTGGACAGAGAACCAACAAGAACAGACAACAGACAGAGACTGACAGATATGGCAATACCACCTGGAACACAGCCAACAGATAGCGGAGTCCTGTACAGAATGAGACTAATACAACAAATTCAAAGGAACGGGAAAATCAACTGAAGGCCAAAAACGTATCAGTGTCAAAGAAGGGACAAACACAGCAACGGAAACCCAGGTGGTGGGGATGCCAGGTAAGTTACAGGTTACAATGGAGTATCCTAAATGCAGAGAAAAGTTAGTAGACTAGAAGGTAACCCCAAAGAAAGTTAACACTCCACAACATATCATAAAAATGAATTCCCAAGCAGAACAAGCGAACAGAGAAACTAGGAAGAAACCGACCAGAAACAACTCAAAGGACATAAAGCCAACACAAGAAAGAAAGCAGAACCAAAGAACGAACAGCACAACCAAAAAAGTAACATAATGACAGCAATCAATTCATACTTAT
>NW_006408529.1:17788812-17790758 GCF_000296735.1 Chrysochloris asiatica | reverse complement strand
GAAGAACAAGTTTGGAGGTCTCTCACTTCCTGATTTCAAACTTTACTACATGGCTACGGTGGTCAAAACAGCCTGGTACTGGTACAATGAAAGAGACGTTGATCAATGGAACAGAATTGAGAATCCAGATATTAACCCAACCACTTACGGCCAAATAATTTTCGACAAAGTGCCTAGGTGCATTGCATAGGGAAGAGACAGTCTCTTTAACAAATGGTGCTGGCAGAACTGGAAAGGGATTTGTAAAAAACTGAAACAAGACCTTTGCCTCACACCCTATACAAAAATGAACTCAACATGGATTAAAGATCTTAATGTGAATCCCAAAATTATGAAGATCATCAATGAAAAAATAGGGACAAACGTGAGGGCGCTAATTCAGGGCATATACAGACTGCCACACATTTTGAAAAGTACACAAACAAAAATAGATAAAATCGATGAGGGGGACATACTAAAAATTAAAAACCTGTGTGCATCAAAAGACTTCACCAAGAGAGTAAAAAGGGAAACTACAGACTGGGAAAAATATTTTGCAACAACATATTGGATAAGGGACTCATTTCTAAAATATATATGAAAATACTACACATCTACAAAAATAAGACAAATCACCCAATAAAGAAATGGGCACAGGATATGAATAGACACTTCACCAGGGAGGAGATCCGGGCAGCCAACAAACATATGAAGAAATGTTCACGATCACTAACCATTAGAGAGATGCAAATCAAAAACAATGAGATATCATCTCACACCAGCAATAACTGCAAAGATCAAAAAAGTTGAGGACAATAAATGCTGATGATGATGTGGAGAGACTGGGACACTCCTGCATTGCTGGTGGGACTGCAAAATGGTCCAACCTCTCTGGAAAGCAATATGGAGCGTCCTCAGAAGGTTCAAAATAGAAATACCATACGATCCAGCAATTCCTCTACTTGGTATTTACCCACAAGAAAAATGAGCCACAACACGAGAAGATATATGCACACCAATGTTCATAGCTGCACTATTTACAATAGTAAAAAGATGGAGATAGTCAAAGTGCCCATCAACTGAAAAATGGATAAAGAAGCTGTTGTACATACATACAATGGAATATTATGCTACCTTGAAGGAAGCTACATGCCACTACCTAACATGGATGAACCTTAAGGACATTATGTTGAGTGAAATTAGTCAATCACAAAAGGAGAAATACAGCATAGGACCACTACTGTAAAAGTCTAAGAAAAAGAATCCAAAGTGGATTCTTAGCTGGTTGCTGGGACGTAAGGTAGGGGTATGGTTAGGGGAGGGAGGGGAAGGTGGAGCATAGGGCAGGGAATAGACACAGGAAAGTTTGGGCGTTGGGGAGAGAGGCAATATACAAGAAGGGAGACGGAAATGGGAGAACAATTAGGCAGGTTTGAATGGGCTAAATGGGACAGAGGTAAATGTAGCACAACCTTGGATCGACAGGGCTCTGAGATACAGAAATTGGGACATGGTTGGAAGGGGGAGAAGGGAGGAATAATGTTAAGAAGCTTGGCTGTCTTTTGAATCTTGGTTTTCAGCTCATTATATTATAAAATAGACACTGGAGAGGGAGAGAAAGGTATAGCCAGATATATCACCACAGAAAGCTTGTAAGTCCGTCTTCTGTCTATTACTTAAAGTAAGGCTACAACCTCCTCAGGAGGTTGCCTGAGGAGCCTCTGCATTACATAAGACTATAGGTGGAAGCCTGAACCACATCCAGACCTTAAGAGATGGGAAATTTCCACTTGAAAGGACGAGCAAACCAGCCTGGAGCAGCTAGAAAAACAGAAGATACTTCTTGAAAGAAAAGACCTACAGGAAAAATACAAAACAATAGAGGCAGAGCGACTGTTACTACAAGAACAAGCAAGTTGCCTGCCCAGGAGACATCAAGGCAAGTGGTCAGGTCCCCTCAGTGCAAA
>NW_006408529.1:17765217-17787667 GCF_000296735.1 Chrysochloris asiatica | reverse complement strand
AAGAAGTAACCTAATTTCCAAATGTTTGTCATAGTGGAGACCCATTATCATGCCTAGGCCTGAAGCGGCAATCGTCAGAAGAGGGTCCTGGAACCTGAAGATGGTAGTTACACGGAGAGAAATGGCACCAACCCACTGTGACCTGACAGGGAAGGGTGCAGTGGAGTTTATAATAAGGATGTGTTCTTCTCTCATGCTCTGAGTTCCTAAACCCAACTAGAAGACGGACAACTGGGAGCTACTCAGATGAAGAGGATTTCTGAAACAAGAAGTCTAGTCTACTTCATGAACAGATGGAACACCCATACATCACATTTCATCCTTGTGTTGAGCGTAGGAAGAAAGAAATGGTTCAGGAAAAAACTAAGACCTATTGTAAATACCATTAGAAAACTTTGCCTGTTTAAAAATAGGCTCTACTGTAATTTTACCTACACTTTTAACTTTGATGCATATTCATTTTCTTATAACATTTATCCAAATGAAGTAGCTAAAAACCAATAAAGTAGCTACAGAAACTTTAGCTTCTGTAAAATATCCATATTTCTCTGATGGACTTATTTTGTTGATATGTAAAGGTTCATCAGTAGTTTATTTTTAAGAAACTTATACTGCATATTAAAGAAAGTGGAAAATACTGCAACTAACCTGTCAAAAAAACTTAATGAGACCCAAAAATGTGATTCCAAAAAGTTTCTTTTTACTAGCACAAGGGAAGATGACTTATTGTAAAGGTTTAGTATAAAAGAGTGAAACAAGTCTGTATTCCCATGGTTTACCCAAACACACACCTTAATAAGGCCTGTGTCTTTTTTATCTCATGAAGATATTCTGACGATTTGGTCTTAAACTAGATGTATGTTCTTTTCTTTGCTCTAAATTGCCTCTCTTTTCTTCTTCAGTTGGACAAGCATTACCTAGCTTTTAGCATTTAGTTCATGGCTTATCCTATTTAGGATACACTATTTTTCTTTCAATCCTCTAGCACTTATGATCTGAAGCACATTAAACTATAGTATATTCTAATAATTTAAGTAGTATTTGATTATAATAAAAGCTACATCTATTAGATGCCACATACTATACTCAACACTTATCTTTAATTCTCTGTGAGTTTCCTACTTCATAGATGCTACAGATGATGAAACTAAGATTTTGAGACAGATAGGTATTGATTCAAGATCATGGACTGTAATGGTTAGGGCTCTGTGTCAACTCAACTAGGCCTGGATTTCCAGAGGTTTAGTAGTTGGGATGTGCTTATTCCCATGGTGATGAAACATAATGCAGGCATATTTAACCCTATAATGAGCAGCTATGCAGCAGCCAATCAATTAAAGGTCTGCTCCCAATATAATGGACACATAAAAGGGACTCTCTCTCTCTCTCTTCTGCTGGGGACCTAAGACTCTACAATTGCAAAATAATAAACTTACCTTCATATATATGTTTCACTGGTTTTGCTTCTCTAGAAAACCTGGCTTAAGACATGGAATTAATGAATCGTTATGTCAGCCTCCAAAATCCACAATATGGATCTCTTACTTACTTTGCTACACTGATTCTTCTTGTGGTTGTGTATGTGTGTGTGTATGTATACACATTAACGTACATTGTTTGATATTGCTTGCCCCTCTAGTCTTGTTCCTCCAACTAGATTGTATGCATCTCAAGACTAGGAACCCTATCTAATTCTTTTTCTCTATTCCCCTACATAAGATGGTTTATGCAAAACAAGAAGTCCAATCTCCTGAGCACCACTGAAGCTCACCCTGTCAAACCCCAGCTTCTTAAAGATCTCTGAACATCATTGAGATTCCAGAAAAGTTTACTGAATGCCTATTAAATGCCAGATTCTCTGTGAGGAGCTTTCATATATTTATATGATTTTATCCTCACTGCAATTGTTTGGACTAAGTATTAGTATCTTTCTTTGATATATGAAACCTAAATTTTAGAAAAGTCATACAACATTCCCAAAATAGTATTCCTTGTAACCCTCTTGATTTCAAATTCTCTGCTTTTGTCACTGGGGCTCTGTTGTTCCGTGTCCTACCCTTAAACTCCTCAAGCCAGTCACTATTTACCATCTTTCCTTCCTCCATGTCTTTGCTTAGCCTGAAATGATCCACCTGGACTTCTCTCACCTGTGGGATATCTACTCATTTCATAACATTTCTGCTCATACTTTATCTCCCATCTTAGAAAAAAAGTTAAAACTAATTATCCCTTTTTAATGCTTTTTTTTGCATGTTTCTCACAGAATGCATTACATTATGTTATTATGTTTTTTGCTTTACTATATCAGGGACTATGTACTTCCACAAAGTACCAATTCAGTATAGTTAATAGAAACTTGTCCTGGAGTCCTGGTGTAGTGCTGTGGGTTAATGCACCAGACTGCAAAGCCATTTGAACTGCGAGGTTGGTGGTTCAAGCTCACCAGCTGCTCCTTGGAAACTCTATACAGGGTCGCTATGGGTCAGAATTGACTCAACAGCACTTAACAACAACAACAATAGAAGCTTGAGGCCTGGTGTGGCACTGTAGGATAAGTACTGGAATGCTCACCACAGGAGGGAAATTCAAATCCACCAGCCACTCTTGGAAACCCTATACAGGGAAATATAGGGTCACTAGAAAGTTGGAAAGGACTACATGGCATACAGCAACAACAAAAGAAATGTGGCGCTGTAGGTTAATCACTGGACTGCTAACCGCAAGGTCAGCAGTTCAAACTCACCAGCTGCTCCTCAAAAACGCTATTCAGTGTCTCTGTAAGTTGGAACCAACTCAACAGAGCTTAATGACAACAGCATACACACACATTGGCTGATTATTAGTTTGGTGGAAGGAAAGTAAAGCATTTATTATCTTCAAATTGGAATTAACTAGGGGGAAATAATTTTTTTCTTTCCAAAAATGATGAGTAAATGCTACACAGGTGGAGAATCTCAAATCTGAGAGTTCCTGTTCTTTTAAAGAATGTAGTGATTGTTTTAGACTTCATGAAATCATCATGTTAAATTTTGGTCTATTTAGCAAACAGACCCACCTATAATAGAACATAATAGAACAATTCTTCTTATAACTGAGACAAGGAATATAGAGTGAGAGAAAGAGAGAAACAAGTGAAAAAGCATCTACCTGGGGTGAAATAAGATGAGAAGCCAGGGATATACTTCGAGTTTCAGAACTTCTGGATGGGGGAACACTTGATGTATCAGTGTTAAAACGAGAAATGAGCATGTGTTGAGATTTATTTTCAGGTCCTTTTGATTTTGCTTTCTGTTTTTTTCCTTCATGAAAGCATAAAAATAGATATGAATTAAACATTTAATAAACATGTTATACATCTAATTTATCTACTCAACTTTCACTGTTCAAGGAGAGTATTTGTTATTCAGTTACCATCCACAATGCAAAAGACAGATGTGTTTTTCCACATGCATATAAGGGAATGATCTTTTAAAAAATATATATTCACTGTGTTTTTGGTGAATGTTTACACAAATTAGGTTCTCACTTGACAATTTCTATACAAGTTGCTCAGTGACAGGCACATTTTTTACAATGTGTCAACATTAGCATTAATTGCGTTCTGGTTGCTTCACTTCCAGTAGTCTGGTTTCCCTATCCTCCTTGTCTTCTCATCTTTGCCTTAAAATAATTGCTAATCTTTCAGTCTCATATAGATACATTTTTAAAGTGGAACTCATGAGTAATCTTTATTTTATTTGCCTATCTGTTATTTCCCTGAATAATGACCTCAGAAGACAGAATTCCTAACTTTTCAGTTGTGTTAAGATTAAGTGCCCTGGTGTTGGTTCAGAAGTTATATATAAAACCAGCAATTATATTCAGAGGCAATGAAGATTCTTGGTATTTTCTGAAAAATCAAGCAAGAATTTGGGGTTGGAAAAGCAATAACATTTAAATTAAACATGATTATTACCTTATGTCAAGATTAGGCAATGTCTGGCCCATAAGCTGAATGCTGTTGTTAGGTGCAATTGAGTTGGTGCCAACTCAGAGTGACCCTGTGCATAACAGAACAAAACACTGTCCAGACATATTCCAACCTCATAATCATTAAGTTTGAGTCCATCGCTGCTGCCACTGTGACAATCCATCTAGCTGAGGGTCTTCCTCTTTTTCTCCAAACCTCTACTATATCAAGCATAAAGTCCTTCTCCAGGGATTGGTCCCTTCTGACAATATAACCTAAGTCTTAAGAGGTAAGGTCTGGCCATATTGGGTTCCAAGGAGAATTCTGGCTGTACTTCTTTAAACACAGACTGGCTTGTTCTTTTAGTCCATGGTACTTTTAATATTCTCCTCCAACACCATAACTCAAATACATCAATTCTTCTACAGTCTTCCTAATTCAGTGCCCAATGTTCACATGTATATGTGTTTATTGAAAATACCATGGCTTGAGTCAGGTGTACCTTAGTTCTCAAACTGACATCTTTGCTCTTCAACACTTTAAAGATGTCTTGTGCAGCAGATTTGCCTAATGCAATACGTCATTTAATTTCTTGACTGCTGTTTCCATGAGTGTGGATGGTTGATCCAAGCAAAATCAAGTGTTTGATAACTTCAATCTTTTCTCTATTGATATGGATATTGTTTATTGGTCCAGTGGTGAGGATTTTTGTTTTCTTTACATTGAGTTGCAACCCAGACAAAAGGCTCTGGTCTTTGATTTTTATCAGTAAGTATTTTAAGTCTTTTTTACTTTCAGCAAGCATTGTATCATCTGCATATTGCAGCTTGTTAATGATGCCATATCCTTCTTCGTATAATCCAGTTTCTCCACATTATTATGTGCTCAGCATACAGAAGGAGTATGGTGAAAGAATACAACCCTGTCGCATACCTGTCTCAATTTTAAATCATTCAGTATCCCCTAGTACTATTCGAACAACTGCCTCTTGTTGTACAGGTTCCTCAGCAGCATAATCAAGTGTTCTGGAATACTCATTCTCCATAATGTCGTCCATAGCTTGTCATGATCCACACAACTGAAAGTCTTTGTGCAGTCAATAAAGCACAGGTAAACATCTTTCTGGTGTTCTCTGCTTTGTTCTTTGTCAATGCCTTCAATGCACCTTGGATTTCATTGGCTCTTGATCAATGATACCTCCTGAGATGGTTGAACATTGACAATTTCCATTTGGTACAGTATTTCTTCCATCTTTCTTTTGATGCTTTCTATATCATTCAATATTATGCCCATAGAATCCTTCAAAATTGTAAGTAGAAGCTTAAATTTTTTCTTCACTTCCTTCAGCTTGAGAAAAGCTGAGCATGTTCTTCCCTTTTGGTTTTCTAACTACAGGTCTTTGCACATTTCATTATAAAATTTGACTTTGTCTTTTAGAGTTGTCCTTTGAAATTTTCTATTCAGCTCTTTTACCTCCTCATTTCTTTCATTTGCTTTAGCACCTGTATGCTGGAAAGCAAGTTTCAGAGTCTCTTGCAACATCAATTTTGGTCTTTTCCTACTTTCTTATCTTCCTAATGACCTCCTGCTTTTTCCCTGTAAAATGATCTTGATGTCATATCACAATGATATGGTCTTCACTCTCCAGTGTGTAATGAATGAAATCTGCCTTCACATGATCTCTAAATTCAGGTGAGTTATATTCAAGGTCATATTTTGGCTCTCATGGACTTGTTTTAATTTCCTTCAGCTTCAGTCTGCACTTGCATATGAGCAACTGATAATCTGTTCCACAATCTGCCCTTGGCTGATGATATGAAGCTTTTTCACTGTCTGTACCCACAGATGTAGTCAGTTTGATTTCTGTGTATTTCATCTGGTGCATTCCATGTGTTTAGTCATCTTTCATGTTGTTTTAAAAACATATTTGCCATAAAGAAGTCATTGGTCTCATAAAATTCTATCATATAATCTCCAGCATTGTTTTTATCACCAAAGTCATATTTTCCAACTACTGATCCTTCCTCTTTGCTCCCAACTTTTACATCACCAGTAACTATCAATACATCCTGATTACACGTTTGATCATTTTCAGACTGAAGAAGTTGGTAGAATTCTTCAATTTCGTCATCACTAGCTTTAGTGGTTGGGGTGTAAATTTGAATAATAGTGATATTAGGTGGTCTTCATTTGATATTATCTGATTACAAGACAGCGTTGTACTTGAAGATAAATCTGGATATGTTCTTTTTTTGATGATGAATATGACGCCATTCCTCTTTGTCATTCCCAGCATAGTAAACCACGTGATTGTCAGATTCAAAATGGCCAATACCAGTCCATTTCAGCTCACTACTGCCTAGGATATAGATGTTTATGCATTCCATTTCATTTTCAACAATTTCTAATTTTCCTAGGTTCATACTTTGTACATTCCATATTCTGATTATAATAATCATTCTGTTTACAACTGTTTGTCTTCATTTTAAGTTGTACCCCATCAGAAAATGAAGGTCTCGAAGGCTTTACTCCATTTGTGTCATCATGGTCAACTCTACTTTGAGGAGGCAGCTCTTCCCCAGTCATATTTTGAGTGCCTTCCGACCTGAGAGGTCCCATCTTCTGTCACTATATCTGACAATATTCTGGTGATATTCCTCATGTCTCAATAATCAATAATCTGGTGCTACAAGGTTTTCAGTAACTAAATATTCAGAAGTAGTCCGTCCTTCCTTCTTTCTAGTCTGCCTTCCTCTGGAAGCTTAGCTGAAACTGGTCCACCATTGGTGACCCTGCTGGTATTTAACATACCCATGGCACAGCTTCCAGAATCACAGTAACATGCAAGCTACCACAGTACACAAATGGAAAAACGAGTGGTGGGTGAGCTGTATAATGCTTGCATAATAAGTTGCTTTGGTCCTCCCAAGGCAACTGAATTCTAGTCATCATGTTTGTTGTTGGTATTGTGAAGTCCTGTGGGTTAATTCAATGTTTGATCAAATATTGCAGGCTAATTTTTAAGTTGATAATTTTGTATGGCCCATGAATGCTGTTATTCATTTTGGCAGAGAAAAGGTTCCCCATCCCTTCCTTATGTATTAGTAGGTGTTAACATCCACCACTGATACGTGTATGATTTGTTTCTGTTCAATTTCAAGTTGTTTAATTGAGCCCTGGTGTAGTATTGTAGGATAAGCATTAGACTGCTACCCATGAGTTTGGCAGTTCAAACCTACCAGCTTGGAAACCCTATACAGGGTTGCTACGAGTCAGAACCAACTGGAAGGCACTTAACAACAAGAACAGAGAATACACTATCGTTTAAATGTAGTGATTTTCAAATCAGTTATGCGTGTATTTTATTCTGTAAGTAAAGTGCTTGTATTATTCATAACAATATTGGTTATCAAGAACAATTAAAAACGAATGCCTCATTATAGGGATTGTTGTTGTTAAGTGTTATCAAGTCACTTCCAACTCACAGCAATTCTGTATAAGGTTTCTGAGGAACTGCTGGTGAGCTTGAACTGTTGACTTATGGCTCAAACTGGCCTTGCAGTCCATACCAGGACTCCTTAGGTAAAATGCAATAAGCTCCTACACTATTTAGCTATTTTTAAAGATCTTATTTAAAGACATTTATTTAATAAATGTTACATTATTTAACAAGGAGAGTAGGTTATAAAGTGATATATACAACTTAACAATCATGCTAAACTATATATTTAGAACCTTATGAGATATGTTCACATGATTATATCTAGAAGAGGGAAGTGATTTATAGGTTTTTATATTTTTCCAGAGTGAATATGAATTTTTTTCTAATTCAAAAAAGCAATAATGTTCCTTCGAAGTGATTAAAGATCACTTTGTGAATTTTAAATCAGAAAAACTACTTCCTTTATCATTTCAATCAAGTCCTGGGTAAAGCCAAGACAAGATGACACAAAGCTGATAAAAAGGGTCTATTTCTGTCGTTTTATTATACAAAATTCTACACATAAGTACCTGTGATTGTAGTTTCCCAGTGATTTCTGACCAGCTCTTCCATTAGCTCTACCACATTTCGCCAGACGTGATCAAACACCTCTGCAGCCACCGCATCTTTGATACAGTCATGAGGGGAAATGGGAGGAAGTCCGTGTTTGTGCCACTTTCTAACACGTTGAATATTTTTTTGCTCAAGACATCCATTGTCACTAAGGATCAAGACCCATGAAAATTACTAAAACATCACTGGTCATTGTTAAAATAATGCTGTCTATCAATCTAGGAGCCCTGGTTGTGTGGTAGTTTACACGTTGGCTGCAGTTCAAATCTACCAGCCACTGCACAGGAGCATAAATGAGGCTTTCTGTTCCCGTAAAGATTTGCAGCCTTGAAAATCTTATACAAGGTCACTATGGCTCAGAGCCAACTCAATGACACACAACAGCCACACCATCAATCTAGCTATCTAACATGCATGCATGAACACACATATATGCTGTTGTTTATTTTAAGTGCCCTCAAGCAGGTTCCAACCCATGACAACCCTGTATAAGGTTTCCAAGAAGGGGCTGGTGAGCTTGTAGCACTGACCTTGTGGTTTAAGCTAATCTTGAAATCCAGTGCATTAATCCACAGCACCACAACAGGACTCCATATGTATACATATTTATATGTCTATGTAAATATATGGCATTCTTGTTTAAGTTAAAAAATTGTTAATTATTTTTAATATACTAATTTTCAAAGACGTGTCAACAGAGCTTCTGTTTATAACTAAATACGCATTTAGCAGTGGAGACCCTGTGCCCTGTGCCCTTTGGTCAGGC
Organism: Chrysochloris asiatica; assembly: GCF_000296735.1. Classification (NCBI taxonomy): domain Eukaryota; kingdom Metazoa; phylum Chordata; class Mammalia; order Afrosoricida; family Chrysochloridae; genus Chrysochloris; species Chrysochloris asiatica. The sequence continues at coordinate 17,778,898 of NW_006408529.1, read as the reverse complement.
AGAGCCCCTGAGCACGAGAGACCCACTTGTATTAACGTCCATAGTGATCACATACGCTCATTCTGTTTGTGTCATTTTATGAAGAAGGGAAAGAAGCACTGTTTTAGAATATATACTTCCTGCGGGTAGTCTGAAAACATGTGGGAGCACATTGTACTCAAAGGAATGGAAAGACTTTCCTATACGTAAAAAATAATAATAATAATAATACATAATACACTCAAGGAGCATGTAATAAAAATAAATTCCGAATCAAAGAATATGACATTTCTATTAGTAAGTCTTAACGTGCCAGACTGCAAAGCCATTTGAACTGCAAGGTCGGCAGTTCAAGCTCACCAGCTGCTCCTCGGAAACCCTATACAGGGTTGCTATGGGTCAGAATCGACTCGACAGCACTTAACAACAACAACATTAGTAAGTTACTACCAAATCAAAATCTATTTACTCTTCTTTTCCGTCAAAAGCGAAATATTCTTCAATCTTTCCGTCTACATCGTAAATCTCTTCTTCCAGAAGTGAATACGTCCTCAGGCCAGTGCTCCCTGCACACTCAGCCCCCAGCAGGGCAGGTGATGAGAATGTGGCTGGGACAATGTGAGAGCCGGAGATGCACAGCCTATGGGGAGAAGCAGATTATACGTGGGAGGCTGTACAACTTCCCAATGACCATCAAGATCATGGTTGATCTTTAAATTCTCCAAACATTACAGAATTCCTAATTAAAAATTAAATAGTACACTGGACAAAGCTTATATCCTTAAGAACAACATTTTGACATAGGTGTCACTAAACTTCTTAAGGGCTTAAAATTCTATGAGCTTGTATCCTCTTCCATGATGGACATCAGGGAACAAATATGAAAGTAAGAGAGATTTATCAAAATCTGTTAGAGAGCAAAAGAAAGCAGGAGTGACCCTTATTTATTTTTCCACTACTGCTTTGAGGCTGAGGATTCATCACAAGCAAGTTTCTGCTTGTAGCTAACTTTGGAATGGAAGTCAAAGTTAGCTTCTTTGCATGTAAATATATACACATATACGTCAATAAATATATTTATATATATGTTGTTTCTAAGTGCGGTCAAATCAATTCCAACTCATAGTGACCCTGTATAGGGTTTCTGAGGAGTAGCTGGTGGGTTTGAACTTCTGACTTTGTGGTTCACAGTCCATTACTGATCCCACAGTGCCATAGCAGGAGGCTATATATACATATATGTGTGTATTGTATCGTGTGTGTATTTTATGGTTAAGTGGTCAACTGCTAACCAAAAGGTCAGAAGTTTGAACACATTTTGATGGAGAAAGATGTTTCGTAAAAATTACAGCCTTGGAAACCCTATGGGGCAGTTCTACTCTGTCCTATAGAGTCTCTACGAGTTAGAACTGACTGGACAGCAATGCGTTTTGTTTTGCTTTTCATTATGTATGCACTGTGTACATTCATATGTATTATTTATATGAAAAATTTCAAATTAGAAGTAGCTTATGATCAAAATGCTCTGTAACTGCTCCTCATTCAAATCTAAATGTCCAAATAGGTGGAGACAAGGCTCATGGATAAGACAAAAATGAGAAATCATAACTAAATACAGCTAAAAACACTATTCACAAGTATTTTATGCAGACATACTCTCTGTTGCTGTTGCGTTCACAGGCCTCGCGTGAGGGTTTGTGGTCTACAGAACTGGATACTCTGCCCTGAAAATGCTGGAAGCCTTCATCAGTTGGCAAGATGAGCTGTCTTCCTAATACTCTGCAGGACAAAAAATAGAAAACTCACTTTTTTGACTGGAAAAGTGGAAAGATGTTTCAAGATTTTAACAGCAGGATAAAATGAAGATTCTGATAACGTGTGGGTGAAGTGAAAAGGTGGGTACTGGGTCATGAGAAGCATATGGGATCACAAAGAAAGGTGACAAATTAGAAAAATAAATCAAAAACTTTAAATAGTTCTAAGAGGGGGACACGCCTGGTGCCCACATTGTTCCTAATACTGACTGGCTCTAAGCAAAATCCCTTGCTTCACTAGGTCACTATTTTCATTTTGTTTCTGTCTGCAAAATGGAATAATAACAGTTACTTGGTAAGACATATTTAAAGTTAATGTATGTCCATGTCTGACCTCTCTACAAATGTTAGCAAATATTATTCATAATGAAGAAAAGGTTATTCGTATATACATTGGTCTTATGTACCTTGTGATATTTGCCCACTCTCATCCCTTCATTTTTAACTTAACTGTGTAAGACAGCACTAACAGGGACAGGTGTAGCTCCAGGCATTTTGGCAAGTTCGCCGTCCCTAGAAGAGTAAGCATCCACAAATACTATCAAGTGAACAACTTTGGAACATGCTATATTCTTTAAAGTAGGGAATTCATGGCAGGATTAAAAAGAAAGCAACAAGAAAAATCCACTTCAAAATATTAACAGTTAAGTAGTTGAAGTAACCAACTAGAAAACCAATCCACATTTGTTTGTGTTTGGATTCATCCACCCAAATAGAAGCAGAGAACCTTCAGAGAGCTGAGATGGATTTCCTCCTAAGTAGGTTTGGCTTAAGGCACTGAAGGAAGAAAACCTTCCCTTCATACCAAATCTATGTTCTCCATTTTTAGTAGCAAAAAAGTTGAATCTCCCTACACAAGGATCATAAATTATTCTCCCTACATGAGGAATGTAAGACTTACGTATCCAATTATTCTGCCCCAAATTGTTATTGCTGAAGTCTGAAACACATTGCTTGATGTGTGCTTGATTAATGAAAGAATTAATTCTTCACTTTGCATTCACTTACATGCTAGAGTGAATGTAAGGTGAAGAATTCGTTCTATCATTCTTGCATTCATTATATATGGAGTGCCATTTGGATGATGATAGATTTACGTCTTGAATATTTCAACGTTTTGGTAACTAACACCATAACAATGGATGTGATTTCTCAGTAAAAGTTATTGTAAACGCATATTTTGACTGGGCAGGTGCTTTCAGTTCAGTCAAAATGTATGTATTATAAATCCAAATTAGCAGAGAATGGTTCAAAATGCATTTCAGAGAATTCCTATTAATCATTTCCCTACCTCAGGTGGAGGGATCTTCTGGCCCACTCACTGCATTCCACCAGTAGATTCTGTGTCTGAGCGCTTACTTTCCCTTCAAATAACATTTCCTCAACCTCCCAGAATAACTGCTGCACTTTCTGTGCATTGCCTTTGTCAAACTCCTAAAAACAGAAAAGTATATTTAGCCACAAGACTCAAAATTGTAGAAATATGGGCTTCACAATCAATGACACTTAGACATTTAAGTAGACACTTTTATAGGAAGAAGCATTCTGATGTGGTGCTATAGGATAAGCACTGTACCGAAAGGTCCGTTTGAACCACAAGGTTGGCAGTTCAAACTCAGCAGCCACTTCTTGGAACCCCTGCACAAGGATGCTATGAGTCGGAACCGAATTGATGATACTTAACAACAATAACAACATTGGCATGGTAAACAGAATGTTGGCTTTGCAAACAGATACATCAGTGCTCAGATTTCTACTCTTCCAATCCTCAGCTACTTTAACTGTTGAAAAGAAGTCATTCCTACCACATGAGAAATGTTTTCCCTTTTACATATTCTTCCTTTAAAATTTTTCAACAATAAAAATATATTGTTTTTCTGATTATTAAAAATATTTTAAAAATTAAGAATGCAATTCTTCATTAAAAGCTGTAATCATGGGATTATCCAAAACCTTCTGGACATACATCATCTCTCCAAGAGTAAACCGAGCTTCTTTCGGTAGATAAGCCAGTGGTGGAACTCTGGGTCCCAGACCAAGAGTTGTGTGCCACGGTGGGGGTGGCGGTTCCGCTCGATGAAAACGATGACACGGATTCACTGCAGAAAAAACAGATGTGCACAAGAGTAACACTGACTGGGAAGTGTCAATATGGTTAGAAACTTACTTTTCTGAGTCTGTTTACTTTCTTTTTTTAAATGCATCTGTCAGTTTCACAGTACACTAATTTATAAATATTTATAAGCATCCTTTCCAATAGACTAAGTATAAAATTATTTTTCAATTTTAGAAATTCATGGCCAATCACTAATTGTACTTCCCATATTACCCACTGCTGTAGACTTGATTACAACCCATATGGACCCTACAGAACAGAGTAGAACTGCCCGATACAGTTTCCACAGATGATCTCTTTACTGAAGCAGACTGTAGCATCTTCCTCCCCAAGAGAGGTTGATGGGTTTGAATGGATGAACTTTTAGTTAGCAGGAGAGTGCTTTAAATACTGTACCCCCAAGTCTTCCTCTATATTCGTTATGAGTATTTTTGAAATTTTGTAATCATAATTATTAAACAGATTAATTCTTACCAGGTATATTTATCAATGGCTTTCTGTACATTTCTTGTAAAATGTATAGGTAAATGTTCCTTGTTTTTAACAGTAAAACTGTGTTTTCCGGACCCTCTCGACAGTCCTTTTCTGAAAAATAAAATAACATGACATATGAAGAGTCTCTCTAATCTAATGATATCATTTTATTCATTAATGCTTTTAAAATTTTCCTTTTGTATAAGTTGCTCCTCTTCTCCTCTCATGTCACCCTAAGTGGACACACACACACAATATACAGACACACACACATCACATACACAAAGCACACATACACCACCTTCCACACACATGTATTGTGAACATGTAGTGCACTGGTACCACACACACACAACACCTTTATAATCAAGAAACTGAACCTTACCTTATGATCTTGTCATCTCTATTTTTCTTAAACCAAGGTTGTCATGAACTTACATGCACCTTCATGTAACTGATAGCAAAGCATGAAAGAATTTTTGTAAAATGGTGTACAATTTAGTCAGAGAAGGGAAAGTTGTGCAAAACACTAGATAGACATGGCTTCCCTCCAAGGCATGAGGCTTGGCTAGTAAAATACAAGCAGGATTTTGGCTCCCACTTGTCCTGTAACCAGGCACCCCTTGTACTTTGTTATTACTAAACTCAAACAATTCTCCTGTTAAAAAATTATTTAGTCTCATATGAATTCTGAAATAAATCAAATTCCTATGAATTACTAAACACATGCAATGTGTTTAGAAATGACTGAAGCCACACGAATATCAAACAAACACACTTTAGTTTGTATTGTTTGGTGTGTCTCTGAAGCTTTAGAGAATTTTAACATATTAAAAGTAATGGATAACTAAGAAGAAATCTCTAAATTAAAATAAATGATAAACCTGGCTAGTCTCATCAGTTAGTGTTAATCATTAAAATGTCCTTTCAATGAACCTCTTATAATACTCCTGTTAGCTGTGTAACACCTTCCTAATGTCTAACAGTAAACAGTTTCTACTTTAAGAGATACATTTTCTAAAAGAACAAAACATGTATTAATTTATAAAAAGGTAACATATTAGAAAAAATAAATTAAACTTCAAGTGTTTCTAAGAAAGACATCACACTGTCTTGAAATTAAAAAAAAAAAGGTTTGCTTTTGCTTTCAATCAGAATGCATAATGATATCTAATTTTCAACACTTGTATTTCTTCATCTAAATGGGAGTTTTATAAACTATTAACACAAGAGAATAAACTCTGTGTCTAATTAATTATATACCTATAGTACTCAGTAGGAGTACTGGTGTGGTGCTGTGAGTTAATGCGCTGGACTGCAAAGTTGGTTTGAACTGCAAGGTCGCCGGTTCAAGCTCACCACCTGCTCCTTGTAAACCCTATACAGGGTCAGAACTGACTCGATGGCACTTAACAACAGTACACTATAAGTGGAAGAAGGATGAGATTTTTTGCTCTTGAGAAGATTTGAAGCTTTGGAAACCTTCTGTAGTGTTGCTGAGTTAGAATTGACTCGATGGCACTTAATAACAATACTCCATAAAAACAAGAATTTTTTAAAAAAAGAAGTTAATTATTAAGACATATCTGCCTTACCTAGATGTATCTTGTACAAGAATAATAGAAATATACGATTTTCCTTCTTTTTATTACTTAAATGTGTTAAGTAAATATAGGCAATTTTGAGGCTAAATATGTTAGAGAAATGGTCTAACAGAAAGAAATATAGGAAGAGTTTTCATGCTAATAAATTTCTTTACTGTTAACCCTATTTGATTATTTTAAACTATCAATAATAGGTAATTTACATGTGATCAACAATAACTGTTTTAGGTAAGCATAAAACTACTTGTGACAAAGAAAGATAATCAACTAAAAATTACATCAAGTAGATATGCTTTGAACGTTAAGAAGTTTGAACATTAACATACTGAGCATGTGAACATCGGTCTCCATGACTCTGAGACCAGAAGAACTAGATGGTGATTAGCTACCACCACCAACTTCTTTGAAAGGGATCACATTATACGTTCCCGACAGAATGGGGAAAATATGGAATAAAACTGAAAGTTATAAAAAAGAAAAAAGACTGAGTTTACTGGTCAAAAAGGGACTGGAGGAACCCAGGACTATGGCCCTTGACCACCCTTCAGATCTGGAATGGAACTTACCCTCCTGGCCCAATTTTCAGGCAAGTAGTAGCCAGGTATATAAGGGGAACAACAGCACTACTAAGGTATACTCACCATGGAATGGTCAACAATTCGGAATCAAAAGATATTTACCTAAGGGCAAAGTTGAGAAGGGCTGGGAAGGACGGTAGCATGGAAATAAGAACCACAGGGAGGAAGCAGGATAACTTGTTACATGGAGGGGATTGTGTTCATTGATATGAAACACAATCTAAGATTTGTTTAATGTAAAGTTGATGATATGCTCAGTAAGCTCTTACTCAATTTACAATAAAAAGTTCAAAAAAAGAAAGAAACCCATCCTAGTCTATGACTTGTTGTTGTTAAGTGCCATTGAGTTGATTCCGACCTACAGCGACCCTGTATTGGGTTCCCTAGGAGCAGCTGGTGAGCTTGAACCACCGACCTTGCAGTTCAAACGACTTTGCAGTCTGATGCATTAGTCCACAGCGCCACACCAGGACTCCACAGTATATGACTAGTATATGATTAATCTGTTTGTGATTAGGAAATAATTTTGTAATTCAGGGCCAACAGTTGTTGTTGTTAAGTATCATCAAGGTGGTACCGACTCATAGCGACCTTATGCACAGCAGAACGAAACACTACCCGATCCTGGGCCAACAGTGAGTTCACTAAAATATGTTGTTGTTGTTAAGCGCTGTTGAGTCTATTCCGACCACGGAAACCTTGTACAGGGTTTCCGAGGCTGTAAATCTTTACAGGGGCAGAAAGCCTCATCCTTCTCCCACGGAACAGCTGGTAGTTTCGAACTCGCTAAAATATAGTTGCTGTGTAATATCTACATAGCAAAAAGAGATGAGACTCTAGAACTGATGATGATTGGCTGTGAGCTTTGAGTGAGTTATTTCTTCTCTCCGAAACTCTATTTCCACACCTTTCAAACAATGACAATACTGTCAACTTTGTTGGATGTAAGAATGAATATAAACAAAGTATGTAAAGGCCTATAGTCTTACTAAGGAGCTCTGGCAGCGTAGTGGTTACGAATCCGGCTGCGAACTGCAAGGTCAGTCGAAACTGCCAGCTATTCTGCGGGGCCTCGGGTCGCTAAGAGTTGGAACAGACTCCATGGCACATAACCACCACCATAGTACTTACTACATAATCAGTGTTAGATAAATTAGGGTTATCTTGGTTACTGATATTATTAACATAATATTTCTCTATGAGACTAGTGCGCTCTACATGCTTTTCTCAGAGTCCTGGTGTGGCGCTGTGGGTTAATGCACCAGACTGCAAAGCCGTTTGAACTGCAAGGTCGGTGGTTCAAGCTCACCAGCTGCTCCTCGAAAACCCTATACAGGGTCGCTATGGGTCGGAACCGACTCGACAGCAAACAACAACAGCCACCACCATGTTTTTACTTTCTTCTTTCCATGGCTTTTTATCTGTTTCAGTATGCTTTAGTTTCTAGAGCTGTTTTAGGTTTATAGAAAAATTACACAGAAAGTACAGAACGGTTTCATATATCCATCCCCATCCCAGCATGCTGTCTCTCCACTAGCATCTCCCATCCCTGTAGTTCATTTGTTACAATTGATGAACCAGTATTGTTATAGTATTATTAATAAAGTTCATAGTTTTGGGGTTCACAATTGTGTTATACATTCATTAGTGTTTTGGGTCACTACATGTGTTAACTGATTTAGACACACTCATCATAATGTCATGTGCCCACCATTACTGTATCATACAAAATGTGATCGTGGTGGCAGTCGTGAGCCGTGGAGTCAGGTCTGACACATAGCAAACATGCATGATGAGGTTTCCGAGGTTGCAAATCTTTACAGAAGCAGAAACCTCTTCTTTCTCTCGTGAAACATCTGAGAGTTTCGAACTGCTTGCTGACTTTGAGGTTAGTAGCCCAACTCATAATCACTATGCCGAATCATGCAGTAAGCCTATGTTTAGTACAAAACTGCCAGACTGTCTCCCAAAGTGGCTAAACCCAATCGTCAGCATTTCGAGTCATAAGTGTTTTGGATTTTTGCCATTATAATAGCTCCATTGTTTTGGGGGAGTCTTTGTGTGACACTGTAGGATAAGCAGTGGACTGCTTACCACAAGGTTGGTGGTTCAAAGCCATCAGCTGCTCCTCGGAAGCCCAATACTGGATCGTTATGAGTTGGAACCGATTCAGTGGCACGTAACAACTACAACATTGTTTTTTTATATTATATAGCTTTTTTTTTTTTGCACTTTAACATTTTATTTTAATCATCTTGACAACCAATTACTTTCTAATATAACACCTAAAGCAATGCTTTACATATATGACATGCTCAGTGTTTGTTGAAAGAATAAGCAAACATTAGATTAGTGAATCAAATACAGAACATGTTTTTGCTCTATAATTACTCTAAACATTAATGCTTAATATAAAAAGAATATATTATAAACAGGTAATAAAATATTCCCAAAATTCAAGACATTTCTGGAGAGGTATCCTTTAAGCAACCATAAAAACACACAGCTCTTCATGCTGTTGCTGAGTGCCACCCAGTCGGTTCCGACTCATAGAGACTTAGTATAGCTTTTCAAGGAGCAGCTGGTGAGTTTGAACCACCACCCGTGTGGTTCAAATCTACCTTGCAGCCACTGGACTACAAAACACAGTGTCAGCAGTTGAAACCCACCAGCTGCTCCTCGGAAACCCCATACAGGGTTGCTATGAGTCAGAACCTACTCAACAGCACTTAACAACAACAACTTCCTAGAGCAGCTGAAATGCCTGAGTATGACTTTGACAACTGCATGGGGTCTCTGCTTCACTCATTCACACTTTTCTTACCCCTATCTGCTCATCTGCTCCTCTATTCATAAAACTTGAAAACGAAATTCACAAATAAGATCCAAGTCAGCTGTTTGTTTTTCCCCCCCCCCAATGAGCTATAATTTCTTCCTACAGAAAATTTACCCTTATTCCGAGAGGGGTGAGGGTATTTTCAACTTAGAAGAAAAAAAAATTTTTTTCCCAAAAGGCATGATTACATTATATCACATTCCTTCCAAGATCGGCATGTGCACTCACTTCAAAGTGTAATTGAGGACAAGTCTTGAAAATGCAGGCAGGGAAATGGAATGCTCTTAAGTAATCAAAGAAATTACTATAAAACAGATGCCTTAAAATGCCACCAATTTCCATACTATTTCCCATCTTTTTCCTCCTATATATCCCTCCCTCTACCTGCTTCAAAGTCTCTTTATTTTGTGGATCTTGTTGGTCTTCAGGGTCCAGTATAATACCATTTAAATTTTTCCAGAGAATTCAGAGTAATTCCAAAAACACTGAGAAGAAGAAATGGGGCCCCAAAGCTCAATGGTAGCCAAGATCACAAAGACATTAGGGGCGGAGCTAGTCCTGGGACACAGACCTGGGACACAGACCACCTGACCTGCATGTCTCTTCAAGAACCACAAGTCACTGACATTATGAGTTTAGAACATAACCTACAAAATTACCATTTGTATTTTTTAACATCTTCTTTTGGTCCTTTGACTTCACTATTTTCTGACTAAGCATTATACTATCATTTCATGTATTACGTTGAACATATTTAATTCCCTGTCAATTATCAACTCTTCTAAATTCTAGTCAGTCTAAGAAAGCATCCACAATGTATAGAATGGATCCTATAACTACTGCATAAAAATGTCGATGTGGTAACGTCTATTAAACTTATTTTACAAATAACATAGACATAAATTAGCGTCATACAAGTTCATGTAAATCTGTATTAAATTTAAGAGGACATTTAAAGTTTCATGCAGGCACACTTCCAGCTGTTCACTTGGGGATAGTTCCCTTTCTTGTGACCGATGAAGTACATCTTGCTATTTTTCGAGCGCATGGAGCCTGGACTCTGCATGAACCACTCGTTCCATTTGTCAAAGAAATAGATTGATTATCGTTTTAAAACTTTCTATTGTCTTTTGGTAATTATTAACCCACTTTGCTCTCTACCAATTCAAATGAGAAACAGTGACTACAGTTTACAAAACTGTATTTCTGCTTGAAAACTCCAGGTACCCTGGACTAAAAACCTTGAAAGGAAGCCCTGATTCTTTGAAATGAGCACTGTAACCAGAAGTGGCTCAAATGAAGGAAGATTTTCTGGACTGTGTAGCACACGGGTCCCAGAACACTCAGGCATGACCATCAACATGCTGCTCGTTTCCATATAAAGCACTAACATTGACCTTACTTTAGAGCATGTCCCGCAAGCAATTGAGGTTCTCGGGACATATGGCGAAGTCATCTTAGATACTGTGAACACTTCTCAGAGTAAATGAGTAACTTCACTTGAGGCAAGGCCTGATGATGTCAGCACTCAAGAATCCATGAATGCATGTACATAAACACAGACCACATGTAATCTGGTTTGCAGGCAAAAAACAGTCAACGCGGTACATCCTGCAAATATTATGACAAGACAAAATCGAGCGTCTCTAGTGATCCCACCCCACTTTCCAGATCAGGACTTACCCAATCACAATCAGCCCCAGGTCTTGGCTCGCGTTTCCCGGGACCCACTCTGCGCCATGAGGCCTGGGCGCTACTGGGCGGGGACACCCTGCGCGGGCTCCACGCTGCCAGCTGGTGGGCAGGCGCCCACCAACTCTGGGAGGTTCAACTCCCTGCCGGCCCAGCCCTACGCCCCCAGTCCCACTAGCCCTCCGCAAATAGCCGAGCCGGGCCCGAGAACCGCGAGACTCCAGCGGAGCGGCCAGGGGCGCTCCCCTCCGAGTCTGCGCAGCCCTTGGGCGCGGCTGCTCGCTAAACGCCCGGCACTCCGTCCCACTCCAGATCCTGGCGCCCCTCAAAGGCCAGATTTCTGAGTGTTGCAGTACACCTTCTGCCGCTGCACAGGCGCTCTTCCCTCGCCGTGCACTGGCTGGGGCGCGCTGCCAGGCCAAGTGGGCTGGGCAGGCAGCGTGGCCACCCGCGCCCCCTCCTCCAAACCTTGGCCTGCGCCCCACCCCCACCCACCTTCCTTCCTTCTTTCTGTGAGTGGTTTTTCCAGGCACCCGACCTCTGCTAATGCAGGACTTTCTATCTCCCGCCTGCCAGAGGCCAGATTTTATAACCCAGACACTGAAAATTTGGCAATAGGCCAGTCAGCCTCTTAGCGCCTGTCTGCCAGCCCTCCTGCCCTCCCACCCGCCTGCCTGCCCGCCCTTGGTTCAACTGCACAGGGGGATCTGCCTTTCCCACCCATTCCCCAGGGCCTGTCTGGGCCAGAGAGTCTGTCCAGACAGGTATTTACTGCCCTTTAAGTCTACTTTTAATTCACAGAAAAAAGGCGAAGAATTACAGAATGATTTTACCTCTCCCTCTCCGTCCCACCTAACAAAGGATTTCTAAACCAAGGTTGGGTATATTGGACTCTTGGTGTGGTGCAGCAGGATCAGCGCTGGACTGCAAACCACAAGTTTGGAGGTTCAAAGCCACCAGCTGTTCCTCGGAAACCTTACATAGGGTCTTTATGAGTCCGTACCAACTCGAAGACACTTAACAACAATAACATACTGAAGTGAAATAAAACACGTGATGTCTCCTAAAAACCGAAATCCACTGCCGAGGAGTGGATTCTGATTCCTAGCAACCTGATAGGACAGAGTAGAACCACTCCATAGCGTTTGAGAGTCTGTAATTAATCAAACTCCAACAGTCACTCTTCGGAAACCCTATGCAGGGTCACGATGCAATAGGACTAAATGAGCAACACTTAACAATAACAACAATTTGATGAGCACACTGCCTCATCTTTCTTCTGAAGAGCTGTTGGTGGGTTTGAAGCTAGCCTTAGGGTTAACAGCCCAATGCTTAAGCCACGGTGATACCAGGGCTTCTAATCAAAGCTCAGAACCAGTCAATGCAAGATGCAAATTTGATTAACAGTAACTCTAGCTTTCTTTGCTGTATTTGTCAGGTTCAGTCAAGTCAGATCCAAATCATAGCAACCCTATGGTATCGCTGTCCAGTCCTACACAAACCTCAATTGTTTGTTGCTCCATTTAAGTACATTGCTACTACAATCCACTTCTTTTGGGGGGTGGGTCTTCCTCTTTTTTGCTGACCCTCTACTTTATCAAGAATGATATCCTTCTCCACCAACTGCTCCTTACTGATAATATGTCCAAATTATGAGAACCAAATCTCACCATCCTGGCTCTAAGGAGCATTCTGGCTGTACTTCTTCCAACACAGATTTGTTATTCTGGCAGTCTCATGGTGCTTCAATATTCTTCTCCAACATCCTAACTCAAACGCATCAATTCTTCTTTGATCTTCCTTATGCAGTGCCCAACTTCTGCATACATATGATATGATTGAAAATACCATAGCTTGAGTCAGAAGCACCCAATCCAATACATCACTTCATTTCTTGGCTGCTGTTCTCATGAGTATTGATTGTGGAGCCAAGCAAAACAAAGTATTTGAAGGTTTAAATCTTTTATATATTTAACATGATGACATTTGTTGGTGTTTGTTGCTGTTGTTAGGTGCAATTAAGTCGGTACCGACCCATAGGGACCTTATGCACAGCAGAACGAAACACTGCCCAATCCTGGGCCACCCTCATTACTGTTGCCATGTTTGAGTCCATCGATGCTGCAACGTGGCCAATCCATCTTGTTGGGGGGGTCTTCATCTTTTTCTCTGACCCTCCACCTTATCAAACATAATATCCTTCTCCAGCAACTGCTCCCTCCTGACAATATGTCTGAAGTATGAGAGACGAAGTTTGACCATCCTGGCCTCCAACGCACATTCTGGCTGCACTTTGTCCAAAATGGATCTATTGGTTCTTTTGGCAGCAGCCCATGGCACTTTCAATATTCTCCTCCAACACCATAACTCAAAGGCATCAATTCTTCTATGGTCTTCCTTCGCATGCATATGAGGTTACTGAAAATTACATGGCTTGGGTCAGGCACAGCTTAGTCTTCAAGCTGACATCTTTGTTCTTCAACACTTTCAAAAGGTCTTGTGCAGCAGATATGCCTGATGCAATACGTTGTTTGATTTCTTGACTGCTGCTTCCATGAGTGCTGATAGTTGATCCAAGAAGAATTAAG
>NW_006408529.1:17737538-17765117 GCF_000296735.1 Chrysochloris asiatica | reverse complement strand
CAATCTTTTCTCCATTGATAAGAATGTTGTTTATTGGTCCAGTGGTGAGGATTTTTGTTTTCTTTACATTGAGATGTAATCCATACCAAAGACTGTGCTCTTTGATCTGCATCAGCAAATGTTTTAGGTCCTTTTCACTTTCAGCAAGCAAGGTTGTATCATCTGCATATCGCAGATGTTAATGAGTCTTCCTCCAATCCTGATGCCATGTTTTTCTTCATATAACCCAGCTTCTCGGATTATATGCTCAGCCTAAAGGTTGAATAAATATGGTGAAAAAATACAACTTTGTCACACACTTTTCTTAATTTTAAAACATTCAGTGTTCCCATGTTCTGTTCAAACAACTCCTTCTTTGTCCATGTATAGATTCCTCATGAGCACAATTAAGTGTTCCAGAATACTCACATTTCTCAATGTTGTCCATAGCTTATCATGATCCACACAATTGAAAGCCTTTGCGTAGTCAATAAAGCACATGTAAACATCCTACTGATATTCTCTGTTTTCAGCCAAGATCCATCGGACATCAGCAATGATATCCCGTGTTCCACGGCCTCATCTAAATCTGGCTTGAACCTCTAGAAGTTCTCTGTCAATGTATGCTTGCAGCCATTTCTGTATTATCTTCAGCAAAATTTTACTCACATGGGATATCAAACAGATTGTCCAATGATTTCCCCATTACATTGAGTCATCTCTTTTTAGAATGGGGACAAATATGGTTCTCTTCCAATCAATCAGCCAGATCACTTGTCTTCCAAATTTCTTGGCAGAGATGAGTGAGTGTCTCCTGTGCTGCCTCACTTTCTTTAAAGATTTCAATTTTTATTCCATCAATTCCTGGTGCCTTGTTCTTTGCCAATTCCTTCAATGCACCTTGGACTTCCTCCTTCAGGATCATTGGCTCTTGATCATATGCTACCTCTTGAAATGGTTGGATATTAACCATTTTCTTTTGGTACAGTGACTCTGTATACTCCTTCCATCTTCTCTTGATGCTTTCTTCATCATTCAATAATTTGCCCAGAGAATCTTTCAACAACGAAAGGCAAGGCATAAATTTTTTACTTCAGTTCCCCCAGCTTGAGAAATGCTGAGCATGTTTTTCCTTTTTGGTTTTCTTATTCCAGATCTTTGAACATTTTGTTATAATATTTGTCTTTATCTTCTCGAGCTGATCTTTGAAATTTTCTGTTCAGCTCTTGGACCTCCTCATTTCTTACATTTGCTTTAGCATCTCTACGCTGGAGAACAAGTTTTAGTGTCTCTTTTGACATCCATTTTGACCTTTTCCTTTATTCTTGTCTTCTCAATGCCTTTTTGCTTTCTTCCTGTATGATTTTCTTGATGTCATCCCACAATTCTTCTGGTTTTCGGTCTTTAGTGTTTAATGTATCAAATCTGTTCTTCAGATGATCTCTAAATTCAGGTGGGATATATTCAAGGTCATATTTTGGCTCTTGTGGACTTGTTTTCATTTTCTTCAGCTTCAGTTTGAATTTGCATATAAGTAATTGATGGTCTGTTCCACAGTCTGCCCCTGGCCTTGTTTTCACTGATGATATGGAGGTTTTCCATTGTCTCTTTCTGCAGTTGTAGTCAATTCGATTGTTCTGTATTCCATCTAGTGAGGTCCATGTGTATAATCGTCTTTTATACTGTCTAAAGTTAATGTTTAGGCAAATCTGCTGCACAAGACCTTTATAAAATGTTGAAGACAAAGATGTCAGCTTGAAGACTAAGGTGCGCCTAACACAAGCCATGGTATTTTCTATCACCTCATATGCATGCAAAAGCTGGACAGTGAATAAGGAAGTCCATAGAAGAATTGATGCCTTTGAGTTATGGTGTTGGAGGAGAATATTGAAAGGGTCTTTGGCTTGCAAAAGAACCAACATATCTATGTTGGAAGAAGTGCAACCAGAGTGCTCCTTGGAGGCCAGGATGGCCAAACTTTGTCTCTCATACTTCGGACATATTTTCAGGAGGGATCAGTTGCTCGAGAAGGATATCATGTTTGGTAAGGCGAAGGGTCAGAGAAAAAGAGGAAGACCCCCAGCAACATGGCTTGGCACAGTGGCAGCATCAAGGGGCTCAAGCGTGGCAACAATAGTGTGGTTGGCCCAGGATAGGGCAGTATTTTGTTCTGTTGTGCATAATGTTGCTATGAGATGATACTGACTCGATGGCACTTAACAACAACAACAAAACACTATTTATATTGCAAATAGGAAGAGGTGAAAAGAATTAATTTATTAACTTAATTATTATTTTGCATTTATAAACTGTGATTATCTGAAGTAAACACTTTCTAACACTATTTATATTTCACATGGGGAGAGGTGATAACAAAACAAAAGAAAGTGAAAAAGAGTATTGTGGTCCAAACATAATGCCAACCTTTTTATATTAGTTATTTGCTTAATTTTTTTTTTAACACTCATGCTTGTTAGAAAAAGATACTGAAGGTCAGAGGCCTTAATACTTTTGTATATATATATAGTGCCCACTTACATTTTCCACCTCTGGGGTTTAGTAGGAAGCGGCTATCACCCTGTTACTGCATACAGCCATCTAATAGGGGCAGTAAAACCGCATGGATTTAAAGAAACAAGCAGTTCAAGTCCACCTAAAGATGACCTGGAAGACTTGGCAACCTACTTCGGAACGATTGCATTCAAAACCTTATGAACAGAACACAGTTCTATTCTGACCCACACATGAGGTTACCTAGAGTCAGAATTGAACTTATGGCAACTAGCTGGGTTTTGGTTTTTGTGGGGTTTTCTCATTTCTTAAAGGGAGGAGTGTCAAATCATTTGCAGCAATTTTTAATCTGTCATAATCTGCATAAAACACTGAGTCCTCTCTAGAACCCTAAATCATGATCAGGTACAGAAGAGGCTTCTCATAGGCAGCCATGGTTCTTCAGGGGCAGCCAAGGCTTTAAACTGGTTCTACACTTTCAATCATGGCTGAAAGAAATGACAGCAGAACGGACACTTTTTTTTTTTTTTTTGAAATGGATGAACTAGAATACTAACTGGTGGTGGTGGTCAGTGCTGTCAAATGGGTGCCAACTCATAGTGACCTTACACACAAGAGAACAAAACACTGCCTGGTTCTGCTCCAATCTCACAATCATTCCTGCTACCACTGTGCTCATCAATCTCCTTGGGGGTCTCCTCTTTTCTGCTGCCCTCCACTTTACCTAGCAAGATTTCCCTCTCTAGGGACTGGTTCCTCCTGATAATATGCCTGAAGCATGAGAGATGAAGCTTCGCCATCCTGGCTTCTAAGGAGCATTCTGGCTGTACTTCTTCCAACACAGATTTGTTTGTTCTTCTGGCAGTCAATGGTACTTTTAATAGTCTCCTCCAACACCATAACTCTAATGCATCAATTCTTGTATGATCTTCTTTATTCATTATCCTTTCACATGCATATGAAACTACTGAAAATGCCATACATTGAATCAGGCACACCTTAGTCCTCAAACTGACATCTTTGTTCATGAATACTTTAAAAAGATCTTGTGCAGCAGATTTGCCTAATACAATGATTTCTTGACCGGCTGTTTCCATGAGTATTGACAGTGAATCCAAGTAAAATTAAGTCTCTGACAACTTCAATCTTTTCTCCATTTTTGATGATGTTACTTATTGGTCCAGTGATGAGGAGTTTTGTTTTCTTTACATTGTGGTTCAACCCATACATATAGCTGTGGGTTTTTTTTTAATCTGTATTAGTATGTATTTTAAGTCCTCTTTGCTTTTAGCAAGAAAGGTAGTATCATCTGGCTATCACAGGCTACTAATGAGTCTTTCTCCAATCTTGATGCCACCTTCTTCTCCTGTAATTCAGCTTCTCAGATTATTTGCTCAGGGTATAGATTGAATAAATGTGGTGAAGGAAATCAACCTTGAGGCACACTTTTCCTAATTTTAAACCATTCAGTACCCCCCTTGTTTTATTGTTGGTCTATATGTAGGTTTTTCATGAGTACAATTCAGTCTTCCAGAATAATCATTCTCCACAATGTTGTCCATAGCTTGTTATGATCCATGTATTTGAAATCCTTTATATAGTCAATGTTGTTGTTGTTGTTGTTAAGTGCCGTCAAGTCGGTTCCAACTCATAGTGACCCTGTATACGGTTTCCAAGGAGCAGATGGTGATTTTAAACCACCAACCTTGTGGCTCAAACCAACTTTGCAATTTAGCACATTAACCCACAGCATCACACCAGGACTCCTTACATAGTCAATAAAGCACAGGTAAACATGCTTAAGCCAAGATTCATCTGATATTAGCTATGATATCCCTTATTCCACATCCTCATCTGAATCTGACTTGAACCTCTGGCAGTTCCCTGTCAATAGAGGGTGGTTTTTGTTGAATTTTCTTTTACAAAAATTTACTTGCTGATGATATTAAAAATACTGTCTAATTAATTCCATATTCCATCTTTGTAATGGGCACAAATATGGATCGTTTCAAATCAGTTGGCCAAGTGACTGTCTTTCAAATTTCTTGGCATAAATGAGTGAATGCCTCCAATGGTGCATCAGTTTGTTGAAATATTTCAATGTGTATTCCATCAATTCCCAGAGCCTTGTTCTTTGCCAATGCCTTCAGTGCACTTTGAACTTCTTCCTTCAATACCATTGGCTCTTGATCAGATTCTGTGTCTTGAAGTGTTTGAATACCGTGCTTTTTTTTTTTTTTTTTTTGATACAGTAACTCTGTGTATTCCTTCCATCTTTTTTGATGCTTTCTGCACCATTTAATATTTTGTGAGACTTGAATTATTTCTTCAGTTCTTTCAACTTGAAAATGCTGAGCATGTTCTTCCCTATTAGTTTTCTAGCCCAAGGTCTTTGAATATTTCATTATAAAACTTGACTTTGTCTTCTTGATCTACCCTTTGAAATTTTCTGTTCAGCTCTTTTATTTCCAATTTCTTCCATTTGCTTTAGCATCTATACACAGAAGAGCAAGTTTCCAAAGTCACTTTGACATCAATTTTGTTTTTTTTTTCCTTTTCTTGTCTTCTTAATGACCTTTTGCTTTATTCCTGTCTGATGTTCATGATATCATCCCACAACTCTTCTGATCTTCAGTCATTAGTGTCTAATGCATAAAATCTGTTATTGAGATGATTGCTATATTCAAGTGGGATATGTTCAAATTCAAATTTTGTCTTTCATAGATTTGTTTTGGTTTTCTTCAGCTTTATCCTGAACTTGCATATGAACAATTGATGGTCTGTTCCAAGCCTGACCCTGGCCTTATTCAGGCTGATTATATTGAGGTTTTCTACTGTCTCTTCCTACAGATATAGTCAATTTGATTTCTGTGTATTCCATCTGGTGAAGTACATGTGTATAGTCATCTTTTATTTTGTTTAAGAAAAATATTTTTAGTGAACAAGTCATTGATATTATAAAATTCTATCATGTAATCTGCAATATTATTTCAATCACTAAGACCACAAACTGGAAGGGGAAAAATATGGGTGAAAGTACTGCTAGAATTTAAATTTTCCTCTTCAAAAACAAGGGATCAGATAACTGGATGATCGGAGCTCAACCAGGAAAGGAAAGAAGAGGGGAAAAAGAGTGAGCTAATACAGTCTGATGAACTTGACCTATACCTATGGAGTAGCGACTCAAAAGAGGGAACAAATCCTCACAGCAAGAAACATTCACACACACACACACCACACACACACACACACAGTGGACTGAGAAGGGCAGCTTGGACATTGGATACTCAAATTGGGAGGGGAGGACTACAAAGGCAAGAAGTGACTGGCTTACAAGCTTTCAAGAGGGAACCTAGTGCTAGGGAGCATGGCGGAAGGTAGAATCTCCAGTAGGTACTATTCAATCAGTCTGGGCGGAGCTGATGAAAGGAGATACAGATGGGTAACTCGTGATACTGAAGTGAATAATGCCTATCAGGACGGACTATGAGGGTTGGAAATGCAAAGGTAGAAGTTTTGTAACCAGGAAGGGAATGATAAAAAACAAAAACAAAAAAAAACACAAGGGAAATGTGCAATGTGCATAGCAACCAACTCCCTTGACCAGTATAGTTGAAAACAACAGTGCCCAGTTCAAAATGGCAGCTGACTATACTATTCTGAATGAGTGTTACTCTCCATAGTCTTGGCAATCATTAGGCTCTTGGAGGGGCTTAATATCCCTTTTTTAAGTTTCCCATTTTAGGACTTCAACTCATCATTTTTCCTTTTCCAGGAAAATTAATGTTAGTTTTTTTGGATTACCCAATTTAAAAAAATTGGGGTCTATTCCAGTTTTTGTTTCCTTGACTATGATTAAAATGGTTTGAACCAGTTCAAACTGGTTGAAAGTCTTTGGGACAGCCCCTCTGGCTGTGAAAACTTTGTGAACTAAAGTCAATCCAGCAACTTCCCACAAATCCAACAAACGAAGGGGAGACAGTGACAGGACAACCACTGTTAACCCTTTGTTTAAAAAAACAGTATTCATGGTTAAATGAAATCCCAGTAGGATCGCGTTCCTGTTCCTTGATTAGGGCTCACTTCTGTTCTATGACTTCTTCCCAACTCTTAACTCTCTCCTTTGGGCTCTTGGGCCCACTTTCTGAGTCATTTTCATGGGTAAGAAATGGCCCATAATTGTGACAGACTGGCCTTCTCATCCTTCTTCCTTCCTGAGAAGGGTGAGGAGAAAGGACCCAAAAGTCTGTGTTCTGTTTAGTCCAAGCTGATGGTACTCCCAGCATTCCTTCCACAGTATCCTCTGACTCCTTCATATGTTCTACAAATTCTGCTGAAAAACTCAGTTGTTGGTGGTGGTGCTAAGTGCTATGGAGTCAGTTCTGACTCATAATGATCCTATATAGGGTTTTCCAAGCAGTGGCTGGTGAGTTTGAACTGCCGACCTTGCAGTTCAAACTGACCTTGAGTTTGAGTGCTTATCTTACAGTGCACGCCAGTAGCTCCTTCTTAAACTCATCTCTTTCTTTTCTTAGATATCAAAAGTAAAAAGGTATTGTTTAATTAAAGATTAAAGTAAAAAAATCTTCACATTGGATTTTCTAGTTCAGTGCTATCTAGTAGAAACACAATGTAAGTCACATAAGTAATTTTATATTTTTATTTTATGCACACTTGAGAAAATTAAAAACATCAGAACCACAGCTGCTGATCCTGCCAGTTCATCCTTGAAGATACAATGAAATTTCTTAACCCAACAAAAAATATTTCAAAGAAAATGAATTGTCAATTACTCTATATTCAAATATAATTTATAGAATGAAAGTATTTCTTTAATGCCATCTATATCTATACATGCAATTTGTCATCTCTCAATAACTGTCGAAACTCTAATTGAGAATTTAAAGGTAAATAACTAGTTTCACATTCTGGTTTGAGTATTTCACATTCTAATGGAAGAGCCTTGAAGTCAGTAATCATAGTTACTGATTTCAGCGAAGACTTCAATCTCAGCTCCTGAAATAAGGAAAATAGGCCCTACTTTAGCCCACACAGCCCAAAAGGTGGAGTTTAAAATCCCCTGCTGCCAGCTTGAGTGTGGGCTGTACTTAATACCTTGCTGCCAAAGAAAAGAGTGAGAAACGTGTGTGGGAGCAGGGAAGGGGAAGAGGTACTTGGCAATGGAGAAACCTAACGAATAATGCTTCAAACAATGTGATCAAGTCAACAACAACAGTGATACCAAACCAAACCCACTGCTATAGAGTCAATTCCAATCCATAGAGACCTTTTGTTGTTGTTGTCAAGTGCCGTCAATTCAGTTCCGACTCATAGGGACCCTGCACATGGTTTTGGAGGAAGTATCGGTGGAGTCCTGGTGTGGTGCTGTGGGTTAATATGCCAGACTGCAAAGCCATTTGACCAGCAAGGTTGGTGGTTCAAGCTCACCAGCCGCTTCTCAGAAATGCTATGGGTCAGAACCAACTCAATGGCACTTAACAACATTAGTGGATTTGAACCTTCAACCTTGAGGTTAGAAGTCCAGTGTTTATCCTATAGCACTTCACCAGGACTCCAGAGGCCTTACCAGAACTGCCCCAGAGGGTTTGTGAGACTGCATATCTTTACAGAAGCAGACTGCCTCATATTTCTCCTGAGGAGAGACTAGGTTCAAACTGCTGACCTTTCCTTTAGCAGCTGTGCACTTTAATCACTGCACCACCAGAGCAGTATTCCTGGTCATGAAACCGTGAAGGTCAGAAAAAACAAGGGAAGTCTGAGAAATTGTCCTGGTCAGAGGAAACTAAGGAGAGACATAAGGACTCAGTGTAGTATGGACTCTTGGTAAAATCCTGGAACAGAAGAGGGGTAATGGTGAAATTGGAACACTGGAATGAAATGTGGACTTTAGTATTACTTAATAGTAAGATACCAATGTTGGTTCATTCATTTTCATAAACTACCATAGTAATGTAAGATATTAGCAATTAAAGAAACTGAGTATAGGAGATATGGGAGTTTAAGTACTTTCTTTGGAACTTTTCTGAAAACCTATGGATTATTCTCAAATTTATTTTTAAAATGCTTGCCTTAAACTCCTCTATACATTCAAATCTATTTTATAAGCTATTTACTACTTTCAGGGAAGGACAATAAAATCATGCTTTATGCTTTTAATGTAAATATAGAAAAATGTATAAAGCACAAGGCAGATTATTGTGTTCCCCATTGATTAAAATGATGTTAAAATACAGAATTATTATTTTTACATAAAGCTAACAAATTACTGGGCTTCTGAAGTCCATAAAGAAAACATGTTCAAAGAATTCTAATAAATTATACTAATCAATATCTGACATTTAGTAATAACATAAAGTTAATTAATATGGAACTTTTGTAGGCACAATCTATGTAAGGCAAGGTCCATATTCTTGTTAATTGCCATGGAATCAAATCTGGCTCATAGTGATACCATGCATGCACAGAGGAACTTCTTAATAGGTTTTGAATGTTGTGGTCTTTCTGAAGCAGATTGCCAAGCTGTCTTTCTAGGTGACTCTGGATGGGTCTGAACAACCATTTTTGTGGCAGTGTTTAGGAGGAGTAACTGGTGGATTTGAATCATTAACCTTGTGGTTAACAATTCAATGTTTATCTTACAATACCAGTGCATAACCATTGGCAACAACATAATTTGACTCATTTGGGGACTGAATTCTATCTGTCTGCTAATCTCACAGTCAGCAATTGAAAACTATCAGCTGTTTCATGGGAGAAAGATGAGGCTTTCTGCTCCCATAAAAATTTACAGCCTCGGAAACCCTGTACAGTGTTGCTATGAGTCGGAACGACTCCACAGCACATAACAGCAACAGCAATAATGTTGCCTTTAAGACACTAGATGGTGCTCATTACCCTCTTTTACCACATCAAAAAAGGAAGTTCCAATGGATTTTCATGTAGTAAGTTGTTTTTCCAAGATTGACTATTTAGTGAGTCTTCATTCCAGTACAGTTGCAAATCATAAATAAGTACTGCAGTGAAAAATGTCTGATATTTACAGCCAACAGGAATTGTCATGATGCTAACATTCACCATGGACCAAGTGCTTTTACTTGGCCAGGCACAGAGGACCAGAGATCTTCATATGGAACTTCCAAACCTCAGCAATCCTGAAAGGTGGCTGCTGTTTTCTACAGAAGAGAAAACTGAGGATCAACAGTATTTAGTAAATTAACCAAGGGTAAACAAATTATTTAGATCCATCTAATCTGAATTCAAAACTCAAGTTTGTTTTTTAAATATATATATATATATATGAAATTCCATTTGCTTATTTCTGTTAAGATTCCTTTTCTTAGAGACTTTTCTATTAACATCTGTATTATATAAATTAAATATGTAGTATATCCTTTTAAAAAATCCATCTTTTTATTATGGTAAATATGTTGTTGTTGTTAAGTGTTGTTCAGTCAGTTCTGACTCACAGGGTTTTTGAGGAGCGGCTGGTGAATTTGAACCACCAACCTTGTGCTTCAAACTGACCTTGCAGTCCAGTGCTTATCCTACAGCATAAGCATATCATATGTTTGTTGTTGCTGTTAAGTGTCATTGAGCCAGTTCTGACTCAGAGCAACTTTGTATAGGACTTCTGAGTTTGTAAATCTTTGTGGAAGCAGAAAGTCTTATCTTCCTCCCACAGAGCAGCTGGTGGACTCAAACCATCAACCTTGTGACTTGATGTCGAGTGCTTACCCTAAAGAGCCATATGCTCCCCTATATAACCTTATATAGGGTTTCTGAGGAGCAGCTGGTGAGCTTGAACCACCCACCTTGCAGTTCAAATGGCTTTGCAGTCTGGTGCATTAACCCACAGAGCCATACCAGGACTACACACACACACACACACACACACACACACAGAGTCCTGGTATGGCCCTGTGGGTTAATGTGCTGGACTGCAAAGAAGCGGCTGGAGAGCTTGAACTATCGATCTTGGGTTCAAACCACCCTTGCATTAACCCACAGCACCATTTGTTGTTATTGTTAAGTGCCATCAAGTTGGTTCTGACTCACAGTGACCTTGTATAGGGTTTCCGTAGAGGAGATGCTGGGTTGAACCACTGATTTTGTGGTTAGCAGTCCAGTGTTTATCCTATAGTGCCACATCAGGACTCTGATTATGTGATGATATCTATGTAATCAGAAGCGACTTCATGGCACTTAAAAATAACAACAACAACAATTACAATCTAATTTAATGGAAACTCCTGGTGGCACAGTAGGATAAGCACTGGACTGCTAACCAAAATGTCATCAATTCAAACCTACTAACTGCTCCTTATACAGTAGGGGTGGAAACCATTTTTCTGTCAAGGGCCATTTGGATATTCATAACATCACTTAATACAAACTTATGTTGCTATGAAAAAAGCTCCTGGATTTATTAATTTTGAGGCTCACCAGTGGTTGCCCTGACAGGGTCAGACCAAATGATTTCAAGGGTTTATATGGTCCTAGGACCTGAAGTTCCCCAACAATGCATACAGGGACACTGTGAGTCAGACTGAACCCGTAGCACTTAAAAAACAACAAATTTTAACTTGCATCAGAATCACCTGAGTGCTTGTTAAAAGGCAAGCCACTAGACTCCTCCCTAGCTCTTAGATAGCATCAAAATGAGTTGAAATTGATTCAGTCACAGTGGGTTAGGTTTTGTGGGGTGAAACTTTGAATTTCTCACAGTTCTTAATGTCGGCTGATGCCGCTGGTTGAGGATAGTACTATAAGAACCACTTTTTGTTGTTGTTGCTAGATTCCATTGAGTCCATGCTGACTCATACTGACCTTATATACAACAGAAGGAAACACTGCCTGGTCCTGTGCCAATCTCACAATCGTTGTTATGTTTGAGCTCACTGCTGCTGTCACAGTGCCAATCCATGTATATGGGGGTCTTCCTATCTTTCTCTGACCCTCCACTTTACCAAACATGATATCCTTCTCCAGGGACTGGTCTATCCTGACAATATGTCTGAAGTAAGAGAGACTAAGTCTGGCCATCCTGGCCTCCAAGGAGCACTCTGGCTATACTTCGTCCAACACAGATTGTTTTTTTGTTTTTGTTTTTTGGCAGTCCATAGTACTTTTAATATTCTCCTCCAGCACTATACTCAAATGTATCAACACTTCTACAGTCTTACTTATTTACTGTCCAACAGTCATATGATGTTATTGAAAATACCATGGCTTGGGTTAGGCACACCTTAGTCCTCAAACTGTCATCTTTGCTCTTAAGCATTTTAAAGATGTCTTGTGTTGCAGATTCACCTAACACAATACATTCTTTAATTTCTTGACTGCTGCTTCCATGAGTGTTGATAGTTGATCCATGCAAAATGAAGTCTTCGACAACTTCAAGCTTTTCTGTATTGATAAGAATATTATTTATTGATCCAGTGGTGAGGATTTTTGTTTTCTTTACATTGAAATGCAATCCATACCAAAGGCTGTGGTATTTGATATTCAGTAGAAAGTATTTTAAGTCCTCTTGGCTTTAAGCAATCAAGGTTGTGTCATTCACATATCACAGGTTGTTAATAAGTCTTCCTCCAATCCGGATGTCATGTTTTTCAGATTATTTGCTCAGCATACAAACTGAATAAGTATGATGAAATAATAAAACCCTGGTGCACATCTTTCCAGATTTTAAACCATTCTGTGTTACCTTGTTCTGTTCTAATAACTGCCTCTTGGTCTATGTACAGGTTTCCTAGTGAGCAAAATTAAGTGTTTTGGAAGATTTATTCTTTGTAATGTTGTCCATAGCTTATCATGATCCACACAATTGAAAGCCTTTGCATAGTCAATAAAGCAGAGGTAAATATCTTTCTGGTATTTTCTGTTGTCAACCAAAATCTACATGACATCAACAGTGTTAGCCCTTGTTCCATGTACTCATCTGAATTTGGCTTAACCCTCTGGAATGTCTTTGTGAATGTATGGTTGCAACTGTTTATATTATCATTAGCAAAATTTTGCTTGCATGCACTATTAATAATATTGTGTGATGATTATCCCGTTCCATTGGGTCATTTCTCTTTGGAATGGACATAAATATGGATCTCTTCCAGTCAGTTGGCCAAGTAGTTGTCTTCCAAATTTCTTGACACAATGAGTGTTTCCAGGGATTCATCAGTTTGTTGAAAGACTTCAATTTGCATTCCATCAATTCCCAGTGCCTTGTTCTTTGCCAGTGCCTTCAAGGTACTTTGGATTTCTTCCTTCAGTATCATTGACTCTTGATCAGGTGCTACCTCTTGAAATGGTTGAACATCGACCATTTATTTTTGGTACTATGATTCTTTGTATTCCTTCCATCTGCTTTTGATGCATCATTTACTATTTTGCCCACAGAATCCTTCACTATTACAAGTTGAGGCTTTATTTTTTTCTCCATTCCCTCAGTCTGAGAAATACTGAACATCTTCTTCCCTTTTGTTTTCTAACTCCAGGTCTTTGCACATTTCATTATAATATTTGACATTTTCTTCTCAAGCTGACCTTTGAAATTTTCTATTCAGCTCTTTTATCTCCTCATTTCTTCCATTTGCTTTAGCATCTCTATGTTGAAGAGCAAGTTTCAGAGTGTCTCCTTACATCCATTTTTGTCTTTTCTCTTCTTTCTTGTCTTCTAAATGACCTTTTGCTTTTTTCCTGTATGATGTTCTTGATGTCATCCACAACTTCTCTGGTCTTCGGTCTTTAGTGTGTAATGCATCAAATCTGTTCTTAAGATAATCTCTAAATTCAGGTGGGATATGTTCAAGGATATATTTTGGCTCACATGGACATATTTTAATTTTCTGCTGCTTCAGTCTGAACTTGCATAAGAGTAATTGATGGTCTGTTCCATAGTCAGCCCCTGGTTTGTTTTGACTGATGATATTGAGCTTTCCAACCATCTCTTTCCACAGATGTAGTCAATTTGATTTCTGTGTATTCCATCTGGTGTGGTCCATGTGTATACTTATCTTTTATGTTGTTTAAAAGACATTTGCAATGAAAAAGTCATTGGTCTTGCAAAATTCTATCATGCAATCTCCAACATCATTTCTATCACCAAGGCCATATTTTCCAACTACTGATCCTTCTCTTCTTTGTTTCCAACTTTTTCATTCCAATCACCAGTAATTAGCAATATACATGATTGCATGCTCGATCAATTACATATTGAAAAAGTTGGTAGAATTCTTCAATTTATCCTAATGTCTAGCATATCAATGTTTATGTATTCCATTTCATTTTCCTGGATTCATACTGCATACATTCCATGTTCTGATAATTAAAGGATTTCACAGCTGTTTCTCTTCATTTTGAGTTGTGAGTAAAGATTTTTCTATCTCTGAGCAGGAACCCTTACAAAAGAACACCCTTTCCAAATGCATATTAAGAGCAAGAAAACAGCATAATACTGCGGCAATGAAGTGATTCTAAGGAAAAGCCAGAGACTGACTAAAGGACACATTTAAAAGAGCACACACATGCAAGTTCCTCTTTCCTTTAGCTCCCTGGCACTAAGTTGACCAAAGCTGAAAGGAGAACTAAGACTGTTAAACAGTTTTAGGATGACTATGTTCTTATGGTTATGGTTGTTTCATGCATACAAGAGTCCAGTTTTCTTTCTTAATAAGAATAAAATTTCAAATAATAGAAAAGCATTAGATAGTAGATTAAGTGGAAACATTTTATTTTTAATGAACTATAAAAGAATACCATGCCTTACAATGTATGCTGTTGTTGTTCAATGTCATCAAGTGGGTTCTGACTGATATCCACTCTGTATATGGTTTTTGAGGTGGGGTTGAACTGCCGACCTTGAGGTTAACAATCAAGTGCTTATTCTAAATTGCCACACTAGGATACCAATAACTAGCAACTTAGAATAAATCAAATTCAATAACTCCTGATTTTGAAATAAATCTTTTTCAATAGTGATGGAAAATCGGTCTTTAAAGATCTGTGCTAGAAAACATCATGATCATGAAAGTGATATTGATCTAAGGTAATTTCATTAATATTAATATTACTATGTCTCTGCTGAGAAAATGCTACATTTATTAGTATTTTGAGGCCCTTAACCTGGAGCTATTTAAAGTTTTTCTTCCAGCTTTTGCAGCCTTTTAAATAAAGCCAGAACAGAAGCAAAATTCAGGTCAAAAACAAATGTCAATGTACCTCTTTTCCAATAATTAATTGCAATTACAAGGTCAGCTGGCCTCATAAAACTTGACTGGAGTAATTATAAAATTTCTAGTAATTCGTCTCTTTTAATTAACCTGAGTTCTTAATTTTAATTTAGTGAAATTTATCCTAGTGTGGAGAAAGACACCATGCTTTGGTAAAGTGGAGAGTCAGCAAAAAACAGGAAGATCTCCATCAAGATGGATTGGCACAGTGGCAGCAACAGTGGGCTCAAACATGACAACAATTGTAAGAATGGCAATCTTGCGGTACAGCGCATTATCCCCCAGCGCCACACAGGACCCATACTAGAACTCCACTAGTAAGTCATCCTCGATATGATAGGTCGATCTGAAACAAAAAGATGCTTTTCATGTTTTGTTTTGCTGTTTCCTGAGCTCCAGAAGATATGCATGGACATTTAATCAAATAACAAAAATAGAAAGTAAGTATTTATACTCAGTTCTCTGGGCAGGCACAGGCATAACCAATAGGTCAGTGTCTTGGTAAGGCAACCAATGTTGGTTCCAGATTAGTCAATACAGTTAACAGAGAACCTAGAAGGAGATAACCTGAGGAGTAGAGGCTAAGGGTGTTTAAGACAGGTTTTCAGGGCTTTGAAGGTTAATCCATGAGCCAAATGATCTCATCAAGTCAAAGATGAACTCTACTACAAGGTCAGGGCAAAGGTTAAGATCAGAAGCACAACTTCAATAGAGCTGGAAGACCGAAGCAGGGCAGGAAAGAATCCAGAGGTCCCCAGACAATTGCTGGGTGTAGGATGGCTGCACAAGTTACATTTCTTTAACTAGAAACTGGGTGGGGTGTACATGAGGCATACATAACCTGTTAAAATGGTCACAATGTGTGTTTGCATGCATGTAGCTCAGGAATTGCTAGCAGTCCTTCCTTTGCTTTTAAGTAGCATTCCATGATAGTTTTCAATTTAATTTTGACATACTCTATTCAAAGAAAATTATATAAGGAATTGAGGTTAATCACTCAATTTAAAAACTATCACTTTTACAAAATGTTAAAAGCACAAAATGTCTTCACTAGATTTTTTTTTTTAATCTTCAAAATTATATCATTTTGCTACATGTAGAGTGTATATCACTAAGCAAGACAGGTCTAAATTGTTAAATGTCATGTGACATTTAGATAAACATGATAAACATGAATTTAGATAAACATGAATCTTAGTGCCTGGCAAAGATTATACTTGTCAATATTTAATAATAAGTCTTCTTCTAAACCCTTAAGTGGAACCTTCTAATTAAAAATAACGCCAATGTGCAGGTATAGCCTTTCCTCTAGCAAGTACCATATCTAATTGCTTCTTCTCCTTTTTTCTTATTAAGACAGTGTTTACTCACTAACTGCCTTAGTAGTATGAATAAAATATTTCAGTTTGCTATTAAACATAAGCAAAATGATTTACAAAAATATATATATATAATTACATTAGAAAAAATGTCAAAAATAAAACTATATTTTTAAAAGGTTAGGATTTTGTAATTCATTTGCCATTGTTCCTAAGAATGCATTAAACTAAGCTCCAAATATGGCCTGTATTAGTGTTAATGAGAGTATTACTCTGAGTAAGATACTTTTAGTTTGTTTATTAGCATGATGTTTATTTTTCAAGTTTAATTTTACTACAAGGAGTATAAATTCCTAAGGTCAGTTTGTTCCAGGGGAAGAATACCACTAATTAACTTAGTAGGACATTTGAATCCTCATTACTATTTTAAATAATTTGTTAAAAACAACAACAAAAGTCACTTGATTGACATGTAGGTGATAAAAGTCAACGGTTCTAGATTTGAATCTTATATTTGCAATGTGAATTTGGCCCAATTTTAAATTGATTTCGGGGTTTCAGTTTCCAAATTAGTAAAATGGAAGTAAAATTCCTATCTTTTAGTGTTGCTAGGAAGTTCATAATAATGTCTATGAAACACTGAAGTAGCATTTGGTACATAGGAAGCATGACGATCTATCAGCTACTAGTTTAAATGTTCATGAAGTTGAATCTGTGGAATGACACATGTTTGAGTTCAAAGGGTAGCTCGAGAAGACAAAGTCAAATATTATAAAGAAATGTGCAAAGACCTGCAGTTAAAACACCAAAAGGGAAGAACATGCTCAGCATTTCTCAAGCTGAGGAAACTGAAGAAAAATTCAAGCCTCAATTTGAATTATTGAAGGATTCTATGGGCAAAATATTGAATGATGTATCAAAAGCAGATGGAAGAAATACACAGTCACTGTACCAAAAAGAAATGGGTCAATGTCCAAACATTTCAAGAGGTAGCATGTGATCAAGAACTAATGACACCGAAGGAAGAAGTCCAAAGTGTACTGAATGCATTGGCAAAAAACCAAAGCTCCAGGAATTAATGGAATACAAATTGAAATCTTTCAACAAATTGATGAAGCACGGGGGGCACCCACTCATTTCTGCCAAGAAATTTGCAAGACAGCTACTTGGCCAACAGAATGGAAGATTCATATTTGTATCCATTCCAAAGAGAGATGACCCAACAAGATGTGGAAATCATTGGGCAATATTAATATCGCATGCAAGTAAAATTTTGCTAAAGATAATACAAAAATGGCTGCAACCGTATACTAACAGAGAACTGCCAGAGTCAAGCCGGATTTAGATGTGGACATGGAATGAGGGATATTGCTGATGTCAGATGCATCTTGGCTGAAAGCAGAGAATACCAGAAAGATGTTTACCTCTGTTTTACTTACTTTCTTTTGACTGTGTGGATCATGACAAGCTATGGACAACATTGTGAAGTAAGAGTATTCCTGACCACTTAATTGTGCTTATGAGAAACCTGTGCATAGACCAAGACGCAGTTGTTTGAACAGAATGAGGGAACACAGAATGGTTTAAAATCTTGCAATGTGTGCACCAGGGTTGTATTCTTTCACCATATCTAGTCAATTTGTATACTGAGCACATAATCTGAGAAGCAGGATTATATGAAGAAAAGCATGGCATCATGATTGGATGAAGACTCATCAACACTCTATGATATGGAGATGATACAACTTTGCTTTCTGAAAACTAAAAGAATTTAAAATACTTACTAATGAAGATCAAAGACCACAGCCTTTGGTATGGGTTGCACATCAATGTAAAGAAAGCAAAAATTCTCACTACTGGACCAATAAACAGCATCCATATAAATGGAGAAACTATTGAAGTTGTCAGAGACTTCATTTTGCTTGGATCAACCATCAACACTCATGGAAACAGTAGTAAAGAAATGCAACCATCAAGAAATGGTCGTATTGCATTAGGCAAATCAGTTGCATAAGATATCTTTAAAGTGTGAAAGATTAAAAATGTCAACTTGAGGACTAAGGTGTGTGTGACTCAAGACACAGTATTTTCGATAGTCTCACATGCAAGTGAATAGTGGACAGTGAATAAGGAAGATCTTAGAAGAATTGATGCATTTGAGTTATGGGGTTGGAGAAGAATATAAAAAGTACCATAGACTGCCAAAAGAACAAACAAATCTGTATTGGAAAAGTACATCCAGAATGCTCCTTGGAAGCCAGAAATGCCACACTTTGTCCCTTCTGACATTTGGTAAAACAAAGTATTTATGCTTATTACTTCAGAAAATGGAAAGCAGGATTTCCTCTGCTGTTTTTGTTTTTTTTTTTTTTTAAAGCTAAACTTACAGGATCAGCGTTTTTGTTTTGTTTTGTTTTGTTTTGTTTTACATAGACCAAAGAGTTAGGAAAGGAAGCATCAGAGAGATTCCTCCCAACCCTCTGAAGACAATTTAATTCCCTGGACAGGGGAGACTGGTGAATACAGACTTTTCATGTCTTTCATAAAGGCTCTATAGGTTGAACTGAAGCTGCAGAGTATAGGGAATGGGGAAGTGTATACCTTGAAAGCTTACTGCAAAAGAAAACATTCCATTGAAGTCACTATGTCCTACACAAGTCACCTTACCAAGAATTTGATTGGAAGCTGGAAACTAACTAGCACTCCTCTTGATATAAACCATGGCACAGTAATGGACCTCCTAGGAAATGAAACCTATTTTCTAATTTCTGAAAAGTTACCCTGGACCTAGCAGGATCCCGAATCAGGTATTCAAAGAAGGGAGCTCCTAAAGGGCTTACTCTAGGAAACTTATTTGCAGGCATAAAATCCAGTCCTTGGATGATTTGGAGTACTAGGTGGAGGCTGACCTAAGATAGGTTTGTGAATAAGAGCTCAGAGGAGTCCTTCTGTAAAGCTTGGATAAGGTGGAAGGATCCCAAGACAAAAAAAGGGTACATGGTTCATAAAGGCAGATAGAGCCTTGGGTATCTTTGTGGAAGTCCCATGTCCTTACTTATTGTTGCCAGCCTGATTCCAGGGACCCCCATGAGTAGGAAAAGGGAGACTCCTAGTTTAAAGGACCCACAAAATATGCATATACATCTAAGGATAAGATGGGGTTATGGATGTATCAGTGATGCCAGCAGGAACAGAGACAACCAAAGAACAAGTAAGCTCATCCTCTATTATGGAATGTCCTAGTCCCAGGTCCAAACCCAAACCAACCCCACTGCTACTGAATCGATTCCACCTCATAGTGAGTGACTCTATATAGGGTTTCTGAGGCTGCAAATCTTTAAGAGAACAGAAAGCCTCATCTTTCTCCCAAAGAATAGCTGACCTTGTAGATAGCAGCCCAACATGCAACCTACAATGCCATGAGGGCTCCAGTTTCATGTCTTAGAATAGATATTTGCTAAATACAGGTTGAAATCAATATTTGGAAAATAATATATTCATCTTCACTGCAGATCATAGCAAAAAACTGCACTTTGTATAAATAAGTTCAGAACAATTAGCATTATAAATAATAGTAATAAAAACCTAAAGTCAAACCCATTTCCATGTAGTCAATCTGACACGTGGTATCCCCATGTATCTCAGATTACAACTGCTCCATTCCATACACTTTTCTAGGCAGTACTTTTTATGGAAACACAGCCCCAAACTTTTCTTCCATAGCACTGCTGACTTTAGGTTATTTTATTAAGAGTAACTATTTGTGTCACTCAGGGACCACAACTATGATAACAGGTATTATTTATTGAGTGCTATGTACCAGGTGCCATATAGAGAAATTCATGTATGTTATCTCTTTGAGTCCTGACAATATCGTTTTTTATAGATATTATTATGAATTCCCATTTTGTGGTTGAGTAAGGAGCCCAAAGTAGTTACCAGGTATTTGTAACTGGTATTTGTACATGGGAACGGAGTCTAATGTCCTTTAATCACAAGAGGAAAGGAGAATGAAAATCAACAGTGCAAGGCTGATTTCTAGGTGAAGGCAAATATACTTCCACCCTCCAAACTTTTTACTAATTCTGACGCTAGCCACATCTCTGACAGCATTCTCAACTTCTCTGCTAGGTTTAATAATTCGTAACCGTGACCACACAGAACTTACTGACAGTAGAGTTAAGGGGTTTATTAGGAAAATAATAGATTACAATTTAGGAGCTGAAACTACTCAGAAAACAGTTCTTTGATCAGGACAGCCTCTTCTATGCCTGCAGGCACACCTCTCCCTGAGCCTGGCCTCTCAGCCACAAAATTCCTTGGCCTTCACCCTGCACGGGCAAGTGTTGCAAAGCTTTTCCAGCTCTCAGTAAATGCCCAAATGCATTCCACTTTACTAGTTAAGTAAACCTTAGCCCACAGGTGCTCAGCTCTAACCCCAAATCCCCCCAATTCAGTGCCCAGAGGTGACTCACTGGATCAAGTCTCCTCGGAAGGCATTCAGCTTTCATACTCCATGGACCAGAAAGCCCAGCCCTCTGTCACACACTGTTTTCTTTGCCACTGCTTCTCATCCTCTCCAGTGTCTCAGTTCTCTGTCTCCGTAACTGAAGTGGTTCAGTTCACTTAGGGATATTGGGCCCAAACGACTTGAGGGTAGTGAGCTCCCTTTCTCCACTCTATCATGACTAATTTTAAGCCTAGCAGGAGAGCCAAACAGACCAATTCCCATGTTAGGGTGCCATATACTTTATTTTCATCGTCCCACCCCACAAGAGTGTCCTGTTCCTTATTTACAAAGTCCTACCCAAACATAGTCCTACCCAGTCATTTTGTTGAAGTTATGAAAATTAGAGCTAGAAGGACCATATCAAGTAATTCACTGCAATGCAGTATTCTTTGAATTATTTCAATTTTAGAGTGAGATTCAAAGTCAATCTGAGTCAAATCTATGATCTGATAGCTAATCTAGAGTAGTTATTATGATTACAATATTATTAAAACAACAAATCTATTGCTGTCTAGTCAATTCTGATTCATAACAACCCTGTAAGATAGAGCAGAATTGTCCCATAGGGTTTCCAAGGCTGCAGTCTTTATAGAGGCAAACTGCCACATCTTTTCTTGTAGAGCATCTGATGGATTTGAACCACTTAACCACTACACCATGAGGGCTCCTTAAAGGATTCAAGTCGCAGCTCTACTGCTTACAGATAGTATAGCCTTAGGAAAAGTAATCTCTTTATGCTTTAGCTTCTTAATCTGTAATACGGAGAAACTGAAAATATCACGCCATAGGATTGTTGTTGCATAACTGACACACAAACACTTGTGTTGTTACATTACACAATAGTTTATTGTGCTACGTTGTTGTTGTTGTTATGTGCCGTGGAGTCGATTCCGACCCATAACAACCCTGTACAGGGTTTCCGAGGCTGTAAATCTTTACCAGAGCAGAATGCCTCTTCTTTCTCCAGTGGAACAGCTGGTAGTTTCATACTGCTGACCTTGTGGTACACAGCCCGATTCATAACCACTACACTACCATCTATGTATACATGCTATTATATTAGCAAAAAATCACGGTGTGTTTTTAAATTTATACAGCCAAAGAACATGACTCCAGTTTTTGGGGATTTTAAATAAAATAACAAAAATTTAAAAGAATAATTTAAAACAAAACAAAACCCACTGAATAAAACTATAAAACAAAATTGTTTTCATATGTTTAAGCAAATGGTATACATGGACAATCAATTTAAATTCATTGCTATTTTTAGTAAAAGTAATTGTCATGTGATTTTAACAGAAAGTAATAGTCACATGACAACTGCATGCTAGGCTTACCATTCCCCTCTGTAGAAATGTAACATTCCAGTGGACAGCATTACTAACTTTGAAAAAACTCCACCACAACAAAACAAAAAGGTCCAGGACGATGATTCTCAAAGAAAAGAAATGGAATTGCCTCTCGGTTTTTGTGTGATAAAGGGGCAGGTGCCAGAAAGGTGTATTAAATATAGAAGAAAATATTTTCATACATTTATTTAATAACTACTTATTAAATGTCTTTTGTGGCAAGTGTTGTATTAAGTATCAGAGTCAAAACAAAGAGTTTATAAGGAAGTAAAAAGGCTATCAGTTGTAAATGTAAATTCTGGGATTACAGGGTAGAAAAGGACACACAGTATACAAAAGATCCATTATGCATGGTCTGTGATACTATTAGCTATTCTGCATTATTCCTAAAAACTAAAAATTATATCCTTTTGTGGTTGATACATTTTCTTCTAGCTGTTATATAGCATTCATTGGTGATGCTAATTGAGCTAACTTTTATCTTCTATAAATAAATCATGCAAAGAAAATAATGATGAAAGTTTAGAGAGTTCTGTAATTTGTTCTCCTAAATAACTGAACTAAAAGATGTCATTTAGTAGAGTCACATTACAAATGTAAATGACTATTTTTTTTCTCATTCTTTACCAAGAACATATACTTGAGCAAAATATTCTGTCAAGTTTCATTTCTGTGTCAATAAGCAGATAAATAATAGCTACCATTTTTTAGTATTTTTAAAGTTTTGTTGTTGTGAGCAATCAAGTTGGTTTCAACCCATAGAGATCCTGTGTAGGATTTCTGAGATTGGCTGGTGGGTTTGAACTGCTGACCTTGTGATCAACAGTCCTGTACTTATTCTTCAGGGCATTTCAAATATTAATTCAGTAGTTTTTGAAACATCCCTATGAGCTGAGTGTTATTAAGGGAGAATGTCCAAACCATGAAAACTTTAATACTTTGGCTTAAATTACACAATGGGTAAACTGTTTAAAATTTTAATCCAATTAGTTGTGGTGCTGTAAGATAACCACAGGACTGCAAGTTTGAATTGAATCACAAGGTCAGCAGTTCAAACTCTCCAGTTCCTCCTTGGAAACCCTATACTGGGATGCTGTGAGTAGGAACTGACTTGACGGCATTTAACAACAACAAGACTAACTCCAAAATCCATAAACGTAACCAGTATTTTAGGCTGCTTGAGTGGCAGATGAATTGAGACCAGAATTCATTGGTGTGGTACTGTGAATCTCCTTGATATGGCCTTTTTATCCAAAGTCTTTTTAACTCCTGGCAAATGATTGGGTGGGGACCATGCAAACAGGGTGTACAGGACTCTAAAGCCAGGATTGGTTGGTTTTGCCATCCTGCTGAGTTTAAATGAGTCATTTCAGAAGCAGGAACAGGTGATCCAAGGACCATCAAGAAAGAACCATAAACAGAGCGTGAGAGCTCTACCTAGAAAAGCAGTAGCAGCAGAGGAGGTTATTTGGAGAGTGTCCCAGTCCATGAACCGACTAAAGCTATGCGTATGCATCTTTTTGGGGTGGGGGACATTTACAGACTGACTAAAGTAGTTTTGTCAGTTTTACTGCAGTGGATTGCCTGTAGGTATGATGCTGGAAGCTATGCCACCAGTATAGACTTCATTTTGCTCCTATCAACCATCAACACTTACACAAGCAGCAGTCAAGAAATCAAACAACATATTACATTTGGCAAATCTGCTGCACAAGACCTTATTAAAGTATTCAAGAGCAAAGTTTGAGGACTAAGGTGTGCCTAACCCAAGTGATGGCATTTTCAATCTTCTCATATACATGTGAATGTTGGATAATGAATAAGGAAACCATAGGAGAATTGATGCACTTGATTTATAACATTGGAGGAGAATATTAATACTACCGCAGACTTCCAGAAGAAC
Source organism: Chrysochloris asiatica (assembly GCF_000296735.1). NCBI lineage: Eukaryota > Metazoa > Chordata > Mammalia > Afrosoricida > Chrysochloridae > Chrysochloris > Chrysochloris asiatica. The sequence continues at coordinate 17,741,298 of NW_006408529.1, read as the reverse complement.
AAATAAATCTGCCTTGGCAGTACAGAAAGATAGCTCTTTAGAAACAAGGATGCTGAGACAGTCTGTAACAATTTGAACATATTATCAGGAAGGACCAGACCTGGAGAAGGACATCATGCTAGGTAAAGTGGAGGGTCAGCTAAAAAGAGGAACACCTCCAATGAGATGGATTGGCACAGTGGCAGCAGCAAAGGGCTCAAGCTTATCAAAGGTTGTGAGGATGGTGCAGAACCAGTCAGTGTTTTGTTCTGTTGTGCATAATGTCAATATGAGTTGAACCAACTCAGTGGCACTTACTAACAACAAAGGAGATTTGCAACACTTGTCTGAGCAGGGATGCACATGGCTGAGAGTCTGAAGACAAGAATGAAGTATGGCAAAAGAAGAAGAAGCGTTTCCCTGAGTTGTTTCTGATCCTGAATTGTATCCTTATTCATTTCCTTAACAAATGCCATAATCGTATTGTGTACGAGTTCTGTTTGGCCGCTGAAATGGATTATTGAGCCCAGATGTGAAGAAGAAAGTGTTGTGAGAACCATGGTTGCTGTTAGAAGAGGACAAAGAAGATTGATGTGTGGACATATATCTGACCTCTGACTCACAGGAATTGGCCTCGGACTGATTTTAAGTTTGATTATTGATTATTCTTCCCCATTATGAAACCAGAGGAAGTCAGACATGGCCTCCCTGCGTTGTTTGCAAACGGTGTCTCTAAAGGGGTAAAGAAGGTGCTTGATGCACTGGTGAAATGATCAAAGGAGATGACATTAAAATAATTATCTATAAAATGTGTGTTCAGTGCTTCAGCAGAAATGTATTATCCTTAATAAAAAATATTATTGCAGGAACTGTAACAACAAAAATATTATTTTAAATAAACCTATTGTTATTATTAAAGTGTTGTTGAGTTGATTCCGACCCATAGTAACCCTATATAGGGTTTCTGAGGAACAGCTAGTGGGTTTGAACCACTGACCTTTCGGTTCAAACCAACCTTGCAGTCCAGTGCATTATCTTGCACCATCACACCAGGATGCCTCCATAAGCCTAGTTTACATGTATTATTACTTGCAAGGATATAACTGAAAGGATACAACCTTTTCAAGCTTCTAAAGAGCTGCAGTCGGAACTGTCATTACTACTCAATTACAATGACATGGTGCGAATCATGTGGTTTCACCTGCACACATTACAAGGACAACACACTGTTGTTTTTGTTACTGCTGTGACATTCTTATAGCTACTGATTTTGTCAAATTTCCTGGTGTTTTAGGTGAAATATTGTAGTTAATATTTGTGAATTTATACCAGTAACCTTTTGACATTTTGAGAAATAAATAGGAATTAAAGGAAAAAAAAAGAGAAAAATTACTAATGTAACTTACAATGTTGTAATTAAATGTAGAAAGATTTTATAAAGAATAGTTTTGCTGTTAGTATTCATATAACCTGAAAATATTATATTTAAGAGATTTATAGCTACACTTATCACTTACTATGCTAAATTAAAATTAATAATAAACATTACAACAGATACTGTATGGTCTGGTTATGTTGTTGTTGTTAAGTGCCATCGAGTCAGTTCCGACCCATAGAGACTCTGTAAAGGGTTTCCGAGGAGCAGTTGGTGAGCTTGAACCACTGACCTTGTGGTTCAAAGTGACTTTGCAGTCCAGTGCACTAACCCACAGCACCACACCAGGGCACCATGATTTGGTATGGTGACCTATGCATATGGGATTCTGTATGGATCCATGAGCAGGGTGACACCAGGAGTCACTCTACTGTGTGACACCAACTCCAGGGATGGCACTGCATAAGTCCCTCCAGTTCATTATACCACCAGCAGAGGGCAAGCTCTGTAGGTAGTCACTGCAGTATTTATACACGAATATGATTTTAGGTGTCCTGGGATGGCACTATAGGATAAGCACTGAATGCTAAATCCAAGGTCAGCAGTTCAAACCCACCACCTGTTCTGCAGGAGAAAGAGGAAGCTCTTTGATCCCATAAAGATCTACAGCCTCAGAAGCTCATTACAGGGTCGCTGTGAGTTGGAATCAACTCAATGGCAGTGAGTTGAATATGACTTTAGCAATGGAACTCGTTTATTCAGCAGAGGAATTAGCATGCACTTACAGTGCAGTGGCTCCATATATTAAGCATTGGATTGTGAACCACAAGGTCCTCAGTTTGAAACTGCCAGCTGCTCCATGGAAGAAAGATGAGGCTTTCTGCTCCAGTGAAGATTTAAAATGGCCTCAGAAACTCTATACTAGGTTGCTATGAGTAAGAACTAACTTGAAGATACTTAATAACAATAACAACTACAACTATTAAGTGTTCTGGTGCTTTAGGATGAGAATTAAACGGCTAATCTCAAGATCAGTGGATCAAACCCACCAGCCACTCCTTGGAAACCCTATACAGTGTCACTTTGAGTGGGAACTGACTCAACGGCACTTACAACAGCAACAAGAATAATAGCTATAACTTACAAAATATATAAAACTACTTCTTGATCACATGATATTTACTTTCTACCAATATTCATCTAGCTATCTATATATCATGATATAGCAGTCAAGAAATCAAATGATGTATTGCATTAGGCAAATCTGCAAAAGATCTTTTTAAAGTGTTCAACAGCAAAGATATCAATTCGAGGAGTATGGTACTATCAGTCACCTCATTGTCACATGAAAGCTGGACAATGAATAAGGAAGACCTTAGAAGAATTGATGCATTTGAAGTATGGTGCTGAAGAAGAATATTGAAAGTACCGTGGACTGCCAGAAGAACAAACTAATCTGTCTTGGAAGAAGGCCAGTCAGAACGCACTTTAGAAACCAGGATGGTGAGACTTGTCTTTCATACTTTAGACATGTTATCAGGAGGAATAGGTCCCTTTTGGAAAAGGACATCATGTTTGGTAGAGTGGAGAGTCAGTGAAAAAGATGAAGAACATCAAGGAGATGGAGTGACACAGTGGCATTAACAAAGTGTAACAGCAGTTGTAAAGAAAGGAGGTGCTCTGTTGTGTACAGAGTAGCTATGAGTCAGAACTGACTCAGAGGCACCAAACAACAGCTGTCTATTTAACTAGCTATCTATTTTCATCTAGTTCTAAGAACTCTTATACTTGCAGAACAAACAGAGTGAAACTTTGGTAATGGTGTGGTAAAAACCAGGAATGCAAAAAGAGTTAGTGAAGAGAGATGAGCATGCCTGGAAAATAGTAGAAGTGAGATACAATATGTAAATGAGATGCATAGGGTTTAAAGAAGAAAGGGTGGTTATCACATCTCCTCTGCCTAGGGTCAGGTGTGGATGCAAGCATGTCCTGTAAAATGAAAGGGGCAAATCTCCGTTCTATAAACAATTCCTATATCTAATCCAGGGTTCAGAAATCAAAAATCATGCTACTGTACAGCATCTTGGAGTCCTGGTATGGTGCTGTGGGTTAATGTACTGGACTGTAAAGTTATTTTTAACAACAGGTCACAGTTCAAGCTCACCAGCTACTCCTTGGAAACCCTATGCAGGGTCACTGACTTGACAGCACTTAACAACAATAGAGCATCTTGGGTGCCAGGATTGGAGAGTAGCCTATATATTGAAATAAAGTTTGCATATTATCCACTCAAATTAATTTCACAAATTTTAACAAAGGCCAAGTATAGAATCACATCACTCACCTGTCAGTTTGTCATACTATGGTGGCCTGTGTGAGTTGCTGTGATTCTGGAAGCTATGCCAC